>NC_087081.1:3789245-4106745 GCF_026151205.1 Bolinopsis microptera | reverse complement strand
ACGGATCCAATTAGTTGTAAAAAATTACAAAATTTGTTCATCATGTCACATATATGTGGCAAAATAAATTACACAATCTTTAAAAGAGTAAAAGCATCTCCTTACTAAATTGCAATTTGAGGAAAGTATCACGTTTAATCACACCATGCAAATTTAAATGATCAGCTATCAATTTGAAATTGATCAGCTGATCAGGCGAGACTACTCAATGAAACAAGTCGGGAAATCATCGACAACATTGAAATATTTAAACTGCTTATTTGACATATTATGAAGAGCAGTTTATGAACTTAATTGACTACTCGAGTAATACGAAATCAATTTATTTAGCAGGGCCCCTACTATCCAGTAAATGTGTTTTAATTTATTAAATATCAAGTTATATTTTATAGTCACTGTACCTTATCAGACATTATCAGACATATAACATTTTACTGTTCTTTGAAGTTTGACCTATTACAGAATTGGCGAAATTGCTTAATTTAATTATAATTTTATATAATATGTTTTCTTGAGTAAATTTCTATTGATCCCATTTGATGCGACAATATTGAATATGATATAATATCACAAAATATAATATACCACACAGCGTATTTATTTATAAATATACGTGAGATTAATCTTACTATATATAAAGCAATGTATTCTGTGTAAAATATAGTATTTTAATACTTTCAACAATAGGTACTATATAACAAATAATTTGAGATCATGAATACGATGTAGTTACATTGAAACGTCGAGTAAACTCCTTTCCCTAATAAGAGCATTTTTATTTGTCGCAGTAACCGGGATAAAGATAATTTTACACAGAATACATTACAACAATGCGACTCATAAGCAATACTCCAATCCGGATTTTACATCTTACTATTTATTATATAAAGCGATACGATAGTTTCCGTGCCATTTTACTGACACCACGACATCAACTTTAACACGACTTTCCACAAAAACCGTAAAAGATATACAACTGAAACTTTTTTGACTGGGTTAAATGCTTTAATGGCCTCCAAATCAGCATGAAAAAATAAAAAATTGGCCAATATTATACGGGTTCCTGCTATATATAAAGCGAGACGATATATATATCTGTTACCATTTTACTGACACCACGACTTCGAGTTCAAGTTTAACAAGACTTTCCGTGAGAGATATACTTTTGAAACTTTTTGACTGGGTCCAATACTTTTATGACCTTTTGGTCAGTATAAAGAAATATAAATTTTCCAATGAATAAACAATTTAGGTCCCGAAAAATGGAACCCCATAGGTGGTGCCAAAATCACAAATTAGATAAACAACATTGTTTAATGTCTTAATGTCTCTTGACAGAAATTTAGAGAAACACCGTTTCCTGCTAGTTACTATAAGTATAATAATTCTTGTGCAACGCGTTATATTATCAGACTGCCAATATGCAATACAACCCATTGAGTCGTGGTCAGAGTGACTATACTGCAGTTGACTGTCATGGTTCCATTCTTCCATTTCCCAGACCATTCACACTGTTTATAATAATGGTACTAAACACTGACACACGAGTTCGACCGAATCTCGCTATCATCGGGAAGATTGAAAACTTTATTATTGTTGAACTTGAAGCGAGTCTGAAAGTGTATGAAATTGCTAGGGGTGGGCCGGCGCGCGGCTAGAATAATTAAGTGCAATACTGACAATAAATGTCACGTATTGCCCACGCGGCCCGACAATGCCCCCACATTTCAGCACGTGGGCAGTATTTGGACACGTGGGCAGTATTTGAACACGTGGGCAGTATATGTTGGTCACGTGACCTGTATGGCATTTGACAACCGCTGCAAAAATTCTAGTTTACATACCAGTAGTAGAAGTACGCTTTTCTGATTTGATTGTGCTGCTAGGTTTAGTACATTATACACTGAATACACTTTGCGCTGTATTATTCAGCATATTTAGTATTTACAGGCATTTAATTTGACTATGGTCAATGGTCATGTGGTTGCACTCTTGCAGGAACACTGCAATGCACTCAAAATTCCACCAATTTGCTGTAACTGTACAGCGGAACAGGGCTTCAGTGTTATTTCGTCTAGTGATCAAGGCAACTCCAGCAACCCCCTAAAAAGAAGAAGGTTGAAGAAGGGTCACGGTATATTTTGCTTGCATTCTGAGCTCTATTGCATGTGCAAGGTGCTGCATGGTGCTGCATGGTGCTGCATGGTGCTGCCAAGCACGACCGTGGACATTTATACCCAATTACTCAGTTTTCATTTTTTCATTAATATTGCTCAGACGTTGTTTTGTAGGTCTATCTTTAGTTCTAAACATCCTAATACAATGTTGAAGTTGACAGGAACTATAAAAATGAAATTACATTTTTTTAAATGTAATTAGAAATCTAAACTTTTGCAGGGCATCTAGAATTTGACCAAATCTATGGTAAGTATTTAAAAGTATAGGGGGTTAACTGGAACAGATTGTCGTATTATATAATATGTATGCTTTGCCAGTCGATTTGTAGCCTTTATTCAAATGTCCGTAGATTTGTAATTACAAGAAATACAGCCAAACCGGACCTCAAATCTTTTATACTGCAGTTTCATTTGTATAAAAAACGTTTGATGGCATCATCACTGCTTAATGACCTAATCATTATCAAGTTAATTAATTACTTAATTACTTTTGTAACTTCACTTTTGATAGAGTAATAACCTTTCAAATCTATTTTACACCATCAACAATTAATATTGAAATTCAACATTTAAGGGCACGTCGAAGTTAATGATATTTCAATATTTGGTTCGGAAATCTACCGGATTTTTTAGCTTATTTCTTCATCAAAATAATTGCGACTGAAGTTAGTGATTTTTTGAAAAACAATTTTGTAAAAACACCCACTTTGTGCGGTAGTATGTTGGATTTTTCCTTAGGATTTGAAGCTCAATCAAAGCTCAGTCCTGCTCCCTATAGCTCTATAGATACAGGGTGGCCCATAAGTGACTACCCACACGCAACCTCTTAATAACTCACGTAATTCGTCTCCAAATTGCACCAAAATTTTAGAGATTATAGATATGGGTCAAACTTAGATTTCCTGAAAGTTTCGTAAGCCACGCCCAATTACAGTGGGCGTGGCGTGACACTCCCTCTTTTTCACTATTGTCTTCATAAAATGAGAACGCTTTAAGCTAAGAACTCAAAATTTTTTGCACACATTTGGCTTGATAATTGAAAACTTTTCCAAAAGTTTCAAGTTCATTGGTTAAAATATGGCTGAGTTATGACCATTTTAAAATCCATCGGATATGTGATCCGAGCACTCAGTCAGTGATATTTGCACTCAATTAGTGATCTCGTCACCCAATCAGGCTGCAACCAATCAAGCGGTGCATGTGAGCCAAACAGGCCATTAACCAAGTGACGAGATCACTGACTGAGTGCTCGGATCACGTATCCGATGAGTTTTGAAATGGTCATAACTTAGCAATATTTCAACCAATGAACTTGAAACTTTGGGAAAGGTTTTCAATTATCAAGCCAAATGTGTGCAAAAAATTTTGAGTTCTTAGCTTAAAGCGTTCTCATTTTATGAAGACAATATATATATTGACTATTGAGTCATAGGCAAATTTTAAAGTTGCCCGCGTGAAACTTGTATACTTGAAGTTGAACTCTCTCATAACTTTACATGCTTGTCACCCACCGGCTACCATGATGGTAACCCGCTTCACCTACCGGCTACAATGGTAACCCTCTTCACCCACCGGCTACCATGGTAACCCGCTTCACCCACCGGCTACAATGGTAACCCGCTTCACCCACCGGCTACAATGGTAACCCTCTTCACCCACCGGCTACCATGGTAACCCGCTTCACCTACCGGCTACAATGGTAACCCTCTTCACCCACCGGCTACCATGGTAACCCGCTTCACCTACCGGCTACCATGTTAACCCGCTTCACCCACCGGCTACCATGGTAACCCGCTTCACCCACCGGCTACAATGGTAACCCGCTTCACCCACCGGCTACCATGGTAACCCGCTTCACCTACCGGCTACCATGTTAACCCGCTTCACCTACCGGCTACCATGGTAACCCTCTTCACCCACCGGCTATCATGTTAACCCGCTTCACCTACCGGCTACCATGGTAACCCGCTTCACCCACCGGCTACCATGTTAACCCGCTTCACCCACCGGCTACAATGGTAACCCGCTTCACCCACCGGCTACCATGGTAACCCGCTTCACCTACCGGCTACCATGTTAACCCGCTTCACCCACCGGCTACCATGGTAACCCGCTTCACCCACCGGCTACCATGGTAACCCGCTTCACCCACCGGCTACCATGTTAACCCGCTTCACCCACCGGCTACCATAGTAACCCGCTTCACCCACCGGCTACAATGGTAACCCGCTTCACCCACCGGCTACCATGGTAACCCGCTTCACCTACCGGCTACCATGTTAACCCGCTTCACCCACCGGCTACCATGGTAACCCGCTTCACCCACCGGCTACAATGGTAACCCGCTTCACCCACCGGCTACCATGGTAACCCGCTTCACCTACCGGCTACCATGTTAACCCGCTTCACCTACCGGCTACCATGGTAACCCTCTTCACCCACCGGCTATCATGTTAACCCGCTTCACCTACCGGCTACCATGGTAACCCGCTTCACCCACCGGCTATCATGTTAACCCGCTTCACCCACCGGCTACCATGGTAACCCTCTTCACCCACCGGCTACAATGGGAACCCGCTTCACCCACCGGCTACCATGGTAACCCGCTTCACCTACCGGCTACCATGTTAACCCGCTTCACCCACCGGCTACCATCATGGTAACCCGCTTCATCTACCGGACTGTATCTCCTGTAAAGTCTTCCTAGTTAAGTTAGCCAGTAAGAATCCTAGACGGTGCATTTAACTGCAAATAACCATGGTAACCAGGTATCAAGTAACTCTATAAGTATATGTTATAGCAGACTTCCAGACGGAGACTATGAAAACAGATAAATTTGCTAAATTTGCTAAATTTGCTTCCTCACAACAAAAATGACACCAGCAACTGCGTCAGACATGTACTTCATTTAGTGAACTGTTAAATAAAGGTATAAGTAACCATGGTAACCAGATATAAGTAATAGTTAATACGTCTTGAAGTTTAGAGTGCATTTGTTTTATTAAAGTATTAAACGCTCCATCGTGATATGTTATATAGTTATATTTAGCGGTATAATATCTGGTATCGCTCTGTTCCACACATACAAGGTTTAACTTTATATTTCGATAGTTGGTGACATACTAGCCATCAGCGCTAGATCAAGTTATGTCCGCTTATCCATTTAGCTTCTTCTGGTCCCCTGCTCCAAAGCTGTCATGTAAACTGCTGCCAGCTAGATCTCCCAAACTGGAGGCAGTCTGTGGTGAACTACTATCCAGTGCTGCAGTAATTCGGGGCTAAGAACAAAGAATCTGATTAACAGTATATGTTTTTAATTGTTCAAAAATGTAATCGATTCAAAATAAAATTTGAGTCATCACAACGTCTTTAGGTACAGTGAAAATGGAACTTCCGACAAAAGCTTCCTCATCGTATACATATACATGTGTTATATTGCTTCTACAGAAGGAATCTAAAAGGTCACGATGTTGAACAGTGAGTTCGATTATCCCATTCTCTGAACGTCGCTCAAAACTTATAAACGATTGAACTTTAGTCTTTATAAGTGATGAAAGTGTCACAAAACAGAACTGATTACTTTAATAAATGAAATGTACTGGATATGCATTATGCAGAGGATGTCAGATATGAACAATACGGGGGCCTCATGGGTCTGTAAAGTCAGATATTACTTCAAACTCGTGAGTCAGAGTCACCATGGTAACCAGGAGTTGAGGAGTCAGAGTCACCATGGTAACCAGGAGTTGAGGAGTCAGAGTCACCATGGTAACCAGGAGTTGAGGAGTCAGACCTTATTCGTTGATACCTAGATAACTGTTGATCACATACTCACAATCACATAGTCTCTCCCTCTCAACTGATAACGCAAAATAAAGATGCTCAGTGACACTTTCTGAGTGGATTGCTTTTAAATTCGTGTGATTCAACTATCGCAGGCTAACAGGGAGCTGCTGCAGAGTCAGAGTCACCATGGTAAGTGGTAACTTACGTGAGTTTTGTGTGCTCCTAGCAGTCATTGTACACTTACCGTGTGCCAACTGTTCATTTGATGTTTGCCGAACGAGGGCCAATATTAGAGTTGCCTGAAACTTTTAACTTATAAGCTTATATAGTAGGCCAAATATAATTTTGTAACAAAAAAATATATAATTTAATGGCATTCTTCTTCTCCAAGAGGTTGAGATCTCAAGGAATTGTATCTCACTTCGATAGTGGATATTCTACAGAAGCCAACATTAGCATCTCCTTCACATTTTTTGAGGTATCTAATGGCTTTGTCTTGACATGCAATCAAAAGATTACCCTTTCAATCATTGGTTAATACTTTAATAGATCGCATTTATGCCAGTCCTGTCAGTTGTCATGGTGACAAGCTAGAAATCAATAAATCTCAGTAATGAGTGTCTTGTAAGTGACAAGCTCTGAAATTATTGCAATCATATATTTCTTATTAACTATTGAAACAAAATCTCAAGTTAATTGACAGAAGCCCTTTATAGTGGGATGGAATACTATTATAGTCTAGTTGTGGCACTCTAATTTTAACACTTCAAAAGTTTACTATAATGAAATCGATTCTTTAAGTTTATCAGAAAACATTTTGCCGGTCATTGATGCGCATTTTGTTAGAAATCAACATGTAATGTTTTTATAACGTTATAATTAATAATATATTGTTGTACGAAACATTCACGTGACGCGTTACAAACGGTCACGTGACGCGTCACAAACGGCCACGTGATGTCTTACATATTATGGTCTAGATATCTAGAGCTGACAGCTGTGGTCTTAAATTTAGCTAAATGGTCGCCCATCAACCCTGTTGTGAATTTGATCACTTCATGCAGTACCCATATTAGTGAGCTAATTATGATTGGATATGCCCCAACGTTTTCGAAAAGTTTTTTTGTAATTTGTAAGTCTATCAGTAAGCTTAAAAATTTTTATTAAAATTGGATTGAGGGAAGTTTACCCAATATGCCTTTGTTTCAAGAATTATTTTTGGCCGAAATTAGCGTTAAAAACCATCCTACAGTCGGCACGCGCGGCTCACTATATAGTCCTCTTGTGTATTGATGGCGCACTACCTAATAAGCTAATATTAGTGCTCATACTACTAGCAATTCGGGAATAGTGTGTGAGCGATGGCGCCTACTTCTAGTGAGCAATGGCGCCCAGCAGTGGCGCCTAGTGAGCAGTGGCAGCCAGCAATGGCGCCTAGTGAGCAGTGGCAGCCAGCAATGGCGCCCAGCAATGGCGCCTAGTGAGCAGTGGTAGCCAGCAATGGCGCCTACTGAGTAATGGTGCCCAGCAATGGCGCCTAGTGAGCAGTGGCAGCCAGCAATGGCGCCTACTGAGTAATGGCGCCCAGAAATGGCGCCTAGTATAGTGAGTAATGGGCAATGGCGCCCAGCAATGTCGCCTAGTGAGCAATGGCGCCCAGCAATGGCACCTAGTGAGCAGTGGTAGCCAGCAATGGCGCCAACTGAGTAATGGCGCCCAGCAATGGCGCCTAGTATAGTGAGTAATGGGCAATGGCGCCCAGCAATGTCGCCTAGTGAGCAATGGCGCCCAGCAATGGCGCCTAGTGAGCAGTGGCGCCCAGCAATGGCGCCTAGTGAGCAGTGGCGCCTAGTGAGCAGTGGCAGCCAGCAATGGCGCCTAGTGAGCAGTGGCGCCCCGCAATGGCGCCTAGTGAGCAGTGGCGCCTAGTGAGCAGTGGCAGCCAGCAATGGCGCCTATTGAGCAGTGGCGCCTAGTGAGCAGTGGCAGCCAGCAATGGCGCCTAGTGAGCAATGGCGCCTAGTGAGCAGTGGCGCCCCGCAATTGCGCCTAGTGAGCAGTGGCAGCCAGCAATGGCGCCTATTGAGCAGTGGCGCCTAGTGAGCAGTGGCAGCCAGCAATGGCGCCTAGTGAGCAGTGGCGCCTAGTGAGCAGTGGCAGCCAGCAATGGCGCCTATTGAGCAGTGGCGCCTAGTGAGCAGTGGCAGCCAGCAATGGCGCCTAGTGAGCAGTGGCAGCCAGCAATGGCGCCCAGCAATGGCGCCTAGTGAGCAGTGGTAGCCAGCAATGGCGCCTACTGAGTAATGGTGCCCAGCAATGGCGCCTAGTGAGCAGTGGCAGCCAGCAATGGCGCCTAGTGAGTAATGGCGCCCAGCATGCACACCCCTTTGCCCGTCAACATAGTCATAATATATCTAAACTACTTAAAAAATGACAAACACTACTAGTCTTTTACATTATAGTACAGTAGTATACGCATAAAATAAGGCTTTCAAGTTCCTTTAAATATCAAATTGAACTATTATACCCTCATTTTTTACATCAACTGTCTTTTTCTTTAAAAAGGCATAAGATGTATAGAAGTGGAAGGAATTGAGAATGGGTATAGTAGGTAGGTATGTTTTTCGTTCGGTGTCACAAAGGAAAACATGCATAACCCTCCGCATACGTTATTTTAATGTATATTGTCCGCGCGCAGAGCAGTTATGGTGTCGTCGACATGGTTACCCTCCGCATACGTTTGCACGATTTGACGATTGATTGAATTACACCTCAAATGCGCGGCGCCAAGCATACAATTTGAATTCTATGGTAATTGATTTGAATAACAAGCGATTTCCCGAATCTTATAAATGTGTTAAGTAGCTCACGCTCTTCTTTACTTGATCATTGATCATGATGCGGTACAACATACTAACTTCTCGTTTTGTTGTGAGTGCTTGATTTGTTATACGAAATGGACCATAAATGTTATTATGAGTTGCATGATTACCTACTACGGATTTCACGACTTTTATCTGCATATCACCACACAGGTGCAGGCTACGGTGTCCGGTCATTTAACTTTTTAAATTTGACTATTGACAATGGCAACCCCTCCACTTTATGTTCCGTAGCGCCCCAAGAATGGTGAATAAAGAACCATTATTTAATATTTTGACCAACATGAAACTATCGTTAATTTTAATTTCAAATTTTAAAAGGCATGGCAATCACTACGGTTGATGGAAATCTAGCGTCCGCTAACCGGCGCAATTCTTGTTATTGTAATAAATGGCATAAAATTTAAATTTTTGTTTGACTGAATTGTGCTGCTTATTTTATGCGATGTAATGATCAAAGTTTTTAACTTTACTCACTGCTATACGTGAAAAAGACAGCTATTTTGGATTCTAATTATGATTCGCGGACACTAGTACGGAACATGTAGTAGTACTAGTAGTGTTATACAGCTACTGGTTACCAGGTTACCAGGTCAACAGGTTACTAATACATCATCTCTATGGTTCACCTAATTCTATAGTATAGTCGATACAGTTCTCTAATTGGTTCGGCATCTTATAATTTGCCTGTTTCTATATTTGAACTGTGTTGGCGAGACTATTCCCTCTAATATTTGAGTAAATTAGCTTATGTAGGAGTTTATATAACCTGACAGGTTTTTGATCACGTGGGACATAAGAGCCACGAATAATTTCAATATTGAGTGTTTCTTGATCAATATCGCCTTTTAGGGGACCTGAGTTGATGTTTGTTAGAAATTACCCCATAACCTGTCAGATTTAAACTCACCGTCTGGGGTGGTTGGCATGGTAATGGAGTCACATCTGGGGTGGTCACATCTGGGGTGGCTAGCAAGGTATAATGGAGTCACATCTGGGGTGGTTGGCAAGGTAATGGTTGGTACTTTGGTACTTGGTATAGTATCAGAATAGTTGTATGGTTTTTTTGGCACCTCATGCAGCTTATAAAAGTCGTAAAAGATTCTAAAATATAAAACGTTTAAGTCTGGCAAAAGCTGTCGTTCTTTTTTTGCAATCATTTAATTCTGACATGGCAATGGCTTTTATAGTTTTAAGTCTACACTATACATGGAATAATCCAACTATTACTGCATATAATCCAGTATGCCTCTATTTATAGCAGTGCATTAACCTCCGAAAATAATCCAAAATTAGGACGTGACGTTTATAGATCGCTTAATCAAATCTCAAAACGACAATTTAAACGTCATATGGCTGAAATACGCACAAATTGCCAGGGTTGAGGGCCTGTCTTGTCTCGAGTCCTCTAAATTTAAACGTCATACGACAGCTTCACACAAATTGCCAGGGTTAAGTGCCTGTTTTGTCCCTTCTAAATCTTGAGGAGGATCGGGTTAAATCCTTTTTGGAACACTTCGGGAACGCTCTTGTTCTTGGATTTCGGATTTGAGAATTTGGGTTACATTTCATCGTTCAATTCTCTGAATGTCAATTTGTCTGAGTTACCACTCGTTTAGAAAGATCTTCTTGGTATCTGATTTTTTGGCCTGGTAATATGACTCAGCATGTCCGTAACCCACGGAAACGTTCAAAAATATTTATCTTTATTAGGAATAATTACTATCCTACAATCATGGGCCATTTTATTTGGATTTATTATTTTTCTCAAACGGAATTACTCCGATTCCTTTGACTGAATTGGTTTTATTTTGAACTTTTCAGAAGGATTAAATAGTATTTCTTGATAATATCTTTATAACATTAATAAGGGAATATTTTCTTTCATCATCAGTACACTTATAACTTAATAAATATTTGATTAGTAAATCAAAATTAATCAATTAAACAACAAACTATGTTTCTGATGAAAATTTTAGTGATTTCGTGTATTGCAACAAAGGAATATTCTTTTTTCAGGTAAAGGAAATAATTGACATTTCACTACACCATATTCATGTCTAAAATGATTTAGATAACGAATTCATCAGAATATAGCAGACAGAGAATGGTAGCTGGGGCAGAAGCGCCCCCCTTTACCGATCTGGAAAGATCCCTCCTAGCCCTGAGCATAGCCCTCTTTTCCTTTCTCGCTACCTTCGGTAACTTTCTCTTCTGGGTCTCGTCGTTATTAATAATAATTAATTATCAAATCCTGGGCTAAGATAAATATGGTTAATATAAGAGTATATACTTATTAATCATTATATTGCATAACATTAAACATTAAAATACACAACAGGTAACTTCCTCCTCTGGGTATCCATTTTGTGTAACAAAAGTCTTCAGAGGATCAGCAATCTCTTTATCTTTAACCTTTCTCTGACTGACATGATTGTGGGTAAGTGTGATTATCGTACAAGCAAAATATAAGTAAAATAGACATAAAGTAAACGTTTAAATAAAAGTATGTTCTCCACAAGATTTAAACTTTAGAATCTGCGTATGCTGCATAGTTTCATGGTAGATATTAATCAAAAGCCGACATTATTGACACGTGATGCCCATTTAAATAGTGACACGTGTTAAAGATTAAGATGTAATGAATTGTACACGTTGTTACTGTCATATTTATTAAGCTATATTACTTTTCATTTCTTTCCAATAATTGAATTTTTGCACTATTTACTGATCAATTACTTAAAAATGTAATCAACCAATTTTACAGCAGCAGCTATCGCAATTGATACGGCTTTATTAAAAAAATCTGAATCGCCCTGTTAAAATTTAAAGTTAATCTGATTAAAATTTAAACTTGATCTGATGCATAATAGCTGTCACAGTAACACGACCTCAAGATATGTATATTGTACATTGTATAATGTATATATTGTATATATATTGTATATAATATATAATATATATCTACTCAAACGATATAATTTTACTGGCTGAACAATCTCAAACACATTCTTCGGTCATAGTTCCTATTTCCCTCATATATTAAATCTTTTGAAAAATAAACAAATAACATTTGTAATGGCCAGGTGTGTGGAACATGCCTATAACTTTCGTGTCAGTGGTCGCTAACGCCTGGCTCCTCCCCGACTGGGCCTGTGCCTTCTCAGCCTTCATTGATAACACTGTTCTCTTTGCTAGTGTCTGGACTGTCGCTTTCTGTAGTTTCGACAGGTATGAGAAGATTTAAGTTATGTTGTAGAGATACCATTAAATACACTATAAGTAACATTAAATACACTATAAGTAACGTTAAATACATTATAAGTACCATTAAATACACTATAAGTATCATTAAATACACAAAAGATACCGAAAATACACTATGGAACATAATTTCCAGACGATTTTATTTAATGCTTTTTCGCTGTTCTACGTAGAGAGCCTGCTGTTTTAAGAATCATACCAGTTACCAGTATGCGTCCTTATTATTTAATATTACTGAATATTACTGAATATTACTGAATATTACTGAATATTACTAAATATTATTGAATATTACCTACTGAATATTATTGAATATCACTGAATATTACTGAATATTATTAAATATTATTGAACATCACTGAATATTATTGAATATTACTGAATATACCTGAATATTACTGAATATACCTGAATATTACTGAATATAACTGAATATAACTGAATGTTACTGAATATTACTGAATATTACTGAATATTCCTGAATATTATGTTCAGATACTACATGCTGTGTAGGCCCCACAGTTACAGATCCTCCATGACGAAGAGAAAAGCTCTGATAATGATAGGGGTTATTTGGTTTGTGTCGTGTTGTTTCACCATCATCCCCCTTTTTCAGGTATACCCATATATTTTATGTGTCTATTTTTAAGCCGTAGTTACTGCTTTGATGTTTTGCGGTCAGATTAGATTGTGTAGGGTACGAATTTAAATTAAATTTACATTCGAACTGCTATGATAGATGAAAAGTTTTGAGACGAATCGTCGCGTCTTCAGCTTTATTGAATCCCGATTTACACGTTTAGTTATTGCAATCGGTACGCATACTGAGTACTGATTATACTGTCATAATATAATTTTTTATTTATAATTTTTTGAGTGGAGCTCAGGAGCTAGGGAACAAAATTTTTACGATTATAAAAAGTATTTCATTTAATTAATGTACCTACGGAACAGGTGAAATTCGCCTACTACAAGTACAGTCCCTTTGCTTTCTCCTGTGGGTTGAACTGTGACGACAAAGGGTGGGGGTTCGTGTACTGTACTGTCTACACCATATTCTTTGTGCCTCTTCCGCTCGGATTTATTGTCTTCTTTTACTTTCACATCTTCAGGGTAATTATTGTTATTCTTATTATTTTAATTCTTGTAATTTTTGTAATTCTTGTAATTCTTGTAATTTTTGTAATTCTTGTAATTCTTGTAATTCTTGTAATTCTTGTAATTTTGTAATTCTTGTAATTCTTGTAATTCTTGTAATTCTTGTAATTCTTGTAATTCTTGTAATTCTTGTAATTCTTGTAATTCTTGTAATTCTTGTAATTCTTGTAATTCTTGTAATTCTTGTAATTCTTGTAATTCTTGTAATTCTTGTAATTCTTGTAATTCTTGTAATTCTTGTAATTCTTGTAATTCTTGTAATTCTTGTAATTCTTGTAATTCTTGTAATTCTTGCAATTCTTGTTATTCTTGTTATTCTTGTTATTCTTGTTATTCTTGTTATTCTTGTTATTCTTGTTATTCTTGTTATTCTTGTTATTCTTGTGATTCCTCTTCAGGATATATTCTGTTTTCCATAACATTTTTCTTTGCTCATTGAATACACATCGAATATCAATTATGGAAGATTTAAAATTATAACAACGATTCATTCGCCAAATGTCATGTAATGTAATATATTGATATATATATATATGACACTAAAATTAACCAGTAATTATTTAGGTATCTCAGAGACATGGAAAGAAAGCAACCAACATCTCAAACAACAAGAAGGACTGTAAAAAGCAGTCGCGACAGCAAAATAACCTGCGGGCAGCTCTCATGATCCTTATCATAATTGGCATGATGATGTCTTGTCTTCTTCCTATATCAATATTAGGTGAGCTGCAGGGGGGGGGGGGGGGGGGGGTCTTGTCTTCTTCCTATATCAATATTAGGTGAGCTGCAGGGGGGGGGGTCTTGTCTTCTTCCTATATCAATATTAGGTGAGCTGCAGGGGGGGTGGGGGGGGTGGGGGTCTTGTCTTCTCCATATATCCATATTAGGTGAGCTGCAGGGGGGGGGTCTTGTCTTCTTCCTATATCAATATTAGGTGAGCTGCAGGGGGGGGGGTGGGGGTCTTGTCTTCTCCATATATCCATATTAGGTGAGCTGCAGGGGGGGGGGGGTCTTGTCTTCTTCCTATATCAATATTAGGTGAGCTGCAGGGGGGGTGGGGGTCTTGTCTTCTTCCTATATCCATATTAAGTGAGCTGCAGGGGGGGGGGGGGTCTTGTCTTCTTCCTATATTAATATTAGGTGAGCTGCAGAAGGGGGGGGGGGCTTGTCTTAGACCCCTCCCCCTTCTGTTATCGTCTTTAGACCAAAATGATCAAATCAAAGTTTGGGTTAGGGCTTAAAGCAACACCCGCCCGATCTTGTTAACCTTCATATCCAATATCTATTCAATGAAACAATAAGTTTCAATTAATGAATATATATTATTTTATGATTTTGTATATCATACTTAGGGAGTCCTTGGCTGTAGCTAGCAGGAGTTTCACTCTGAGGGCACAGTGAGAAGGCTTCCCACATGAGGCCATTAATACTTTAATAGAGAGAGTTGCCAACCTCCATTATAAGAACTAATCTCTTGTAACATAAATATAAAACACTACTTTTCAGGAATGTTCAGCTTTATCACTGGATCTACTGCAATCTCATTCAAAATATTTGTCGCTTTCCACTGGCTTCTTCTTTTCAACAATGCAGGTATTATTTCCATTAATCTCCCTTTGTTCCATAGATAAAATAATTGACATGGCTAGTGTACCGGTCATCTGTTTCAGTGACCCTTATTCTTTTTACACTTGGTCACTTGTCAACTGTCGAGGCATGTTCATGCTCATTTGGCGAATTTTCTTTGAAATACAATTATGTATTCGTGTAACAATTTGAAAGTATATATATATTTTTTTAATTCTCTTAATGTATAAAAATATTCATGCTATATCTAATATATCTATCTCCGGAGTTAATATCTGTTGAAATGGTTTGAGCTGAATAATCTTATTGGTTGCAGTGAGTTTAAGGGCGAATGTGTGACATTGTATGTATAACATATTGTATAACTGTCACCAAGATGTAATTAGATCGAACGCAAAAATTAGATCGAACCGGTTTGATCTAGGAATTAGATCGAACGCTGGCGCGAGATACATATATAATTATAAATACATTGAAAGCCGCGCCGCGCGTTCGATCTAATTCCTAGATCGAACCGGTTCGATTTAATTTCTGCGTTCGATCTAATTACATTTTGGTGACAGTAACATTCGGCATTTGAAATCTCGAAAATAACATTCGCCCTTTGAAAGTTTAAAAATCTAAACTTGGCACGATAGAGCTTCAAACTTTTCGGGATATGATAGACCTCTATAAGACCTATTTTTAAGCCATAGTGATTTTACATTCGCCCTTTAAAAAAAAACCACGACCATACAACCTCATAGTGAAATCTTACCCAACCACAATTTCAGTGAACCCTATAATATACGGTTTGGTAAACCCCGTCTTCAGAAAAGCCTACAAGAACACATTAGAAAGGTTCCTCCTCCACGTGGGCTGCACCACCAAGACACCTGTACAGAAGACACTACACAGTAGAACAGTGGACGCTAACTCCAAGTCCACCTCCTCGCTAGACGAGGTGATGACAGTCCAGCCTGGGGACAGGAAGAAGAAAAAGAAGAAGAGGGGGGGTCCCAACACACAACTATCTGTAGTCTCCCTGATATCCACCCACACTGCTACTAGTGGGGGCAGTACTTCTAATCTCCGGTCTTCTTCACATGTGCGGTAAACTTTACAGAGACGGCCATATGTAGTAAACTGCAAGTTTTACCTTACTTTCCATATTAATTAGTTTTACCGGGGTAAGCACAGGGCTTCAAGTTTTACCTTTACTTTGCACATTCATTAATTTTACCGAGGTAAGCAAATGGCTGCGAGTTTTACTTTTACTTTCCACATTCATTAATTTTACCGGGGTAAGCACAGGGCTTCAAGTTTTACCTTTACTTTCCACATTCATTAATTTTACCGGGGTAAGCACAGGGCTTCAAATTTTACCTTTACTTTCCACATTCATTAATTTTACCGGGGTAAGCACAGGGCTTCAAGTTTTACCTTTACTTTCCACATTCATTACTTTTACCGGGGTAAGCACAGGGCTTCGACGCGAGTTTTACCTTTACTTTCCGATTTACCGCGGGTAAGGGAGAAAGAAAAAAGCCGCGGTAATTCGGGGTTTGCGGTAAATCGGGGCGCGGTTTTACTACATATAATTCATTGAGAGATTGAGATCCTGGGTATTGTAATAAATGTTGATATGTTGCTTTATTATTGATAATTTATGCTTTATTTGTTATTTTAGGCTGATGTTTGCTGTTTATGCTCAGTTTTTACTAAAACTTACTCTTGAATGTTGAATAAAATCATCGTTTTTATGGACTCATAAATCATATCATGATCAATTTAAGGTTTTTGAGATTCGATCTTAAGCAAATTCTAAAACAACATCTAGCCTGCTCCTACAGGACATGACACGTCAAAGTAACCCAAAATTATCCATTAAATAATATATATGTATAAAAGAATAATAGATATCATAAATCCAAAGTCCAAACCTCTAATTTTGTTCCAGGAATGCCGTTGACTTAGGAATCACACACAGATTATTTTTAATTAATCCTGTGTAATCCTGTGTTACGTATCCCAAATATCAAAGCGCGCGAAAAGTGGCATGCAACGTAAGTCAAGAAAAACTCTAAGATTTTGCTCCCCTCACGAAGAAAACCATTTCTACACCCCTGTCTGCTGTCAAAGACGAAGTATCACTCAACATACCAAACCGGGTTAAGTGAATAAGGAGTAGTAATAGTATTGTTAAAACTGTGCAGGCCAGGGATTATTTAAGTATTTACAAAAAACGCTCCAACTTATTTTTTATCCCGTTCCTTAGCAGTATCCCGGAGGGGTTTATAGCAGCCTACAAAAGCTACAATCATACAGTAAGCTCAGCTACAACAACAACAGTTACTGAGCTGGTTACCATGGTTACTGAGCTGGTTACCATGGTTACTGAGCTGGTTACCATGGTTACTGAGCTGGTTACCATGGTTACTGAGCTGGTTACCATGGTTACTGAGCTGGTTACCATGGGTACAGCAACAACAACAACAAAACATAACTTACCCTGTAATCCAAATTTATTGCTAGATTTCAATCCTGAAAGCAAACTTTCTGAAATTCTTCCAATGAATACACTATGCATCTCTTTTTCGACTCACACTTAACCTTATTTAGGAAGAGCTGCTGGCTGGCTCTAATATGCATTTAATATCGTATTATTTGAATCGTTCTTGAAAATGATCACTATAGTGCCAAATTTCTCAGCTAGGTATTTTGCATAAGCAAAATCTTCAAAAACAACGCAATTTCAACTAGGGCGACATGTTTGCCATTAATACCCATCAGCTTACCGAATTTGAACAGGATGCAGCTTTCGATAGTCCTGCCTAAAACTTTAAAAGTTTTTACAGGCATGGTTGATACTGAATTCGCTGTTTTGACAATTGACATTTACATTCAGGCGCACAGCAGGCCACAGCGCGCTACATTTTAGAAACTTTTAAAATTTGGCGGCCAAATTGTTTTAAAGGTCTAATTCACAATTTTACTCCAAAACTTAAGGTCGACATGCAATTCTACGTTAATTAAATTTTATCAGTAGTGTTCAGTAGTAGCTACAAAAGCACCCCAAAAAAGCATGGTTTTGAGCATGCTAAGGTGATTTGGCATAATTCAAATTGGGACCAAATATGGGCAAGGCTATCCCGCGGGCACCAGTGGGCACCCGGAGTCCGGAACCCCCTCAAAAGTTCGGTCACAGGCCTTAGTTTGTTGGTCAGTTGCTATTTCTAAATCAAATTTAACAAAAAATCAGGGTAAACCCCCCGAAACTGCATACAGGAATACTTTTGATTTTAACATTAATATAGAATGAAAATAATGTTAAGAATGTTAAGAATGTTAAGAATGTTAAGAATGTTAAGAATGTTAAGAATGTTAAGAATGTTAAGAATGTTAAGTCCATAACAAAGATACAGGACAATAGAATAATTTGATAATATCATTGAGTTTATTCCCTGCTAAAAGTAAATCATGTTAAATATTTTTCCAATTAAAATACACATTACGGCTACTGTTTAAATCCAGGATGAAACCTGATTGCTGGTAATTATCGTACAGTTCATTTGAAATAAACCCTTAACCCTTATGATGAACAGTCGTCTAATATAAATATCATATCGTTATACATTGGGCGTTTGATAATTTAATTTTTAAACTTTTACGGTCATTATCTCAATAGTTTTTAAACATTCGACCTTAAGAAAAAACAACTTCACTGCTGGTGAATTAGTTTAAGTTTTGTCGATCTTGACTGAAAATTTTATAAAGTTACTCAAATATTTGACTTTATAATGAGTAGTCGGAGTTTTATCTGCTATTGATTTAGTTTCTGAGGAATTCCACTCTCCAGTACAATGTACAATGTACAATGTATTATGTGCGATGTACAATGTACAATAAACAATGTACAATATACAATGTACAAGGCTTGAAGTTATTAATACCTATGTATTGTATTTATGGTGTGAAGGTACATGTTATGTTGTGAAGGTAAACATGTTATGGTGTGAAGGTACATGTTATGTTGTGAAGGGACATGTTATGTTGTGAAGGTACATGCTATGTTGTGAAGGTACATGCTATGGTGTGAAGGTACATGTTATGGCGTGAAGGTACATGTTATGGTGTGAAGGTACATGTTATGATGTGAAGGTACATGTTATGTTGTGAATGTACATGTTATGTTGTGAAGGGACATGTTATGTTGTGAAGGTACATGTTATGTTGTGAAGGTACATGCTATGATGTGAAGGTACATGTTATGTTGTGAAGGTACATGTTATGGTGTGAAGGTACATGTTATGGTGTGAAGGTACATGTTATGATGTGAAGGTACATGTTATGTTGTGAATGTACATGTTATGTTGTGAAGGGACATGTTATGTTGTGAAGGTACATGTTATGTTGTGAAGGTACATGTTATGATGTGAAGGTACATGTTATGTTGTGAAGGTACATGTTATGGTGTGAAGGTACATGTTATGTTGTGAAGGGACATGTTATGTTGTGAAGGTACATGCTATGTTGTGAAGGTACATGTTATGATGTGAAGGTACATGCTATGGTGTGAAGGTACATGTTATGGCGTGAAGGTACATGTTATGGTGTGAAGGTAAACATGTTATGATGTGAAGGTACATGTTATGTTGTGAATGTACATGTTATGTTGTGAAGGTACATGTTATGTTGTGAAGGTACATGTTATGTTGTGAAGGTACATGTTATGTTGTGAAGGTACATGTTATGGTGTGAAGGTACATGTTATGATGTGAAGGTACATGTTATGGTGTGAAGGTACATGTTATGTTGTGAAGGTACATGTTATGTTGTGAAGGTACATGTTATGTGTGAAGGTACATGTTATGTTGTGAAGGTACATGTTATGTTGTGAAGGTACATGTTATGTTGTGAAGGTACATGTTATGTTGTGAAGGTACATGTTATGTTGTGAAGGTACATGTTATGTTGTGAAGGTACATGTTATGGTGTGAAGGTACATGTTATGGTGTGAAGGTACATGTTATGGTGTGAAGGTACATGTTATGGTGTGAAGGTACATGTTATGTTGTGAAGGTACATGTTATGTTGTGAAGGTACATGTTATGGTGTGAAGGTACATGTTATGTTGTGAAGGTACATGTTATGGTGTGAAGGTACATGTTATGGTGTGAAGGTACATGTTATGGTGTGAAGGTACATGTTATGATGTGAAGGTACATGTTATGGTGTGAAGGTACATGTTATAATGTGAAGGTACATGTTATGTTGTGAAGGTACATGTTATGTTGTGAAGGTACATGTTATGGTGTGAAGGTACATGTTATGTTGTGAAGGTACATGTTATGGTGTGAAGGTACATGTTATGTTGTGAAGGTACATGTTATGTTGTGAAGGTACATGTTATGTTGTGAATGTACATGTTATGGTGTGAAGGTACATGTTATGGTGTGAAGGTACATGTTATGTTGTGAAGGTACATGTTATGGTGTGAAGGTACATGTTATGTTGTGAAGGTACATGTTATGGTGTGAAGGTACATGTTATGGTGTGAAGGTACATGTTATGGTGTGAAGGTACATGTTATGTTGTGAAGGTACATGTTATGGTGTGAAGGTACATGTTATGTTGTGAATGTACATGTTATGGTGTGAAGGTACATGTTATGGTGTGAAGGTACATGTTATGTTGTGAAGGTACATGTTATGGTGTGAAGGTACATGTTATGGTGTGAAGGTACATGTTATGGTGTGAAGGTACATGTTATGTTGTGAAGGTACATGTTATGGTTGTGAAGGTACATGTTAATGGTGTGAAGGTACATGTTATGGTGTGAAGGTACATGTTATGGTGTGAAGTACATGTTATGGTGTGAAGGTACATGTATGGTGTGAAGGTACATGTTATGTGTGAAGGTGACATGTATGTTGTGAAGGTACATGTTATGTGTGAAGGTACATGTTATGGTGTGAAGTACATGTTATGGTGTGAAGGTACATGATATGGTGTGAAGTACATGTTATGTAGTGAAGGTACATGTTATGTTGTGAAGGTACATGTTATGTTGTGAAGTACATGTTATGGTGTGAAGTACTGTTATGTTGTGAAGGTACATGTTAGTCGTTGTGGAAGTACATGTTATGTTGTGAAGGTACAGTTATGGTGAAGGTACATGTTATGGTGTGAAGGTACATGTATGTTGTGAAGGTACATGTTATGGTGTGAAGGTACATGTTATATTGTGAAGGTACATGTTATGGTGTGAAGGTACATGTTATGGTGTGAAGGTACATGTTATGTTGTGAAGGTACATGTTGTGGTGTGAAGGTACATGTTATGATGTGAAGGTACATGTTATGTTGTGAAGGTACATGTTATGGTGTGAAGGTACATGTTATGTTGTGAAGGTACATGTTATGTTGTGAAGGTACATGTTATGGTGTGAAGGTACATGTTATGTTGTGAAGGTACATGCTATGATGTGAAGGTACATGTTATGTTGTGAAGGTACATGTTATGTTGTGAAGGTACATGTTATGGTGTGAAGGTACATGTTATGGTGTGAAGGTACATGTTATGTTGTGAAGGTACATGTTATGGTGTGAAGGTACATGTTATGTTGTGAAGGTACATGTTATGTTGTGAAGGTACATGTTATGTTGTGAAGGTACATGTTATGGTGTGAAGGTACATGTTATGATGTGAAGGTACATGTTATGTTGTGAAGGTACATGTTATGTTGTGAAGGTACATGTTATGTTGTGAAGGTACATGTTATGGTGTGAAGGTACATGTTATGGTGTGAAGGTACATGTTATGTTGTGAAGGTACATGTTATGGTGTGAAGGTACATGTTATGTTGTGAAGGTACATGTTATGTTGTGAAGGTACATGTTATGTTGTGAAGGTACATGTTATGATGTGAAGGTACATGTTATAATGTGAAGGTACATGTTATGGTGTGAAGGTACATGTTATGGTGTGAAGGTACATGTTATGTTGTGAAGGTACATGTTATATTGTGAAGGTACATGCTATGTTGTGAAGGTACATGTTATGTTGTGAAGGTACATGTTATGTTGTGAAGGTACATGTTATGGTGTGAAGGTACATGTTATGTTGTGAAGGTACATGTTATGTTGTGAAGGTACATGTTATGTTGTGAAGGTACATGTTATGTTGTGAAGGTACATGTTATGGTGTGAAGGTACATGTTATGGTGTGAAGGTACATGTTATGTTGTGAAGGTACATGTTATGGTGTGAAGGTACATGTTATGGTGTGAAGGTACATGCTATGATGTGAAGGTACATGCTATGATGTGAAGGTAAACATGTTATGGTGTGAAGGTACATGTTATGTTGTGAAGGTACATGTTATGGTGTGAAGGTACATGTTATGATGTGAAGGTACATGTTATATTGTGAAGGTACATGTTATGTTGTGAAGGTACATGTTATGATGTGAAGGTACATGTTATGATGTGAAGGTACATGTTATGGTGTGAAGGTACATGTTATAATGTGAAGGTACATGTTATGGTGTGAAGGTACATGTTATGTTGTGAAGGTACATGTTATATTGTGAAGGTACATGTTATGTTGTGAAGGTACATGTTATGATGTGAAGGTACATGTTATAATGTGAAGGTACATGTTATGGTGTGAAGGTACATGTTATGTTGTCGTTTGGATCTGCCCAACAAGGGTACTCTGATAAGTCTAGCATGGTGTAGACCCAGGTAGAAGTAGCTGCTACTGTTAATAACACACACACAAAGTTCATTACTAGTCCTGTTCTGATCTGAGGAAAAGGTTTTTATGTTAGTTTGTTAACTGATCAACATCTTTTACCATGGTTACTGAGCTGGTTACCATGGTTACTGAGCTGGTTACCATGGTTACTGGGCTGGGTACCATGGTTACTGAGCTGGTTACCATGGTTACTGGGCTGGTTATCATGGTTACTGAGCTGGTTACCATGGTTACTGAGCTGGTTACCATGGTTGCTGGGCTGGTTACCATGGTTACTGAGCTGGTTACCATGGTTGCTGGGCTGATTACCATGGTTACTGAGCTGGTTGTATGTACCAGCATTTTACCTTTCTATTCATCAATAATCAATATCCAATATTAATCTACTGCGGAATAAAATAAATATTGGTAGATTTGTATAACAACTAACCATATCAATAACTTTAATCTCAGGGTAGGCGAACACTAGCGCATTAGGCCCAGTAGCAGAAGGTAAACAGAAGGCAAGTGAAGCTGATAGGGTCCCAGTCATCATTAGGTACAATGGGTGAACCTGTTGACAGTTTGTTTTATTTACAAAATTGAATATTTAAACAGTTAAACAGTTATAACTCCTTTATAATTATTTTTGTGAGTTATCGTACTGGCACTATAGTTCATTTAAAAAACCTCTCAAATATTTCATTCCTTTAGTTTGAGCTAATCTATGGTAAAGTTTATAATAATAAAGCAATAAAATTTCCATAAAAGTTTGAAATCTGAATTTCCATGAAAAACATAAAAAGCTAACATGAAAAACATTAGAAAGCTAACATTAAAAACATTAAAAAGCTAACCCGCATACAGACACTTACAGTGATAGCCTGACTAAGCGACACTAGAACTGGTAGAAGTAGGGTAGTAGAGGCGGTGTTTGAAGCGAACTCGGTGAGTACCGCTACAAAAGAGGAAACCACCAGTGCGATCACGACATGGGGGCTGTTGTGGAGGAAACTAAACTGTTCTCCGATCCAGGCTGATAGTCCTGAATCCTGGGGGTGTTGCCATGGTGATTATAGTGTTGCCATGGTGATTATAGTGTTGCCATGGTTATTATAGTGTTGCTATGGTTATTATAGTGTTGCCATGGTTATTATAGTGTTGCCATGGTGATTATACTTATAGTGTTGCCATGGTGATTATACTTATAGTGTTGCCATGGTGATTATACTTATAGTGTTGCCATTGTAATTATAGTGTTGCCATGGTGATTATACTTATAACTTTATAATAGTGTTGCCATGGTGATTATAGATAACATTGACCAATATTGTCTTGTTTAAAAAGAGACTAGAGACTCATCTCTTTGAAAAAGTATTCATCTAAGTATCATATAATATCTTTCTCATAAAAACCATACTTCATTAAATTCTAAGTTCTTGTGAACATGTTTATGAGTCGCTTTAAATGGCTTGAACTGAATTTTTTGGATTTTGAGTTCTTTTTGGCTATAAAGCGATGTATAAATTTCTAGTTATTATTATATCGGGTCTCAATAAGAGGTCTCGACTGCCTAGGCATCAAACCTTGGCAATCGGTAATATTCCTCTGGCCCGGAGTCAGCTGACCCTAGGGACCAGAGGGTAAAGGTGTAGAGACTATGTGTATCTACAAATCTTTCGAGGTTGTTTTTACAAGAGACAGGGCTTGCTACGCAAGGGAAGAAAACCGGGTACAAGGGAAGAAAACCGGGCGCAAGGGAAGAAAACCGGGGCGCAAGGGAATAAAACCAGGTTATTATTATTATTATAGTGTTGAAATTTTATTCTCATTCTCTTGTATTTATACTTTTTGACTTTTGGGTAAATATATGTTTCTCTAAATATAGAGTATGTATAATTACTAATATCATCATTATAATCATTATTAATATTGTATATCTAGGACGATAAGTTACCCTTCGGTATATTATTAGGTAGAATATTATGGTGTAGAATATTTAATTTCAGGCTTATTTAATGCATAATTTCATGAAGTTTTATCCGAGCTTTATTTTTATATCTTTTGAAGATTTTAGATATTTGTCCCATTTTCAGGACTGATTAACTCTCTGGGATGTTCATTAAACTATTGGATGGCTAGATCTACTTTACATCTCACTGCCTAATTTAAGCGAAATCTTATCATCTGATATATGTAGTTATGTGACAAAGTTTGCCTAGAGGATGATACGATTATCCTAACCATTGAGGGTTTATATAATTTCATAGTGTGACAAATTTTACCTCGTCGTGCCATTTAATAGGGCCACTAATATTTACCGATATCCTCAAACTAAAATGAACGTGTCCATATATACATGATTAGTCTGTCAGTCTACAGCTAGGTTTGTGAAGCTAACTCAGCCTCAACATTCAGTCCAACTCTGGTTAGTCTTATTATATTCACTAATCTTATAAAGCTCCAACTATTTTCAATACATGTTTTTTATAACAACGCATTGGCCATTGCGACCTATTTTTGTAAAGACTTGCTCCATGTTTCTCCCTGATTTGACATCATGACTTTACTTGCTGGCATTAAATTTCCTAGTAACTGTACAAGTTGATCCAGCTATAAGCGGCGGCTGTAACTGACCAACTGCACTCTGTTTTGTAGACTGTAGGAAATATGAACTTTACCGGGATATGAATGATAGGGTATAATATATCTGATCGTTCATCATAAGACGGCATACAGTTCATCACAGTAGGAATACAGTTGTCGTCGTTCCAGGTTCTAGAGCGGCTAGATTTAAAGATATGCGTTTGTCTGATGGATTTGGTTCTGGTAGATTTCTTTTTGATATGTTCGATGGATTTGGTTCTGGTAGATTTCTTTCTGATATGTTCGTTAGTCGGTAAATACTGTAATAGATGTTTCACTGAACTTTTTATGCTTAGATACTTCCCATTTTCTTGAATTACCCGGATAGTAACATCATTTATAAGTCGCATTGTTGTGATGTCTAGAGTTCACAGTATTCTTGTGTAAAATTGTATTCCCGTTTGATGCGACAAGGAAAAATGCTCTTATCAGGAAAGGAATTTACTCAACGTTCAATGTTACAACATCGTATTCATGATCTCAAATTATTTATTATATATAACAGTGTTATATAAGTATATAGCAGTGTTGAAATTATTAAAACTCGTTTAGAGATTAAGTTTCCTTTACCTGAAAAGAAAAGTTCCCCTTGGTCGCATATACGGAATTATCAAACATTTTTAACTCTTTTTTAACACCTACAGGAAAGGACGAAAACTGATTGTAAAACGGACCTTATCAATCTTCTATAGGGTTGATCGGCACGAAATATAATAGTAAAGTAGTAAATAGTTGGTAGCTTAATCACATGATACCATAACATAAGTAAACACATGTTACCATGGTAACACGTGGTACGAATATTTGGTAGCTACAATTTACAACAGTCATTAATTTAGTCTGCTTGGATTTTCTATTTTCTTTCGGATAAGGCTGTCGATAATAAACATAGACACGGCACGCAAACGTATCTATTTCAGATAGATGGCCTGGAATTCAGTTTGTGGTTGAATATATTATTTGTTTCTCTAAGTCTATTGTTTATTTGAACGACTGGCTACTGGCTAATATTACTATTAGTTGCTTTTGATCCACATAAATTGTAATTGTTTCGACGATACTCATTCTTCAAGTTATATTATGGCCATCAGGGCGACAATGAAAGTGGGCAATATAAATATTTAGCGGACTTGATGATCCTATATTCCAACACAGTGATTTGATTGACAATTAGTCGAATTATCACCTAGTAAACCTTAAGGGGTAATTATAAATAGGGTTAAAAGTTAAAAACAGTACCATTATAATACATAGTTTGCTAACTATTTATAATAATGGTTTACTCGACAATTTATCCCCGACTGGTAACTTTATGCACGAGAATCGAAATCTTATTTTGGGCGTTTCTGACTACATAAATTAAGATTGGATAGCTTTATTTCTTTATTTATGCATGATCTCATTTTGGGCATTCCTCAATTCTCAATAGATGTAGTCAAAAATATTCTAAAACTTGGTTTCATTTTAACATACAAATTAGTGCAAGTATTAGTGTTCTCCTTGGTCATTTCATGTATTTATTCTACTCATAATTAGTCATAATTATGCCTCATTCCGCCTTTTGTCCGCCGGATACCAATTATACCTTTATTATAATTTATGTCAAGCTCTGTGTCCCTGAAATAGAAGTTTATTTTGGGATTACATTTTCAAACGATTGTTTTAATGCGTTTTAAATTTAATTATAGCCTAGGACTATTTTCAAGACTGAATTAGACCAATTATAATTTTAATTTTGTCTTTGTTCTGCTGCAACTTGGGTGATTCTTCTAAAACTCTGAAAAGCATTTCCATCCCCATCATACGTTTAGCATTTTAAATAATTAGGAGGCTTCCGGGTTTCATTTGTGGTTATAACTTCTAACAGCTTCGGCAGTTCGGCTGTGGTTAGAATTTTACCACAGTGGCATTTACTGATAATTCCCACGTTGTAGCCACAGTCATTGGCAGACCCGCTATGTACATAATATATTCCCGCGCACGCTGATAAGCCATATTTTGTGTATATTAGGACGCAATGAAACTACCGGACATCGTTTCCTGTTAATATAAATCTATAAAACTATATCATATCTTAGACGCAAGGCTGTTATTATCAAGATTCCTGTTTGAACACATGTTACCATGGTAACACGTGGTATGTTATGTATATCTCATCTTAGACGCAAGGCTGCAATCTACAATTTCGATGCTTAAAATCGTTAGATTTTTTTGTATTATCATAACATTCTTGCCACTATATTTAATACAGTTAATATTTTAGCTCAGTGACATTTACTGATACATCCTACGTTACATGCAATACCAGACCTCACAAGAATACTTTCATAATAATAATTGTAAAATCAAATGTAATATGTTCAATACTGTCGTTTAACTGGTTTAACAACCGATTTACCTTTTATTTGTGCAGACATAGCAGCTATTAGTCGGTGCAGAGTCGGCAGTAACAAAGTTGTTTTGCAATTCTAGGTGATTCCAACTTTATTTACTGCCATGATTCACTCTCAACTTAAACAAATGTTCCTCCTTAGATACGAATGCCTTGAAAGCTTGAAGATGGAGTTTAGTACCAGTACGTTGACTAAGGAGGAGGAGACGGAGATGAAAAGCATGTTTAAAACTTATGATATAGATGCAAACGGGACACTGGAGCTGGATGAGCTGCAGAAAATGTTTGCTAATTTTAATGTCATTGCTCTGAAAGAGGATCTGAAGGCTTTCTTTGAAAAGGTTACTACAGTTTTAGTTACCATGACTACCACCACTGTTTTTGTTATGATTTTATAGCCTTGCAAATTTGATCAAGGTTTTTTTTTTCGTGTGGGTGCCTTTTTATAATTTAAAGATTTATTTTAGTCTACATTCTACTGTTATTTTACGACTTATGTCAAAATATCTTCACTTTGTCTGGAAGCATTACCGTACGTGCAGCTCTCTAGCTTGGGCAGGTTTGACTTATATATACATTACCGTACGTGGCTCTCTAGCTTGGGCAGGTTTGACTTATATACATTACCGTACGTGGTAAATAAAATAGATAACAATATGTATAATTGCATAAATAAATAACATCGATTTCCATTTGTGAAAATACTGGTAACCTTCAGTTTAGTACCAATTTTAAGTCTGACGCCAATTTAAAGTCTAAAATACATATTTTAAGTCTACGTTCAGAATCCGATTAATTGTACAATTGCTTAATTGCATAATTGCATAATTATTCAATGAGTTTCTTTAAAGGTAGACACAGACCAGGACGGAACTGTAGACTTTGATGAGCTGATGGCGTACATTGAGGAGATAATGGCAGAAAAACCAAACTCAGACGAAGTTGTGGACGCTTTTAATTTGATAGATGAAGACGGAAGCGGGGAGGTGTCACACGAAGAGGTGAGAAGAGTGTTATGGAGTGTTATGGAGTGTTATGGAGTGTTATGGAGTGTTATGGAGTGTTATGGAGTGTTATGGAGTGTTATGGAGTGTTATGGAGTGTTATGGCGTGTTATGGAGTGTTATGGAGTGTAATGGCGTTTATGCCATTAGACCTCATTCTTTCGAATTTTGTTCATTCTAATTCTAACTTTGTTTATATCTCCACCAATGCTCGAACTTTATAAGGGTTATTTTCATGATAATTTGACTGATCTCAACTTCCTGAAGGTAGCGGTAGCGATGCAAAAAGCAGACGTTGGAATTCTAACAGAGGACATTATGTACTTGTTAGAAGAAGCGGATCTTAATACTGATGGGAAAATTAGCTTTTCCGAGTTTCGAGCTCTCATTTATGGACTATAAACAGTATAAGTGGGTTAAACCTGTACAAGAATTACGTTTGACAACGATTATTATGCAGTATTATACAATATTTGTATAAGATACATTGATACGTTTTTTTCGTTAAAATTTTAAAATTTTGTCGTTAATGAACGAATCTAATTAGAAATTATCCTGGTGGCGTTTCAAAACAATTACCTTACAGCCAGCAGCTATAAGAGATAACCAAGGTGTTTTCTTACCTTACAGCCAGCAGCTATATCGTACCCACCACCCAGAATAAACAGCACATCCCAAGGTGTTTTCTTACCTTACAGCCAGCAGCTATATCGTACCCACCACCCAGAATAAACAGCACATCCCAAGGTGTTTTCTTACCTTACAGCGAGCAGCTATAGCGTACCCGCCACCCAGAATAAACAGCACATCCCAAGGTGTTTTCTTACCTTACAACCAGCAGCGATAGCGTACCCAACACCCAAAATAAACAGCACATCCCAAGGTGTTTTCTTACCTTACAGCCAGCAGCTATAGCGTACCCGCCACCCAGAATAAACAGCACATCCCAAGGTGTTTTCTTACCTTACAACCAGCAGCTATAGCGTACCCGCCACCCAGAATAAACAGCACATCCCAAGGTGTTTTCTTACCTTACAGCCAGCAGCTATAGCGTACCCGCCACCGAGAATAAACAGCACATCCCAAGGTGTTTTCTTACTTTACAACCAGCAGCGATAGCGTACCCAACACCCAAAATAAACAGCACATCCCAAGGTGTTTTCTTACTTTACAACCAGCAGCGATAGCGTACCCAACACCCAAAATAAACAGCACATCCCAAGGTGTTTTCTTACCTTACAACCAGCAGCGATAGCGTACCCACCACCCAGAATAAACAGTACATCCCAAGGTGTTTTCTTCATCACAGTTTCCAGATCAAGTAACCTCTTTACTCTCGTGAACCTCTTTCCACCTGGACATTAGTACGGTAGATAATTAGATAATTAGTTATTAGTTATCCAACTAATCAGGGTAATTAGTTAAATAAATACGGTAGTAGCATGATAAGAAATTAAGTAATATAAATTTATGAATGAATTTTTGAATAGCATAGTCAACCAATATCGAATAATTTATTGGCGATCATCCAACTTTAATAACAAACGAATCAAAGTACAAACCTGGAGGAGGTTTAAATTTGAGAATTCCTCTGAAAGGATTCTCTGCAGGAATAATGAACAGGAACAGTCCTAGAGTTATAACAACCCACGCATCCTTCAGGTAGATCTTGTATTGACCATTTTCTTTCATATTTCCGATCGCTTTCGCGTGAACCTGGTCAAGTTTGATTAATAAACTTACTGCAGTAGATTAGTTACCATGACTAACAGGCAACAGTAATATAGTAGATTAGTTACCATGACTACCAGGCAACAGTAATACATTAGATTAGTTACCATGACTACCACCACTGTTACCATGACCACCACCATAAGGCAACAGTAATACAGTAGATTAGTTACCATGACTACCACCACTGTTACCATAACCACCCCCATAAGGCAACAGTAATACAGTAGATTAGTTACCATGACTACCACCACTGTTACCATAACCACCCCCATAAGGCAACAGTAATACAGTAGATTAGTTACCATGACTACCAGGCAACAGTAATACAGTAGATTAGTTACCATGACTAACAGGCAACAGTAATATAGTAGATTAGTTACCATGACTAACAGGCAACAGTAATACAGTAGATTAGTTACCATGACTAACAGGCAACAGTAATATAGTAGATTAGTTACCATGACTACCAGGCAACAGTAATATAGTAGATTAGTTACCATGACTAACACCACTGTTACCATGACCACCCCCATAAGGCAACAGTAATACAGTAGATTAGTTACCATGACTACCACCACTGTTACCATAACCACCCCCATAAGGCAACAGTAATACAGTAGATTAGTTACCATGACTACCACCACTGTTACCATAACCACCCCCATAAGGCAACAGTAATACAGTAGATTAGTTACCATGACTACCACCACTGTTACCATAACCACCCCCATAAGGCAACAGTAATACAGTAGATTAGTTACCATGACTACCACCACTGTTACCATGACCACCCCCACAACTCTACAAGACACTTTAAAAGTTTATCACCTCCCCTGCAGCAGTGCCAAAGTCTACATGTATAAGAATAAAATTTGGTTTTTCTTTTTATACATTGTATGATCTAATTCTAGGCTCCCTGTTCAACACATCTAAAGGGAAACTAACCTCAGCCCAACCATCGAAGCCTTCAAGTTTTCTGAAAAGCCACAGAAAGATGAGAAGAAGTAGCATGAGGAGGAGGAGGATTTCAGGGAATCTCAGACCACCTAGCTTCTTATACTCCTTCCTGATCGCTTTGTTCACGTAGCTCCATTTCTGTACCTCTTTGTTCTTGCCTGGAAAGATTGTTTTTTAATCGCGCTTAATATAAATCTTACAATGATGAAATAAAAGAGTTAAGTATTAATATTTTGGTATCGTCTCATCATGTTGCTATTAGCAACAGTTGCTAACCTGATTATCATGTTGCTATTATCAACAGTTGCTAACCTGATTATCATGTTGCTATTAGCAACAGTTGCTAACCTGATTATCATGTTGCTATCAGCAACAGTTGCTAACCTGATTATTATGTTGCTATTAGCAACAGTTGCTAACCTGATTATCATGTTGCTATTAGCAACAGTTGCTAACCTGGTCACAATGTTGCTATTATCAACAGTTACTAATCTAATTATAATGTTGCTATTAGCAACGGTTGCTAACCTGATTTATCCCATATGAATTTCCCCGTAATCAGGTACCAGTAACTACTCCTCGCGTATATTAAACAAAGTAGTGTCCACCCTGCGAACACCAGGATAAGAGACAGAGGGAATGCTACTGTGAACCACGTCTGGTAATCCACTGACTTCTGTCCGGGGAATGTTGCCTCGAAGATGGACTTCAGGACCAGGTTTGGAGGAGTCCCTGAGGAGTGGTGGTGGGTTACTTTTCTGTCCGGCTCTTATAATTCAGGTGTATACCCTTACATCATTGAGTCGTAGGATAATTTGGTACCATGCGGTGTGGTATTCAAACTGTGCGAATGTGCATGTATTCTCCTAAACCTGTTAATGTAGCGATGCCACCGATGGATGCTCCGTACGGAACACAGAGTAGAAGTCCTTTACAGAACCATTTGAAGCCTTTTGAGTCTGGACGTGAACCATCTGCTCGTATTATGTCCTGATCAGGGTGAAATCAGGGTGAAATCAGGATGAAATGATCAGAATTCAAACCATTTCCATTAATTTACTGAATCTGGTAATCTTGTTTTGCTCTTATGAGTGGGTCAATCATTTATTTTTAATTGTAGTTGACGAAATGAGAGTCTCCACTCAGTGTGTTAAAACATAATTCTTTGTCGACGTTTCGGCTACATGCCTTTGTCATAAACAGGACGTACTGAAAACTTACATAGCTGCAAAGATACAATGTTAAAATAATCTATTAAAATAATCTATTAATACTACGAAATATAACAACAACAAATAACATCTTGAAACACAACAACAATCACAAATTTATCCAAAAGAAACATAAAATATAACGGCTAAAAGAATCCAAATCGCAACAAGCCGTGAACAATTCTTCATAATACTACAAACATTTTACCAAGATAGCTCCTTCATAAAACTGATTAATCAAAAATTTTATCTATGTTTATAAGTTCAATATTACATTAACTTCCAAGTATATTTTATCCAATCACCTTCACGGCTTGTTGCGATTTGGATTCTTTTAGCCGTTATATTTTATGTTTCTTTTGGATAAATTTGTGATTGTTGTTGTGTTTCAAGATGTTATTTGTTGTTGTTATATTTCGTAGTATTAATAGATTATTTTAATAGATTATTTTAACATTGTATCTTTGCAGCTATGTAAGTTTTCAGTACGTCCTGTTTATGACAAAGGCATGTAGCCGAAACGTCGACAAAGAATTATGTTTTAACACACTGAGTGGAGACTCTCATTTCGTCAACTACAATTAAAAATAAATTTACTGAATCATTGGTGATATTTACTACATAGTACATAGTAAATAGTATCTCAGATAGGGCGTGAAGAGTTGCGATGATTTGCGATGATTTGCGATGATTTGCGATGATTTGCGATGATTTGCGATGATTTGCGATGATTTGCGATGATTTGCGATGATTTGCGATGATTTGCATAACATTGAATTGTTCAATGAAACAAGAAATAACAGTGGGGGTGGTCATGGTAACAGTGGGGGTTGTCATGTTAACAGTAGGGGTGGTCATGGTAACAGTGGGGGTTTTTTAATTTTTTTAATTTTTAAAGAGAGGCTGGGCCTGGGTGGCCCACAAAAGGATAGCATGTGGATGATTTGCCTACCTCTGGGGTATGACATTCCTAAAGTAGGATGCCGGGGGAAATAGAAAGTGTGATCAAGGATGATGGTAAATGTTGATAGATGTGTCATAAATTTACGCTTCACAGCGCTTAAGTGGCAACTGGGCGTGGAAGAGAAAGGTGAGCTAGGTCGACGACGACGTGTAAGTAGTCGCTATGTTACACCAGTCTGGTCCAGCTCCTCTGGCACTATTAAGCGTTTTGTGAAGTTGACAATAGTGGATACGTGTTGGTTGTCGAATATGTCATTAACGGAGAGGTAATAGTCCTGGAAATATTGACCTCTTACTTAGGCAATAGCCGGACACTGTGCTATAAAGTGTGAGACAGTTTCCTCTCCGTCACCGCACATGGGACAAGCACTGGTGCTTGATTTGCGGATGTTGTGGAGGTGTTTGTTCAAGCCACAATGAACTGTGATGAGGTGCACTGCAATTCTGTAATTTTGTCTGTTGTTGCTGAGTGTAGTGTTGAGATTTTTGATGATGTTGATGTTTTTGTTGCCGAGTGTCAGTTTGGTGTGTCTGGGTCCATCAGCTAACCAGTTTTCCTGGTTAAGTCTAGAGACTTTGTCGTTGATCAGGCGTTTGATATAAGATTGTGGAATAGGGCAATTCAAAGTGGATTCACTGGTTGTACCAATTTTGGCCAGCTCATCTGCTTTTTCATTACCCCATAATCCGATGTGTGCAGCTATCCATCGGTTCTCTAGAGTGTTGGTGGATCCGATAGCATTGAGGATGTCGTAACAGTCTCTAGTAGTTCTACTCCTCGTTGAGATCGAGGATATAGGTTGAATGGATGAGAGACTGTCAGACCATATGATGATGTGTGTGTTGTTGTAAGTTGAGAGATATTTGCAAGCTTCGATGATGGTAGTGAGCTCTGTTTGGTAAACAGTGCAGTGATCAGGAAGCTTGAAAGATCTTTCTTCGAGGGTAGTGTTGTTATTTTCAGTGGTGATGATGTAGCCAGCCCCGCTACCTGAGTCTGTGCGTGACCCGTCTGTGTAGCAAGTGATCGTCTCACTAGAGATGTTTTCGATGGTGTTTTGAAGTGAATCTCTATATTCAGTGTTGTTAGCTCCAGGAGTGGTGACTTTGAAATGCCGTTCAAGCATCATGGTTGGTATTGATAGGTCTCTCACTGCTTTGGGTGGTATGTTGAGATCAGCCATGAACTGTTTGTTGATTGTGGTGTGAGCTTTGATGGTACCTTTTCTGAAGGCGATAGTTTCAAGGGTTAGGCTACCATAGGCTTGTAGCCTGGCAGAGCCCAATCAGTGAGGGTGGTCATGGTAACAGTGGGGGTGGTCATGGTAACAGTGGGGGTGGTCATGGTAACAGTGGGGGTGGTCATAGTAACAGTGGGGTGGTCATGGTAACAGTGGGGGTGGTCATGGTAACAGTGGGGGTGGTCATGGTAACAGTGGGGGTGGTCATGGTAACAGTGGGGGTGGTCATGGTAACAGTGGGGGTGGTCATGGTAACAGTGGGGGTGGTCATGGTAACAGTGGGGGTGGTCATGGTAACAGTGGGGGTGGTCATGGTAACAGTGGGGGTGGTCATGGTAACAGTGGGGGTGGTCATGGTAACACTGACCACTGTTGTGCTGTGATCCTTATCTCCGGGAGATTCCTTGTCAAAGTGAACTGTTAACAGATCCTCTCCTAGTGAGTGGTTTATCTCTCGTAAACTCTGCAGTATGGAGCCTGAAAACATATCAGAGTCAACAGGTTCAGGAGTATAAGTTTAAAGTTTTAAAAGATTCGTATGCAGCAACGACAATCAAAATATTAGTTTACAAGTACACGTTATAAATGTTCATGCGAAGCAAGACTTAAATCTCTTCAGTGAATCCTCATGACTATCAAATAAAATGGGCTCTGGAAATGAAATATACGTCTATTGAAGAAGTAAGTACAGTTACCGACTATAGGGAGCATCATAGCGGTTGTAGCGGTGTTGCTCATAAACATGGAGAGTATCCAGGTACAAAGACTAGCTCCCAGCATCAGGAGTGCTTCTCCTCGACCTCAAATAACACGTTATAATTAGAAGATTGTTTTTAGATAAGAAACTGTTTTTAGATAAGAAAATGTTATCTAAATTCTACTGCATCCTATGTTTTTCCTTTACGAGAAAACGATTCTAAACTGTAGTGGTCAAATTATGAAATGAAAGATGTGCTTCCCATAAATTTATATTTTAATGAGACATATTTTCTGTTATCTGTGAACAATTATCTGATAATTCTTCCTACCCAGTAGTGATAAGATCTTCAGAGCTATCCTTTTGTGCAGACCACACGCTTCTACACTTTCAGCTACCAGGAATGTACCCATCATCAACATACTTACATAGTTGAAATACTTCGCACTGACCTGTACAAACACAATTATTTGAGGGTAATTAATTATATGCAGTCACACACCTGTACATTGTACAAGCACAATTATTTGAAATTTAGCTTTGAAGCTTTGAAAACACTTTCTTTTCCTGTCAAAATTCTGAATAAAAAAGAAAGTGTGATATGTTATAAACTATTTCATTAACTAAAAATAATTTGAATAATTAATAAAAAAGGTTTATGAAGGAGTAATAACCTCCTTGGTGTCCATGATGCCGACCATGGGGAACATAATAGCAGGTAACAGAGCAGTGATCATTAGTGGCACAGCCTCTGTCATCCATAACATTGCTGTAGCTAATATCACACAGGCAGCTCGCCCTTCTTTTGCCTGTTGTTATATTCAAAATTATTATTGTGATTACTGTATCTTCTTATAGTTCCGTGATGTAACAATGGCTACCTAGCCTACAGTAGACTACTGTAGGTAGCTGTTGATGGCAGTATTGTTTTAATTATCATTATCATTATGATTAAATAAGTTTGTATCTGATCATAGTGTATTATCTTATTGTAGTAGAATCACCCCTTTGCCCCGTCAACTATCAGTTTATCTGCAGTATGACTTGTATGCAAAATTATCTTAAATTGCTTTTCTTTGTAAAGATTTTCATTATTATTGTATAAAATGTGCATAAAATTGATAATTTTGTTTTACTGCTTTACTGTATGGGTCAGTAAACAAACTGTAGACTAACCTCTATAGGGAGATTCATAGAAATAACAGTACTAATGAAAAGAACGAATAAAGTGAAAACTGTCTTCCATTGTGGAACTTTGGTGTACTCTGCGTCTGGATCTGCCCTGTTAATAAAAACGCTAATGAAGGAGCAGTACTTCCTTGCTGTTAGTACATTATTCATCAAAATTCGTTAGGTAATATTATATCAGTGTGACTGCTTCACTTATTAGATATTTGAGAACTATATTAAGAGGCAGTGAAAATATATTAAATATATTAAATATATTAAAACTCGATTAAAACTACCTGAGGCCAATGATAATAGGTGGAACAAGATTGATCAAAACCTCGGTCTAATTGGTCTCCAGTTCACTACACTCAGCGACCCTATTAAGGGTTTGGAGTTACTTGAGAACACCACCTATGACTACCTCGAGTTGATATGCGAAGTTGGTTCAACAAACATTATACCATCGAAGAAAAACCGAGACTTGATGCTGAGTGCAGACAGTTGAGGGAAATGAAGAAAGAGAGTAGAAAGGAATGGAAGAGAGTATGTGACTCAAATGATGATGAACAGGTTAAAAGACAGAAGATTTCTTACCTGAAACTAGTACGACTTCATAACAAAGCAAGAAAGACCGCCCAGAAGAAAGAAAGGAAAAAGATGAAAGAGAATAGCTCCAAACTCTTTAGAAGAAACCCTTATGAGTATGGTAAGAAACTGCTCACGAAGGAAAAGACTAAAGATAAAGAGCCTGAGTTTGACAGTGAAGAAGCATCCAAGTTCTTTGAAAAGGAGTACAAAGATGATGACCGAGAGCGTGACTATGTAAACCTCAAAGGACTGAAAGACCTTGACAAGCCTAATTGGATCTGCAGTACAGTGCCACCCACATGGGATGAATTCCATCTAAAGCTTAAGTCAAGGAGAAATAAGTCAGCACCTGGGTCAAATGGTGTCAACTACCTGATCTACAAAAAGTGTCAAACTTTCAGTCACCATCTACTCCATCTGATATGCAGGATTTGGAAAACATGAGTTGTCCCCCCACAGTGGAAGGTGGGAGTGAGTACATTAATTCCTAAAACGGATGATCTAAAAGATCCTGGAAAGTTCCGTAACATCACACTCAAAAACTGTAGTGGGAAGCTGTTCTTTGCCATCTGGGGAGACCGTGTACTTGAGCACATGACACGAAATCTGTTCATTGACACCTCAGTACAGAAAGGTTTCATGAAGAAAACCCCTGGTTGCCTAGAACACACTCAAGCCCTCCTTGAAGAGATTAAAGATGCTAAAAGCCACAGAAGACAAGTCCACGTGATCTGGATTGACCTTATGAATGCGTATGGGAGAGTCCCGCACAGCCTTATTATTTATGCTCTACGCCGGTACCACCTACCTGAAAACTTCATTAAGCTTATAATTGAGTATTATGGAAGCCTCAGTGTCCTAGGCTTAACCATCGAAGTGCATGTCTATGTCTATGAAGTGTACTGGAGGAAAGTAAAATACCTATGATGCAGAGTTTGTACTAAGCGAACAACAGGTGCCGTCCATTTTCCAAGCACCAATGAATTTCCTAGGAATGTACATGTATGTAGATCTTGAGGTGAAGGAAATTCGGTCCATGATAAAGAAGAAATTAGAGGACCCTTTGGAAACAACGTCTAATGATGAAATCACGGTTCCAATGAAGGCGTGGGTGTATAACCACCTCATCATTAGTAAGATGTCATGGGGGTTTACTGTTTATAACCTACCCATCACATTTGTGACAGAGCTTGAGGCACTGTGTAACAGATACCTTAAGAAGTGGCTAGGGATTGCACATCCTTGTACCACCACCGTCCTCTACAGGAGTAGAGACCAGAAAGGATTGCAGCTGAAAAACATCTGCACTGAGTACAAAGTCATTCAACTTATCAAGGGACACCAACTTTGTAACTCTAGTGACCCCTACATCAAAAAAGTGTACTCTAACCATAAGGCTATAATTGCAGACACACAGAAAATGTGGTATTATCCCAAAGAGCTGAAAGACCGTCAGCGCCAACTTTACTTCCAAGAGTTAGTTGGAAAACCTGCAGTTGGTACAACTGGCCTCGGGTATGGGACAAGATATGAAAACACATCAGAGAGGAAACTGCTAACCAACATGGTGTTCACTTTTTGACAAAAAGCGGCAAAACCTCTTTCTCGCATGGGAAAATATAATGACATTTGACACCACGTGGAATAACCTGATCATTCAACTTAGTCCGGAACTGTTAAAGTTTCATGTCAATGCTATCCATGACACTGCGTCAACACCTAGCAACCTAAAGCTTTGGAATAAAGCCGTTTCAGGAAACTGTAAACTCTGCAGCAAACAAGGGACACTCAATCATATCCTCACGTTCTGCAAGGTTGCACTAAGACAGGGACGTTTCAACTGGCGCCATGATCAGGTCCTACGTGAAATCATGAAGACTGTTTCATCACAGATTGACAAGTTTAATTCCGACATCACCAAGGAATCGAAGAGGGCACCGTCGGTCTTTCACAAGGCAGGCAATAAGCGCGAAAAGGTTACCCTAGCTGACGGTCAGCTGCTGACCCAACTCATCATAAGACCCAAAGATATTTCTTCTCAGATGCCAACGACTGGAAGATAATATTTGATGAGGATGAGAGACAGAGGAACTTCCCGCAGCACATTGCAGCTACACCACTAAGATCTGATGTAGTGAGCTATTCGGATAAAGCAAAGAAGGTTTATCTAATGGAGCTGACTTGTGGAAATGAGCACAACTTTGCTGATCAAGAGAAGCGAAGATGAAGAGATATCAGCAGCTGACAGAAGAGATAGAAGCCAACGGATGGGCTTGCAAGCTCCAGACAGTAGAATTAGGAGCTCGAGGCATTTACAACTATAGCCTCCCAACCTTTATGAACTACCTGAACGTAAACAACAAAGAGAAGAAGAAGGCCTGCATGAAGATCGCTGAGATTAGCCTGAGGGCATCGTATACCATCTATTTGTCCAGAAACACTACCATATGGACAGATGATTGGGAGTTAGTCAAGAGACGAGTAATAATATTATAGTAGGAGCGTAGAATGTTTGGGCCCAGAAAAACATGTTTAATACCGCTATAAACCCGTCATAAGCCGGGGACTACTATGAAAGTGATGATGCTGTGTTGTTGAAAGACCTTCGACCAATCAAAGATGTACCGAATCACGCCAAGCAGTTATGGTTGTAGGTGAATATACACTTATAGGGTACAACAACTTTATAAATTATAACACTCCATAAATAGATATAATGCTTTTGGACACGAAGGAAAACACACATCTTGAGGCTTGAAATCTTTGTAAAATTACATCCTTAGAGCCTCAAATTATTTGTTATATAGTAGTGTTGAAAGTATTAAATAGAAAAGTATATAAATAGAATGGTGTGGAAACTGTTAAAACTATTTTATAATGTTTATGTTACACTTGTAAATGTATTAAAGGTTATCTAAATACCGATATATTATTTATTTTACCTGTAAGCTTTATATTACTATATAGATCCGTTCTTGTATAGATCAGCTGTACTCACTTCATTGTATAATACACAATTGTATAGAATTCAACGTCCCTTTGTACATAAACTTTATTGATTTTAAAGCTGCTTTTGATTCAATCAATCGTGACTTTATTTGGAAAGCTTTTGAACATTATGGTCTTCCGACAAAATATATCAATGTTTTCAAAGCGTTCTTTAGAGCAACTGAAAGTGCAGTTCGTGTCAATGGAGAATTGACAAGATGGTTTGATGTCGATTCGGGGACTGGACAAGGTGATGTGCAAGGGCCCCCTATTTTTAATCTTGTACTTAACTGGGGATTAGAACTTGCAGAGAAGTTTAAGAATATATCCCGTGGTTTTACACATCAGTACAGACAAAGTTCCAGACAACCGGAAAAATGTGTCATTGATCTTGACTATGCTGATGACATCGCAGGAATGGATGACACTGTTGAAGGACTGCAAGAAACTACGGACAATATTGCGAAATACTGTGGACTTGGGGGTTTAAAGATGAACGCAAAGAAAACAGAGATCATGGTCATTGGGAAAGATACATCGCAGCACCCACTCCCAGAGAATAGGACCATAGATATAACTGTCGATGGAAACTCTGCAAAGCAGGTCACTCAATTCACTTATTTGGGTGCCAAAATTACATCAAATGGCAAGATTGATAAAGAAATAAGGGTCAGGATTGGAAAAGCAACCGGAGCTTTTAACCAACTCAACAACATTTGGAAGAATAAGAACATAAGCATTAACAACAAAGTGCGAATCTACATCGCAGCTGTTCTTACCATTCTGACCTATGGATGTGAGATATGGAACACGACTCAAGTGCAGACAAGAAGATTGGAGTCTTTCCATCAGTACTGCTTAAGAAGAATCCTGAGAGTGAGGTGGTTCCATCGAGTAAGTAATGAGGATGTTTTAAGAAGGGCATCAATAACTGCCCTTGCTGACATAATAACAACAAAACGGCTGCGTTGGTTTGGACATGTCAGTAGAATGCCTGAAGATCGGTTGCCCAACTATTTACTTGAATGGAAACCCAAGCATGGGAAGAGATCAAGAGGCAGGCCTAGGAAGAGCTTAAATGATGTATTCATTGAGGATGCTGAGCAGAGATTGGATCGTAATGGACTCACGATTGATTGTATGAGAAGATTAGCTGCAGACCGAAAGGGATGGAGAAATGTTACCCGCCGAAGTTGTATAATACAAAGTAATGACGCAGTCGACGCAGACTAATCCTTTTGGATGGAGATCTCGCCATGTAACATGTATGTATCAATAATTATGATTTATAATCACCAAAATAATTAAAGTATGCTGATTATATATCATAACATTATAATTTATCACCGCTTAAAATTAACTGTTTTTTATCAAACTTATTTATTTTACGGCACGATCAAACAATATCATGGATAAATGAATCATTGGAGACTTAATTAATTAAATAATTAAGGAGGTTGGATTTGAGAGCGTCTTACCTGTTATCTTCTTCCTCGATGCTAACTAAGCCGCTATCATCAACCTTTTCATACTTTCCCGCCATTGTCACAAATCACAAGGGGCCAAGACAATCACAGCATCAGTTTTGAGTAGATTAGTAGAAATCACATTGCACGCTTGTATCTGATAAAACGAGCCTTATAACTTGATCACTAAGCAACTAAACGTAACACAAAACACAGCGGGTTTATATTCATGTGAACAACAAACTCGGAAACTTTATTTCAACAAACGTGAAATATGAAAAAGGATTCGACCGATAATTGGGTTTTAAGGGTGTATTTAACGAAGCGAACAGAGTGTTCTTATTAAGTAATTACAGGTGGGGATCAGTGATGAAATCCGATATTTTCCAGTGATTAGGACGGTTGAAATTTCAGAGCATCGAGTAACGGTACTACAATTATTTCTTAGTCATATACTCATCAGGTATCAGATTTTGTAGATTAGGTAGTATTATGTATAATGTTAGTTTATGGGAATAAATAAGTAGTAATATATAATATACTATATATAGCGTATATTCTGATATTGATTGTGTAAAATGAAATTTGTGGAATATAATGAAATAAGAGAAGAATTATCCGAGCCATGAAATGTATGAACACGATATCAAATCTGAAATTTTAACATTTTTAGCTATGAAATATTATATACGTAAATTATTGATTCAAAGTTTCACTAATTATGCTCACGTTGTTATGCATATAGCTGGCAAATGCTTTTACTTTCATAATACATCACCGCAAATATTTATAATTGAAAACCCATTTAAACCAGGATTACAAATCATTTACATGGCAGAAGATTAGGTAGTTCTGTAGTTGTAGATTAAAATATAATAATATTAATATTTATCTCATACTACATACTATAATTGTAGTAGTACATTGTTTCCTTATGTTTATATTAAGAGGCTGCTCTGTTGCACTAAGCAACGTAACTAAGAAACTACAGTGTTACTAAGAAACGCCCTTAAAATATATTTCCCGTCCCCAGCCTAGTCGTTAACTTTGGAGAGATTTAAATTTCCTGTACGATTTTCAGATATTTCATACACTTTTTACTCTACAAATGCTACAATTAATCATGTTCATTGAAATAACGACCTCGCGAAACAGCTGAAGATAAACTATAATCAAACATTATACATAACACCCCAGTTCCATGGCCGGATATTATGCCAAATTATTAGACGGAGATCGTCTACTGATATTTCTCCGGTTTGCAGTTCCACGACCGGAGACCATCTACGGTAATTTTGTTGATTCTGTATGATTCTGTATGAATTAATCTCCGAGAAATTCCCGGAGAGCTTCATCTCCGTCTAATACAGTAGTACAGTAGACGGAGCCGGAGGATCATCTCCGGAGATGATCTACGGGAAATAGACCTCCGTCTAATAATTTGGCATAATATCCGGCCATGGAACTGGGGTGTTAGCAAATTATAACCTACAATCATAATAAGATCATATGAGAATAGCTGTTAAACTGTTAGTATGAATCACAAATTGCAACGAGAAGTGCAAAACAATATACTTGTTGTTATGAATTGTCAGTAATGGCTACGTTATATCACAGTTTGATGTGGTGCTTGTGTGTTTGTGTGAAATGTATTTAAATGTGTTTAATGTGTTAAATGTGTATGAGTGTGCAGACTTATAGTATGACGCAGTGAAACTATTGGACTACGATGTATGGGGACTTACCACCCCATGGCAACATTAAAATATATTGACTCTGTTATATCTTTTCCTTTTAATATAAAACGTCGCTACAAATCGAACTGGGATCTGGCGATACTACACCTTCGATGAATAAAATATGATAAAGTAGTGTTTAATTAGAGTCAAGTAAATAGCCTTCACCCTCTCAAACGTTATACATATGAAATAGATAATAACATTTACATTTGATTTATATAAAGATACAACATGCAATAACATGTATAATGACAATATTATTCAAACTAGATGAGAATTTATGACCATTTTGCGGCTACTATTTGAATAATTGACTGTGATTAGAGAATCAGAAACTATCTAAACTATAAGTCAGGAAGGAATTATAATCGCAGCAAAAATCACATGTAATTGCAGCAAAATGTGTACAAAAAAACTTAATCGAGACGATATAATACTTTGACAAGAGTAAAAAGCTTACAAAATTACACAAATGGTTTTATTGATCTATGCTAATTGTAACATGTGCGTATTTACAAACAGAGATAATCGCGGTCAAGACCCAAGCAGTGATCTAGAGTAAACTGAAGCTGAATAACTTCGCAGACGTGAGGCAAATAACGTGACACGTACTGCAGTTACACGTGACACGTACTGCAGTTACACGTGACACGTACTGCAGTTACACGTGACACGTACTGCAGTTACACGTGACACGTACTGCAGTTACACGTGACACGTACTGCAGTTACACGTGACACGTACTGCAGTTACACGTGACACGTACTGCAGTTACACGTGACACGTACTGCAGTTACACGTGACACGTACTGCAGTTACACGTGACACGTACTGCAGTTACACGTGACACGTACTGCTGTTACACGTGACACGTACTGCTGTTACACGTGACACGTACTGCTGTTACACGTGACACGTACTGCAGTTACACGTGACACGTACTGCAGTTACACGTAACACGTACTGCAGTTACACTTGACACGTACTGCTGTTACACGTGACACGTACTGTAGTTACACGTGACACGTACTGTAGTTACACGTGACACGTACTGCTGTTACACGTGACACGTACTGCAGTTACACATGACACGTACTGCAGTTACACGTGACACGTACTGCAGTTACACGTGACACGTACTGCAGTTACACCTGACACGTACTGCTGTTACACGTGACACGTACTGTAGTTACACGTGACACGTACTGCTGTTACACGTGACACGTACTGTAGTTACACGTGACACGTACTGCTGTTACACGTGACACGTACTGCAGTTACACGTGACACGTACTGCTGTTACACGTGACACGTACTGTAGTTACAAATGACACGTACTGCAGTTACACGTGGCACGTACTGCAGTTACACGTGACACGTACTGCAGTTACACGTGACACGTACTGCAGTTACACGTGACACGTACTGCAATTACACGTGACACGTACTGCTGTTACACGTGACACGTACTGTAGTTACACGTGATTGGCAGTGCAGCAAAACTACATTATTCATACGCGATCGTTGATTACTAACAAACTATAAAATACAAAGAAGTGTACCTATACTACTACTACTTACTTAGTTACTTGAGATCGAAATATTATAGAAGTACAGATAACGCACAATGTAAACTATCATACTGTTGAAGTATAGAGCTATAGGATGTGCATTGTGCAGTGTTTATATACCATGTATATGGGCAAATTAATTTGATTCTGTAGTTTCAACAGTGAATACCACTCTATAACTGTATAATATAAATAATAGTCTATATAGTCTATATAATATCACTCTATAACTGCATAATATATATAGCACCCTGCGTAAGACAGTAAAAATACAAATAAGCTGAACAAACAGATTATCTGTGAATGTAGGGGATCTGTGCATGTTATAGTCGTCAGTCCTTTAATTCAATCGTGAAGTGGAAATTAACGAGAAATCAGTAATATGATAATATGCACATTTTTATGAGTGATCATGATCCGTAGTAAAATTGCTTTAGTAACGCAGCATGCATAGTTGCTTATACTCTTATAGATTCGATAATATTCTCACAGACACGACGCGACAAAAGTGTTAAAACAGTTGATAAGTTTAACATTATAACATTATTATTAGGGCAGTAGTAAAATCGGTTTAACTTTAAGGTTGGAAGTGAAACATTGCAAATAATGTTAGTAACCATAGTAACCATAGTAACCATAGTAACCATAGTAAAGTAGTAACCATATAGCGAGTATTATACTAGGATTGAGTATTATGGAACCACAGTATAAGTATAACCGAACTACCGCTTATATAAAATTATAAAGTGGAGGGTGATATTTCAAAAATTTGGACGTGAAACTTCCAATTTATAACTTGAATTACACACTAATTTATCCCCGTCGATAAGAAGAAATGAGCAGTAAACGGCTCATGTAGAAACAAGCCAGCGTGACAGTTCGTACATTTGTTACTTAATCTCTTAATCTCTGAATCGATGCTTTAATGGTAATTTTTTAAACTAATTACACAGGCTGATTCATCTCAATAAGTATTTAATCATATTGCATATAATTATACAGGTGATGAATTTTACAAACATTATTTTTATGCACGTCAGAGCGCGTGGGTGAATTTTCAAATTCAATCTCCGTTCATTCTGGGCACAGGGGTGTAGGAAGAGGGGGGGGTCAACAATGGGTCCAATTAAGGGGGGGGGGGGGGGTTCACCCTGATTTTTTTGTGAAACTTGGTTTCGAGATAGCAGTTGACCAACAAACTAGAACCGGTGACCGAACTTTTGAGGGGGTCTCCGACCCCAACCGCCAAACGGTGCCCGCGGGGCAGCCACGCCCATATTTGGTTCAAATTAGGCCCAATTTAGCCAAATACCCTGAACATGCCCAAAACCCGGATTTAATGTGCTTTACTTGTAGCTAGTGGTCCCCTGAATAAGTATATGAATTTTCATCAAGATTGGGCAAAAAATGACTGAGTTATGAGCCAAAAACCATATGACCATATTTGGGCATACGCACCAAATTTGATCGATTTTGGCCCATAAATTGGTCAAATATCAATATTTCGAATGAAACCAACTTTATATGAAAGGTAAGTTTATACTACACATTCTCTATGATTATCAGCTCAGTATCTACCTAACTGTGGATACTGTGTTCAAATAATCACAAAAAATGAACAAAATCGTCCATATCTCAGTTCGCAATATTTGCAAAACTGATTTCGCTCAAAACAATAGAACTCAATAGGGTTTCAATATTTTTACATGAAATTTTCAGAATCAACGTAGAATCGCATTTCGACCTTATCTCTTGTATTGAAATTTTGAGTTAGGCCTTTAAAAATATTTGGCGGCCAAATTCCAAAATTTGCCAGGCATTTTTCAGATTTTGGCCGCCAAATTTTTTTAAAGGCCTAACTCAAAATTTTGCAAATATCGCGTACTGAGATATGGACGATTTTGTTCATTTTTTGTGATTATTTGAACACAGAATCCACAGTTAGGTAGATACTGAGCTGATAATCACAGAGAATGTGTAGTATAAGCTCACCTTTTATATAAAGTTGGTTTCATTCAAAAATATTGATATTTGACCAATTTATGGGCCAAAATCGATCAAATTTGGTGCGTATGCCCAAATATGGTTTTTGGCTCATAACTCAGTCATTTTTTGCCCAATCTTGATGAAAATGCATATACTTGTTCAGGGGACCACTAGCTACAAGTAGAGCACATTAAATCTGGGTTTTGGGCATGTTCAGGGTATTTGGCTAAATTGGGCCTAATTTAGACCAAATATGGGCGTGGCTGTCCCGCGGGCACCGTTTGGCGGTTGGGGTCGGGGACCCCCTCAAAAGTTCGGTCCCCGGTTCTAGTTTGTTGGTCAACTGCTATCTCGAAACCAAGTTTCACAAAAAAATCAGGGTGAACCCCCCCCCCCCCCCCCCCCCCCCCCCCCTTTAAACTAATTCTTGTTTGGTTAATTACTTTGAGACTCACAAGTAAGAAGAAACTGAGCAATGAGACAGGTAAACGACTATATTCTCCGATATAGCAATTATAATAGTATAGAACACCAAATCTTAACATAAAGAACCATTTTATTTGTAATTACATTGCTTGTGAACATAGTCCCACACCGATTGCTTGCGGAGTGAACCCACGCAACCCATCAAAAACTGCAGTGGAGTGAACTTTGGTGTGAACACGAACGGAGCGTTATATTCACTATTTAGATTGCAAGCGGAGGGATCAGCTAGCACGCCACGTATTCATCTTCTTGGAGGCAATCATAAGGGTAGCATGTTCTCCATCTGAGAGGAAATATTAATGTCATGATGTAAAGAGGAGTAGCATATATTAAGACGTAATGTTTAATAATGTGAAGGAGTAAATAAAGACGCTTGACGCAATGGCACTACCGGACTACGATGTATGGGGACTTGCCACCCCATGGCAACATTAAAATATATCAACTTCGTTTCATCGTTTCCTGTTAATATAAAACTCCGTTACAAATTGAACTGGGATCTGGCAATACTATGAGAGAAATAGAAAAATTTGGATTGTGACCCTACCTGAATATAAACCCATCAGTACCACAGTCACCAGGATAATCCCACTCATCGCAATCACAGGGGGCCTCTGTTTCAGAGGGAGGGGCTTCAGTTGTAACGGGAGGGTTCGTGCCCACTACACCTGGTTCAGCTGTAGTTGAGTCTGTAGGAGGGGTCTCACTGGGTCCCTCGGTGCTGGGTCCCTCAGTGCTGGGGCCTCCTGAGGTGTTGAAATGTTAATATCGCCTACTTTATGAGAAAAGCTTTTTCGTACTGCTCATGTTATGACGCAGAATAAACAAAAGCTGTGCTATCAATTACGTATTAAGATATGGACTCTAAACTCTTACCGTCGTCACTACCACCGCCGCCACCACCGCCACCACCACCACCGCTACCGCCGCCACCTGAACGATGAAAATGTTGTATTTTTGATTTAAAATATTGTACTTTCAATTTAACAAATTGTACTTTTACTGACCAGTTTCGTCATCGACCATTTTGTCAAGAATGTTTAATGTTTATTAATTATTATTATTATGAATGTTTATTAATTATTAGATTAAGAATGTTTGCAGGTCCAGATGGTATCCATGGCACAGTGTTAAAAAATTGTGCGAGCACTCTTGCAAAGCCTCTAACCATGATTTTCAACACCTCTTTTGTGACTGGATGTGTGCCGGAGAAATGGAAGCTTGCTTCTGTTGTTCCGGTACACAAGAAGGGTGAAAAAGGATCTGTTGAAAATTACAGACCCATCTCACTGACATGCTTAGTTATGAAAGTTTTTGAACGTTGTATTTCGAAAGAGTTGCTCGCAGCTTGTGAAGGGTTAATCGACTGTAGACAACACGGTTTTGTGAATGGGAAGTCTTGCACTACCCAGATGGTCCCATTCACAGACAACCTTGCGCTGGCCCTGAACAATAAGTCAAGATCCGACATTGTTTATTTTGATTTTGCTAAGGCATTTGACAGTGTATCACATGACTTAATCCTTCGCAAGCTAAAAAATTTATATGGTATTGATGGTCTGATGCTTAGATTTTTAAAGTCGTATTTACAAGACAGACGACAGCAGGTTGTTGTAGGCGGAGCTGTCTCAAGCATGCTTCCCGTGCAATCAGGAGTGCCCCAGGGATCTATTCTGGGACCACTTCTGTTTGTTCTATTCATCAACGACATGTTCTCGTGTGTTTCGGAGGATACAAATGTAGCATTGTATGCAGATGACACCAAAATTTGGAGGGTCATCGAATGCTTTGAAGACCACTATATTCTCCAAGGAGATATAGACAGGTTGTTTGCCTGGTCAATCGATAACAAAATGACTTTTCACCCTTCAAAGTGTAAGGTGTTATCTGTAACTCTGCAAAGAAATGTATTAGACAATCTTCCTTTTAATATTTATTGGTATAATCTTAATGAAGTCATAATTGATTATGTGGCATCCCATACAGATCTTGGTGTAATAATGAACAACAGATTTCTGTGGGGTGCACATTGTGATCAATTGATATCTAAAGCAAGCTCAAAGCTTGGGCTCTTAAAGAGAACCTGTCATTTTACCATGGATAAACGCCAAAAGAGGGCTTTCTACCTTACCATTGTAAGATCAATCTTTGAACATTGCTCAGTTATATGGTGTCCTCAGCGATCGACACACATGTCGAAGTTTGAGGCAATCCAGAAAAGAGCGATCAAATGGATCAATGGACAACAGTTTGATCATTATAGTGATATTGAATTCTATGAGAAGCAGAAGGAGCTTAAAATTCTACCCATTAGATCTAAGTTCATCCATAATTCAATTACGCTCTTCTATAAAATAGTAAATGATTTGGTAAGTATATCTCTACCTGAATATATTACTGTTGTTGAAGCTGGAACAATGAGGTACACAAGGAGCACGGCATCAGTCATTGAAGGACTTGACACCAGCACATATACCTGCTCTATTGTACCAAACTGCGATAGTTTCAGAAACAGCTTCTTTTATAGAACAATGCTTCTGTGGAATGCACTGCCAGCCTATGTTAGACAGACTGAGAAAATTTCTATTTTCAAAACAAAGCTAACTGAATTTCTCTGGTCTTCTGACGTATGCTGGCCTGATTAGATGGCCCATCATGGAATATTATTATATATATATTTTACTTTATGAATGTCATACTCTCTATAATTTGCCCCTCGCACCTGCAGTAGAACGCGCCGTTTTTTCTTTTATGAAACAACCCGAAACAAGCGCGTCACGCAGTACGTGAGTGGCTAGATTGTAGATTGTTTTATTATAATATTATTTAATTATGTTATTTTGTTGTTATGTCGTGTAAGTTTGTGGAGTAGTAGCAAGAAGGTATCGTATACATTTAAATTTGTTCTCTTGATTATTTATTAATGATTTTATGTAGGGTCGGCACCAATGTTATTATGGTCTTACCACCGTGTTTTGGTTCAGCCGAAATAAATTTTACGTTGATGTTTTTACAATTTGTTTCTCACTCCAGCTGAGTCTGGTAGTGTTGAGTATCATGAATATTTTTCTAGCTCTCTTTTTCCATGTTTTTGCTTCACAGGAGATATTGTGGTCTTTTTATTGAATATAACTGTAATACATTGATGTAAAGTTTATTTGAATTTTGAAATAAAAATTAATTATTATTTCATACCCCCGCCAGAGTTATTATCCCAGATCCAATCGTAGCAAACTCTGAAAAAGGGTAATTGAAAAAGACTAACAAAATTTTACTCAAAATGAGGTTGTATCAGATTATTGATTGAACACTTAAGTTCGTATCTTGTGGAACATATTGAACATATGGAATATATTAAAAAAGAAAAATGTTTAAGAATGTCATTTTGTGAGGCGTAAGAATCATTTTTTGTTTTCATACTTGAACACAGTATTTGGTTATATTTGATATTTTCTATGACTGGATAGATCACTTTTCAGTGTTTAGTTAACGTTTGACATGTTTTAAGAGTTGTTATTACTCTCTGCTTTCACAAAATAGAAGCTTTATTAATTATTTCGTTGAGTTTTGAAATCAGAGTGTGAAATCAAAGAGTTTGAAATCAAAGTTTTGATATCAGAGCTGCACTTTTGTAATGCTACTTGATTTTTAACTGTCAGAGTACTTCAATCTGAAACATTGTCATTTTGTAAGGCTTTTCGCTGTCATTTTGTGAGGCATTTTGATCAAAATTGATGATCAAAAAAACTCATTTAGGCTCATCATAAGCTTACTGGGTTTTAGAATACCAATAATTAGGCAAGGGGCATCCAATATAAATATGCCATCTTTGTAGATTCATAAATTAAATTGTCATTTTGTGAGGCATAACAGTGTCATTTTGTGAGGCTAGGTCATTTTTCTACCAAAGTCACTAAGTTTTTTTACTTGACCAGAGTAGCCTTTGATTGACATAAGTCATGGTAGTACCTGGTTTCCTGGGGTTAAATTCTAAACTTTGGTCTCCATTCTGGGTAACAGTTAGGCGGGGCAATGACTGAACAGCAAAAACGTCCATATGTATGTAAGAAATATAAATTCTATGTCATTATCAATATCATTCCTTGGGAAGTTTTAATCAATGCTTTTTCTTTAATACAGTAAAAGGAATAGGGTTCAATGTATAGGGAACCTAAGCTACAGCATGGTCTATGTGGACTGTCATTTTTTGAGGCCTGTCATTTTGTAATGCCGATACCCGTAAATATTTTTAAAATAAATATTTTTAAGTAAATATTTTTAAAATAAATATTTTTAAAATAAATATTTTGAAAATAAATATAAAGTACCCAAGGAAATATTTTGAAAATAAATATTTTGAAAATAAATATAAAGTACCCAAGGAAATATTTTGAAAATAAATATTTTGAAAATAAATATAAGGTACCCAAGGAAATATTTTGAATATAAATATTTTTAAAATAAATATTTTTAAGTAAATGTTTTTAAAATAAATATTTTTAAAATAAATATTTTGAAAATAAATATAAAGTACCCAAGGAAATATTTTGAAAATAAATATTTTGAAAATAAATATAAAGTACCCAAGGAAATATTTTGAAAATAAATATTTTGAAAATAAATATAAGGTACCCAAGGAAATATTTTGAATATAAATATTTTGAAAATAAATATAAAGTACCCAAGGAAATATTTTGAAAATACTCACACTGGACGGTAGTGTTGGGGTTGATCAGTCCAATGCCAGTGACAATTAGGAAGTCTTACCCATCCTCCGCACTGTAAATTACCTGTCATACAAATTCTTGATTTAACCAAATTGAGCTGATCTATAGAAATAAAGAACACAGATTCGAAGAATATAAGTACGCTATTATGAACAAACAAGTATTTAAACAAGTGAAAACTCGAAAAAGGCGGGCAGACGAGTAGTTTCATATGCCCGAGGATTGGTATTATTCTTTCTATAACAGTATATTTATACCATGAAATGATGATGGTTCATTTGATTCTGCCGGCCTAATTCGAGTTTTTCGCTAGTTTGAAATGCTCCTTCTTATATGCAGTTGAGCACTTTCTTTGGCAAACCAAGCAACTAATTAATGTTATCATAACTAAGAATATAATGTGTATTATGTAATTACCGTTGTAATGTGTGAGATATGTGTTCCAGATCCACTGTTTATTTTGAAGTTGCAGCCAGCAAGCTGTAGGTCCTGTAATTACAATTATCATTATTATTAATGCTAATTTCCATAATTATCAATTATGATTATCATACTTATCATACTTATTAATGCTTTTCATACAAAGTTATAATGTGAAGAAGTTGTGCCTAAATATTTGGGTTGGACGAAGTTAAACTGCCATTTAAAACTTCAAGTTTAACGTCCTCTCAAAAAAGTGACGAAATTTGTAGATCAAAGATTAGTTGCTGCTGATTAGAAGTTTAAAAATTAGTCGTTATAAATTAATCATTGTTTAATAAAACTTAGATACCAACCAGTGGGTGTGGTAGTTGCAGCAGTAGGACCTGACGGACTTGAACTAGAACCAGAAGGTAAAGTAGCAAAAATAGAAGGGAAAGAAGTCCCGGTGAAAGGGCTACCAGATGTAGTACCAGACACGGTACCAGATGCAGTACCAGATGCAGTACCGGATGGAGTACCGGAAACGGTACCAGATGCAGTACCAGAAGTGGTACCAGACACAGTACCAGACACAGTACCAAAACTGGTTACAGTACTGGATACAGGACTGAAACTGATCGAGCCGGTGGCCGTGAAGGCAGAGCCAGTTGCAGTGCTCCCCGTGGGCAATGTTATGGACGGCAGGGAGGACGCTGCGGTGCTTGCTTCTCCTTAAATGAAGTGTTATAACAGTGAGAAACTTCAAATTATATGAGGAATTTCAAGCAAATTTATGGTTGAAATACTAGAGTAGCAGAGAGGAGTTGAGTGTGCACTTCAATGTACACAATTTTTGACCACGCAGGGTCTTTCATTAGGTCATTCCAAACCAAAATCATCTAGGTACCCATTTTGTATCGGTAGTCCCAGTCCTACAGGGCGAAATTTCTAAATTGCCCTCAGGCGCAAATTTGGGATTTTTGTATCTCGGCTTCTAAAAGACTTAGAGACTTGAAAATTGGCTTAAAATAACCGCAATACCCTTATTTATATACAAGTTATGAAGCAATATAAGGTCTCAAGTGCCTAGTTTTAAAGATATTCATGAAAAACTGTTTTTTGGCTCATCGCAGCTGGAATTACCGGATTATTTTTACATCTCGAGCTAGAAAGGTCGTAGAAACTTCTCCGATATTGGAAAGTATTCGCAATGAGCACATTTATATAAGACTTATGAATCATTGTATGCTCTAAAATGCTTATTTGTAGAGATATTAGCAAAAATCGGTAATTTTGGCTTCACCAATACAAATTTGGTAATTCGTTTTGTCTTTTTGTTGCAAATTTTCACGTTGCAATTTTCAAGATGCGGTTTGTGGCTATCAATGGGGCTTTATATGCTATTGTATGGTTTTGATACAATCCTTCAGCACCTAGGACATAGGCAATAGGGGTCTCAAACCCTGAAATGTCAGGAACTGGGCAGTGGCCAAGATAAATATTTGATAATTACTTGGACTCTTGACTCAAATTCATCTTTTCAACGGTTAGTTAGACATCTTAAACCAGTATTGAACGTTGAGTGAAACTTCTGATCCATTTGTAGCTCAGGTGATGTGCCCCAGAACAACACACCTGAGTGACAGTGGGCCTTATCGATCATGAGCCGCAAATCACAGTGACTTTGGGCCTCAGAGACAAGGGCATTCGTACTCTTGGCTTAAATTGGCTCTTCGTTAGTATCATCAATCAGGTTTCTAACCTCTAAATCATCTGCCTGTCCATTGTCCATCCGTCTCTTTGAGATTCATTATTACTTCAAGTTTAGTCATTTCGTTTCTGTTCAACTGTAGGCGTAATGAGGGACTTCAGTCCAGCAATAAAGTCAATATCTCTAGATTTAGCAATATTTGGTTGGTTTCGCTACTTTTAAGGTAATTATGTTCAGCAAGCAAGGTTGTAAGTTTTCAGCCCTACTGCCCCGAAATATTGCCCCCCCCCCCTGGGCTCTACAGGTTATCGAATGTCCACCAACCTCTTTCCCCAATTATTGTCAGCCCCAGGACCTCTATCACCTGCAACTTTGGGTCTTAGAACTTCGGGCCCAAAGATACCTGTCCCTCAGTGACTCTGTGCCCCACATAATTCTAATTTATGACTCAATGAAAGAGGTTGGTGGACATTCGATAACCTGTAGAGCCTAGGTTCAAGATTATATCTAGAGATAAAGGAGGTGAATCTGTTTATATGCCAGTATGATAGGGAAGACTGCTGATAAAGGAACTTTAAAATGAGCTATGTTAAGCAATATTTCGGGGCAGTAGGGCTGAAAACTTACAACCTTGCTTGCTGAACATAATTACCTTAAAAGTAGCGAAACCAACCAAATATTGCTAAATCTAGAGATATTGACTTTATTGCTGGACTGAAGTCCCTCATTACGCCTACAGTTGAACAGAAACGAAATGACTAAACTTGAAGTAATAATGAATCTCAAAGAGACGGATGGACAATGGACAGGCAGATGATTTAGAGGTTAGAAACCTGATTGATGATACTAACGAAGAGCCAATTTAAGCCAAGAGTACGAATGCCCTTGTCTCTGAGGCCCAAAGTCACTGTGATTTGCGGCTCATGATCGATAAGGCCCACTGTCACTCAGGTGTGTTGTTCTGGGGCACATCACCTGAGCTACAAATGGATCAGAAGTTTCACTCAACGTTCAATACTGGTTTAAGATGTCTAACTAACCGTTGAAAAGATGAATTTGAGTCAAGAGTCCAAGTAATTATCAAATATTTATCTTGGCCACTGCCCAGTTCCTGACATTTCAGGGTTTGAGACCCCTATTGCCTATGTCCTAGGTGCTGAAGGATTGTATCAAAACCATACAATAGCATATAAAGCCCCATTGATAGCCACAAACCGCATCTTGAAAATTGCAACGTGAAAATTTGCAACAAAAAGACAAAACGAATTACCAAATTTGTATTGGTGAAGCCAAAATTACCGATTTTTGCTAATATCTCTACAAATAAGCATTTTAGAGCATACAATGATTCATAAGTCTTATATAAATGTGCTCATTGCGAATACTTTCCAATATCGGAGAAGTTTCTACGACCTTTCTAGCTCGAGATGTAAAAATAATCCGGTAATTCCAGCTGCGATGAGCCAAAAAACAGTTTTTCGTGAATATCTTTAAAACTAGGCACTTGAGACCTTATATTGCTTCATAACTTGTATATAAATAAGGGTATCGCGGTTATTTTAAGCCAATATTCAAGTCTCTAAGTCTTTTAGAAGCCGAGATACAAAAATCCCAAATTTGCGCCTGAGGGCAATTTAGAAATTTCGCCCTGTAGGACTGGGACTACCGATACAAAATGGGTACCTAGATGATTTTGGTTTGGAAAGACCTAATGAAAGACCCTGCGTGGTCAAAAATTGTGTACATTGAAGTGCACACTCAACTCCTCTCTGCTACTAGAGTAAAAGTTAAAAACTGAATTTGTAATTTCCGGGCAAAATCTTCATTTTTTTGCTGTTTAAAAACCGCGCTTTTAAACGTTTCAAAGTCGGAAATGTAAAAATTATTAGAACAATATTAGCCTTACCACCGGCGTAGCCGTAGACGTTATTTTGGTAACCTCCCGCATCAACTAAAGGATTGCCATAGTAAAGCTCAGCCATTCCATCCTCGTCTTCTGCTATGTCATTCACATTATCTGCGTCATCTTCTTTTATGTCATTCACATTATCTGCGTCATCTTCTTTTATGTCATTCACATTATCTGCTTCATCTTTTGCTATGGTATCATCTTCACCATTTGCTTTATCTCCTGCTATGACATCATCTTCACTATTTGCTTTATCTCTTGCTATGGCATCATCTTCACCATTTATTTTATCTCCTGCTATGGCATCATCTTCACTTTTTGCTTCATCTTTTGCTATGGCATCATCTTCACCATTTGCTTTATCTTCTGCTATGGTATCATCTTCACCATTTGCTTTATCTCCTGCTATGACATCATCTTCACCATTTGCTTTATCTCCTGCTAGGACATCATCTTCAACATTTGCTTTATCTCCTGCTATGGCATCATCTTCACCATTTGCTTTATCTCCTGCTATGTCATCATCTTCATCTCCTGCGACATTAACAGCATCGTCACCGTTATCCTAAAATATAACATCATTTATTGTTAAAGTTAGGGCCAACTGCCAAGGTCTCTATCGTTTGTACGGTGGACTTTGATGATATTTAACAGTTATTTAAGATACCTTTATTTGACGAGATTGAGCTAAATAGATAACGCCTTTACTACGTCGATCGTAAGTCATTCACCTTTTTTTTGCAAAACTCCAGAAGTCAGAACAAACTAATTTAAATTTAAATTGTTTACCTTTTTATTCTTTCCATGGTTACCAAGAGTTCGGGATAACACACTCAAAACCACAAGTAAACATAAAACACGACGCATTTCACAGTAACCGAAATTTTAAAACTGGTAACAAAGAAATCGAGGTTACACCTGGAAAATCAAAACAGCTGAAAATCTGCAGGGCGTGTTATGGTTTAACAAAATGCCATTTGTTATGACTAGCAAAAACTACCATGTTAAGGTGTTTGCTGTCAGGTATGTTGTGCAAGGTCAAAACAAAATCTAGGTGGTGAGATTGCAATTGCCACGTCTTCAGCGGATAAGTTATGCAACATGAATCTTCGATAATTTCCTTTTTCTTCTTCAATATTAACATTATTCATTATTCATTATACTGTAAAAGTATAAAAGAATTAAGAGGAAAACACTCCAGATTGTAGAGTCTTGTAGAGTCTTGTAAAATCTTTTAAAGTCTTGTAAAGTCTTGTAGAGTCTTGTAGAGTCTCGTAAAGTCTTGTAGAGTCTTGTAGAGTCTCGTAAAGTCTTGTAGAGTCTTGTAGAGTCTCGTAAAGTCTTGTAGAGTCTTGTAGAGTCTCGTTCATAGATCCTCTCTCTAGTATCCTACTATCATGGTAAACCAGTATTTCTGAATGTCCAGTCTAATTAACTATAAACTATGAACTCAAGTATCATGCAGAACTCAGAAGATATAGCAAAATGAGCTGAGCTTTTAATTTTTGTTATAATCTGTCACAACTTCACATGTTTGCTTTCTGTGATCCGTCATGATGTAATTAGTTTCCGGAATGTTACCTCCGCCTCCGTGTGAAATAGTTCAGTAATCTGTAATAGTCTGGCAATAGCGGAGATACCTACTCTATAGAGTTCTGTTGAGGTTTCACCTCTACTTTACCTTTACTTCACCCCTACTTCACCTCTACTTCATCTAGTAGTAGTAATTAGTAGATTGCTTCACGAACACAGCCTAGCCGTGTTTGTTTCAAGTGTGTTTGTTTCAGCTTTGTTTTCTTAGTAGCTGGGTTATTTTGATTTGTAGTATGTAAAAACCGTGAAGACAGCTCAGCAACGATATAAATTAATAGCATCTGCCCTAAACCAGTAACCAGTGTATCGACACGTACTGTAGTGCGACACGTACTGTATAGTAGCGTGACACGTACTGTATAGTAGCGTGACACGTACTGTAGTGCGACACGTACTGTAGTGCGACACGTACTGTATAGTTGCGTGACACGTACTGTATAGTTGCGTGACACGTACTGTATAGTAGCGTGACACGTACTGTATAGTAGCGTGACACGTACTGTAGTGCGACACGTACTGTAGTGCGTCACGTACTGTAGTGCGACACGTACTGCAGTGCGACACGTACTGTATAGTGCGACACGTACTGTAGTGCGACACGTACTGTAGTGCGACACGTACTGTAGTGCGACACGTACTGTAGTGCGACACGTACTGTAGTGCGACACGTACTGTAGTGCGACACGTACTGTAGTGCGACACGTACTGCAGTGCGACACGTACTGTATAGTGCGACACGTACTGTAGTGCGACACGTACTGTAGTACTTCCTAACACTATGATAACAACATGGTTTCTATTCGCAGATCAATTAGCTGATTAGGAAGTAGATAACTAATTAGTTATCATGACGTGTTACCTACTTTGATAAGTGATGTGACAATAACACGGATGTACCGCGTATCTTTTAGCCTGTTTTGTATTTTTGGTTCTTTACCGATACTTGGAATTCGAGCGCTATATATGGCGCTATAGCGATAGCGCTATCTAGCGTCAGATAGCGACAGTTAGCAACTTTAGTGTCCAGGATGATGTACCTAATACCCCAATTTACCGCGTTTTTTCCTTTCCCCAAGTGGGGCTTAACATACATAAAGTGAACAAACAAAAACTCGATTTACAGCGCCCCGATTTACTGCGGTTGTTTTTTTCCCCCAAACTACGCGGTAAATTGGGATTTTACTAATACCCTTGGGACTGAGATATCTTATATCAATATAGAACCTAATCAATATAATAGAACCTGATAACCTTTCTAAACTCATCAAAAACATTTTACTCTGTACTTCGTCCAGTTTATCAGTAATTATGTTAGTCGAAACCATGTTTATAATATTATAATAATATTATAATAATAATTTTAATATATTACAATGACTCCTTATCAAATATCTGCCCGAATGCTGTGTAACAAAATGATAACATTATCTTAGTGTCTAGACATTTCAAATTTAAGATACTTTTTGATTTTTACTTATTTGAATCATTTTGAGAGTTTCTGACTGATGAGCATGGCTCGTTTCCATATTTCCAATTCAATGAATATTTTTATCAACAGTTGTTAAGTAAAGCCACTAAACGTAAAATGAACCATTAAATTATAACCAATAACTTCTAGTTGCGCTACTCAGTCAGAGTCTTAGATGTCAGAATACGTAAAAAATAATATTACAAGTTGCAAATGAATCTTAGTTGCGAGCTTTAGTTGCGAGCTTTAATTGCGAGCTTTAGTTGCGAGCTTTAGTTGCGAGCTTTAGTTGCGAGCTTTAGTTTCGAGCTTTAGTTGCGAGCTTTAGTTGCGAGCTAGTTGACAAACATAACTGTAAATAATTCTTATAGTCACAAGGTTTTTTGCTTGTTGGTAATACTAGAATACTGTAAATGTAATAGAATATTGAAATAATATTCTAATAGTTGGGAATAGTGCTCAACAGAGCGATGGAGGGTTTACACAGCGTAGCTGGCACTTTATCACGGACGAGGAAAGTTGTCCTGTTTGGTGAGTTTTAGTCTAGTTTCCGCTCTAATTTTATTATTATTAAGTTATTAAGTAAGAGCAGGGTATCAATTGCTTGTTTAGAACAGCTAATTAGCAAATCTTTGTACAGGTATCTAATTCTCTAATGCTTTTGGACACGAAGGGAAACACACAACATAAGGCTCGAAATCTTCATAAAACTACATCATTAAAATTTGTAGCATGTAAGTATCTAATTCTTCTTTTCAGGGATAATCACGTGTGTTCTGTTCTTTGCGTTTGTGTTCTACTCGCTCCCAGCTGCCTTCCTCCCCCTCTACGACCAGTCTCATGACGTCTCCAGTACTTGGACAGGGGTTCTCATCGGAGCTGGTCCTCTTAGGTTCCTATAACTTTATCAGAGTTGAAATACAAGTCACATTTTATCTGAAGTATTACTTAGTTTTATGATGTTAACTTTTTACGCAGTTTAAATAAACATTAAATGTATCTTAATAATAATATCCCTTTAGTAATACAGTATAATACCAATAGCATAATTATTAATTTGTGGGCACATATCTTATCCTCATCAATATAACAAATTGATAAAATATTTTTCAGCTACGTTTTTGTTTGTCCCCTCTCAGCTCTTCTTTTGAACACCTTCTCAAACAAGAAGCTATATATCGTGCCCACAGCTTCATTAGGTAACTGTAACTATAGTTTCCTAGTAACTACCTAGTAACCATGGTAACTGTAACTATAGCTCTATAGTAACCTATTAGCCATGATGCCATGATGGTAACTGTAACTATAGTAACCATGGTAGTACCTAATAATTCTCCTCTGATCTGGATCACTTTGTAAACACGTTTATTCTGTACCGTAAAACTCTTCAGGTAACCATGGTAACCACCTAAACCTCTTCAGGTAACCATGGTAACCACCTGAATCTCTTCAGGTATTGTCACGATGCTGTTCAGTCTACTGGATTTTGTCCCATCTGCTGATATATTCGTGGGGTTCGGCTTCCTCTTGAGAATCGTTCAAGGTAATATTTGATTGCAGATTTCACATCTTGGTCAAAATAGAAAAATATCGAAAACATTCGTGCATGTTTCCTTATCGTGCTTAAAAACACATTTAACCAGAGTTGCCATATGAACTAGATTAATTTTGTATGTCCAATAAAATTACTTTTATCATATTCCTTAGTTATTTCCGTATTCAACTAAAAAAGTTTCCCACAGGCATATGCGGGGGTATAATCTCGGTGACCTCGTTTGCTGCCCTGGTAGCGATCTACCCTGATAGAGTTGCCACGGTAACCGCACTTGCGGAGACAGTTCTTAATGGGGCCCTTGCTGTGGGCCCCTTTTTAGGGAGCGTTCTGTACGCGACTGGGGGGTTTCAGTGAGTTGCTTCGTATCTTCATTATTCTATTATTGCTCGATATAAATTTGTTGATACTAGTCGATATGATTTCACCTGCAGACCGGTTTTATGTAAAGTTGTAACAATCGTCCCCAATCTGTAATATCCTTGTAACCATGGCTACAATGAACCCTCTCATGTTACCATGGTAACTGTAACTATAGTTACAGTAAACCGTCTCCCCCAGACTAGCGTTCTTTGTACCCGGTCTCCTAATCCTGCTGTCCGTCCTCCCTGAGTGTTTTGTTCCCCAACTCACCACCAGCAGTAAGGCTACAACTTGGCGGTCTCTCAAAACTTTACTGGATCCTGGCATCCTGTTCGCTGCGTGGCATTGCTCAGCGTGTCAGGTAACTTCTTAGTTTACGAGTTCAATTTCACTTTCACTTTCACTTTCACTTTCACTTTCACTTTCACTTTCACTTTCACTTTCACTTTCACTTTCACTTTCACTTTCACTGTCATTTTAACTCTCATTCTAACTTTTACTTTCTCTTTCACTAGATACTACTAAACTACCACATACCAATCTTATCGCCCTACGTTGAACGTGTGTTTGGAGAATCTGTAGTTTGGGCTGGGACCGCTCTCATGATAAACTCTGGCAGCATTTGCTTATCTGCCCCATTCTTAGGTAAGTTAGTAACATTTGCTTATCTGCCCCATTCTTAGGTGAGTTAGTAACATTTGTTTATCTGCCCCATTCTTAGGTGAGTTAGTAACATTTGTTTATCTGCCCCATTCTTAGGTGAGTTAGTAACATTTGTTTATCTGCCCCATTCTTAGGTGAGTTAGTAACATTTGTTTATCTGCCCCATTCTTAGATGAGTTAGTAACATTTGCTTATCTGCCCCATTCTTAGGTGAGTTAGTAACATTTGTTTATCTGCCCCATTCTTAGGTGAGTTAGTAACATTTGCTTATCTGCCCCATTCTTAGGTGAGTTAGTAACATTTGTTTATCTGCCCCATTCTTAGGTGAGTTAGTATAACATTTGCTTATCTGCCCCATTCTTAGGTGAGTTAGTAACATTTGTTTATCTGCCCCATTCTTAGGTGAGTTAGTAACATTTGTTTATCTGCCCCATTCTTAGGTGAGTTAGTAACATTTGTTTATCTGCCCCATTCTTAGGTGAGTTAGTAACATTTGTTTATCTGCCCCATTCTTAGGTGAGTTAGTATAACATTTGTTTATCTGCCCCATTCTTAGGTGAGTTAGTGGCAGTTAGCAGTAAGTTGTAGTTAGTACCTGACTGAGTCTGTCTCAACCTTTAAAGCTTTAAATTGAAATAGCCTCGCATTAAATTGTTTTGCAAGATTCGTGATCTTAATTCTAAATTACATGTTTTTTGCGTACAGAAAAGTAATCATTAGCTTGAGTCATGTATATTTCAAATATAATGTATATTATATATACATACATATACTATAATGTATATTTGTATTTCTAATCTACCTGCAGGTTTTCTCATTGACCGGTACAATCCTTACATATTCTTAGTGATCTCTTCCATCTTCCTTCCTATTTGTTACATGTTCATTGGACCTCTACCACTTCTCTGTGAGTATATTATGTGAAATTAAATAGTTACAGTTACCAAGAGTTTAAATTTCCAATTAGTCAGACTGAGCAGGTTGAGCTGTAGTAATACACAGTTCTGAGGTGTTAAAACATTTGCATTACTATCTTCAGTAACATCCTGAATCAAAAACTCGGTTAAGTTACAGTAACCATGGTAAATAGGTATGTTCTATGTAGCTATAGTTACAGTTACCATGGTAAATAGGTATGTTCTATGTAGCTTTAGTTACAGTTACCATGGTAACTTGATAATTTCTATGTAGCTATAGTTATAGTTACCATGGTTACTGTGAGATTGTGTCGATTATTCTTTAAGTAACCACGTGTTTAACACTTAGATACAAGATATGGAACCCTTTAACTGTAGTTGCAAATACTGATTTAGATTAAAAATATGACAACAGGTTTAGCACAATGAGTAAACCAAAGTTTATATAAAACTTGCAGTTACTCAACTTGAACTCGAATTTTTATTAATTTTCTTAACTCATTAAATCTATGTTTAACCTAATTAAACATAAATCACCCCAGCGTTTATCGAGCCGTCAAAAGGGCAACTATTGACCACGCTCATGTGTTTGGGATTCTTTGTTCCTATGGGGTGTACCCCTGTTCTCCTTGTTATGTTCGATATCTACAAGGTAAATAAGTTGTTTATATAATGTTTTTAAAGTAATTAAGTTGTTTATTATAATATTTGTAAGGTAAACATTTTGTTTATTTAATGTTTGTAAATTAAACATGTTATTTATATAATGTTATAATTTGTTGGTTGTAATATCAATTTTAGTAAGGTAAACAAACTGTTTATAACGTTCATAAAGTAAACAGATTAGTCAACGTATCTGATATTTTTAAATCGTAATAAGGTTATATATAACAACTGTAACCTAGCAACTGTAACCTAGCAACTGTAACCTAGCAACTGTAACCTAGCAACTTTAACCTAGCAACTGTAACCTAGCAACTTTAACCTAGCAACTGTAACCTAGCAACTGTAACCTAGCAACTGTGACCTAGCAACTGTGACCTAGCAACTGTGACCTAGCAACTGTGACCTATGTAATTTCAGACGAAGTCGGGTGGTGATTTGCCTCAATCGGTTCAAAACGTAATTGTTTCCCTTTATTGCGCCTCATTCCCCATTGGTAGTTTTCTCGGAGCAACAATTTCTGGGATAGTAGCTGAAAAGTACATTTTTGAGTGGTCCACCGGAATCTTAGCTTTGGTATTTATCGCAGAGGTAAATACAAAAAATATGAATACCTTCAATTTCTATTACTATGAGATGGTGGAAATTGTTCAATCGAACAAATAAGGTCCTCCTTTTTTGTTGATTTTATTTTATATTAACGCTCATTTCCCTCCAGTCGTTGGCGTGTTTGGTGTTTTGTTGGGGAGTTCATTTGATGAAGAAAAACAGAAAACTTTTCAAAGGAGAATATTCCGAGACCACGCCGATACTATAAATAATTAAGTAACTACACTTACAGTTACCATGGTAACTAGGTACATTTTAGGTAGCAATACTATGCGTTAGTTGAAGTGTTTAACGCTTTGAAAAGGGTTTATTTAATCACAACATTTGTATCTCTATGAGAGTATGAAAGTATAATAATCAGTGTTATTGTTTATTAACTTTTCTATTTTTATTTTACTTTCCTATACCAAATATGGAAGTTACGATATCAAAATTAATCTAGTTCTACCTAGGGTTGCCATTATCGGTACAATTTCTTTTATCGCGATAATCGATAACTTTTTCAAAATTATCGCGATAATATCGGTTATCAGCGATAAATTTGGAACGATAATCAATACTAATAATCTCAGTAAATCTGTGTGTTTTTGGGAAATTTCCGAGCGTCTTAATTAAGAAAACTGTAAGAGTTATAGGACTGGTTTTTTTCGGTATAGTGCCGACAAAAATCTGACGAAGCCAATAAGCAAATCTTTTAAAAATCGGCTGGTGGAAAGTGGTTTACTTGATGGTTTAGTACCACAAATGTGACTCGTCGACGGTCCTGTATATGGAACAGATATTTTACGAGTATCACCCGTTAACACTCTGCATACTTGAATTATGCTCCTATGCTATGTAACCTTGTTACATCATCATTATATTATATAGTTATTAGTGGGATCGTTCACATATTACGTAATCATTTTTTGGAACATTTTTACCCCCCCTAATCATTAGGAACCTCTTCCCCCCCCCCTCAGCTGATTGCTGATAAATATAATTCATGATATTGTAAGGGGTCGTTCAGTATATGAACGACCCCTTACAATATCATGAATTTAATCTAATTTCCAACATAAATTTCGCCGCGGTACACCACGCACGCTCAAATTTCCCTACTGCCTACAATGTAATTGTTTTACTTTATTGCATCCCAATGTGGTGTTTGGTGCATTAATTAATTATTTAAATTATATTAGGCGTGCAGAACTTGAAAAATCCTGCGCACATCTGAGGTGTCGGCGTCGATTTGTATGTGGTTTGGTTGTAAATCATTTTATACTTTGCACGGTTTTGTTCGTGTTAACGATGCTTATCATGTCACGTCGTCATATTATTGCAACGTATGCTTGTAGCGCGATGCGTTACTGTGCCGCGCCGCGCACTCAATGTAGTTTATGTAATAAGCGCCATGAGTTGGCACAGAATTATTTGTCTCTGATTTTGATAAATTTGGTACCAAAAGTTGCCTTAAACTGTGAATAATGAAAATTCACCGTGTAGCACGATATAATAACGTCGACATGTATGTGGGCCTCCTGTGCATTGCAAAAGTGTACAAAGGACGAAAAATGGTTAATTTATTGCTTAAAATGCCTATAACTCCTAAAATAGTAAAAATTTTGAAATAATTCTTACAGGATCGTAATGAGCTATTAATTAATCAGACGCAACTTTTGGTACCAAAATTATAATATTTAAAGCGCCAAATTTTTAGAAAATTTGTTAAAAACTTTTGAAAAAAAAACATTCCTTTAAATCTTAAATTATTATAAATTACTCGGGTACATTTTTCACCGGTGGGGCATTTCTCGGAATCACGCCCTTTTTGACCGCACCCATATCCGCATATCGCGACCCCCGCTATAAGTATAAATTATCTCGGCTTCTGATTGAGATACAGACCTCAATTATGAACCAAAATGTGCCTAAGATGCATATTTATATTAGTGCTTAGGTGCTATGAAGATACTTAAGGCCTAAGAGACTCAGTTTTTGAGAAATCGCCAAAAATCCGATTTTACTATATTAGCAGTCTAGTGAGTAACAATTATTACACTTATTTCAAGATATCTCAGCTTCTGATTGGAGCTAAGCGCTCATCTTGGGCATGAAAATTGTCAGAATCATCGTATTAAGTGGGGTAGAGCATGGTTTTAAAGTCTTCAGACTTCAGGTTGTTGAGTTATTAAGGTCAGATCTCATTTTTATGCTCTCGCGAGTAGCGATTGATGCACTTATTTCAAGATATCTCAGCTTCTAATTGGATCTAAGCGCTCATCTTGGGCATTAAAATGGTCAGAATCATCACAATGAGTGGGGTAGAGCATGGTTTTAAAGTCTTCAGACTTCAGGTTGTTGAGTTATTAGGTCAAATCCCATTTTTACACTCTCGCGAGTAGCGATTGATGCACTTATTTCAAGATATCTCAGCTTCTAATTAGAGTTAAACGCTAATTTTGGGCATTGAAATGGTCAGAATCATCATAATAAGTGGGGTAGAGCATGGTTTTAAAGTCTTCAGACTTCAGAGTTCAGGTTGTTGAGTTATTAGGTCAAATCCCATTTTTACACTCTCGCGAGTAGCGATTGATGCACTTATTTCAAGATATCTCAGCTTCTAATTAGAGTTAAACGCTAATCTTGGGCATTGAAATGGTCAGAATCATCATAATAAGTGGGGTAGAGCATGGTTTTAAAGTCTTCAGACTTCAAGTTGTTGAGTTAGATCCCATTTTTACGCTTTCGCGAGTAGCGAGTACAGGAGTACGCTCTCGCGAACGGCTCAGTGGCTCAGTTGGTAAATCGGCCTGGCATTTCTCGAGGTACCAGGTTCGATTCCCGACTCTGTCAGTGTCACTAGCCGTGGGCTGAGCGTATTCGACGCTAAGCTAAGGACCCTGACTCCTGAGTGGTCTATGCAGCCCCCCAGTCCACTCAGCCGAATACTCAGTAATCGGGTGTGAGGGTTAAATGAAGAGCTGCCCATTGCAGCAAGTCTCGGACGAAGATGGTACACACTACCTTAACCGTCACTGGCCTAATGTATAATTGAATCCTTCGGCTTCCTGTAATTGGCTGGTTAAACTTGTGTAACAATGTGGTTGTTGGAAAGTCCGAAGTAAAACAAGTGTTGAGATTATTTGTTGCACTTATTTCAAGATATCTCAGCTTCTGAGTGGAGATATTGATAAGCGTTCATCATGGGCATTAAGATAGTAAGAATGATCAGATTGAGTAGCATCGAGCACGGTTTTAAAATCTTCAGACTTTAGGTTATTAAATGATTAGGTCAAACCCTATTTTTATGCTCTCGCAAGTATGATCACTGAAATGGTGAAAATATTTATTAAATGAACTTTAATTAATCGCCAGGAAAAAGTCGTTTGCCAAAAAATATCAGTGAAATTTCACAAAAACCTCTAGCCCTAGGAACATGCTTTACCCCACTTAATTTGATCATTCTGACCATTTTAATGCCCATGATAAGCGCTTAGCTTCAATCAGAAGCTGAGATATCTTGTAATAAGTGTGTCAATTGCTACTTGCAAGAGCGTAAAAATATGTTTTAACCTAATAATTCAACAACCTGAAGTCTGAAGACTTTAAAACCATGCTCTACCCCACTCATTGTGATGATTCTGACCATTTTAATGCCCAAGATTAGCGCTTAAATCCAATTAGAAGCTGAGATATTTTGAAATAAGTGCATCAATCGCTACTCGCGAGAGCGTAAAAATGGGATCTGACCTAATAAATCAACAGCTCGAGGTCTGAAGACTTTAGAACCATACTCTACCCCACTCATTGTGATGATTCTGACCATTTTGATGCCCAAGATGAGCGCTTAGATCCAATTAGAAGCTGAGATATCTTGAAATATGTGCATCAATCGCTACTCGCGAGAGCATAAAAATGAGATCTGACCTAATAACTCAACAACCTGAAGTCTGAAGACTTTAAAACCATGCTCTACCCCACTCATTGTGATGATTCTGACCATTTTAATGCCCAAGATGAGCGCTTAGATCCAATCAGAAGCTGAGATATCTTGAAATAAGTGTAATAATTGTTACTCACTATAGACTGCTAATATAGTAAAATCGGATTTTTGACGATTTCTCAAAAACTAAGTCTCTTAGGTCTTAAGTATCTTCATATCACTAATATAAATATGCATCTTAGGCACATTTTGGTTCATAATTAAGGTCTGTATCTCAATCAGAAGCCGAGATAATTTATAGTTTCGGTAAATAATCGCACGGTGATTTAATTGAAATACTAATATTACAATTGCGAGTATACCAAGTTTTTACACTAATTAAATCGCTCACGTTCCAGCTTTGTGAAATAGTCATTGTTTTCTCCCTAAATATGACGTTAAAACTACCTTCACCACAAGACAAAACATTCTGTAATGCCTGCTGCTATTCGAATTTTAAACTATCGTTAATAATATTTATTCGAATATCGTGCTTGTGATCGTAAATTTTTGTTCATTATGCTTAATTTATATCTTTTATGTAGTCATAAATGTTTTCAACTTTCACTCGTTCCTGCTCTCAAGAGTTTTAATTTTTGTTTGGCCAATGAAGTGTAAGAGATTTTTGCCAATTGCATGCACCATTCGAACTTGTTAAATTATTGAGACTTACCATTGACCGCATAAAATTAAATAATACTTTACAGCAGTGAATCCTTTACTAATAGTATGTTGTTATATAGCTGTTGCTAAGGCTACTTTTATAATGATTCTGTATGAATAATCAGTCATCTGCAGAGATTTCCCCGGCCCCTTCGACTAAGTTGTAGTAGTAGTAGTAGTAGTAGTAGTAGTATTAGTAGTAGTAGTAGTAGTAGTAGTAGTAGTAGTAGTAGTAGTAGCAGTAGTAGTAGTAGTAGTATTAGTAGCAGTAGTAGTAGTAGTAGTAGTAGTAGTAGTAGAAGTAGAAGTAGTAGTAGTAGTAGTAGTAGTAGTAGTAGTAGTAGTAGTAGTAGTAGTAGTAGTAGTAGTAGTAGCACTTAAGTCTAATAATATTTAGAGAGTTGTAAACTTTCATCAGCCGAAGAGTGAAAACTCTCTCCTTATGTGCGATATTATCAACTATTGTCCTAAAATTTCGACATAAAATAATTCATATTCATACCAAAAGTTTGAATTATTAGAACCTGCGTTGAATTTTTTTAAAGCCGACCCTCTAAATCGAGACAAAGATCCATATAACTAAGACCCCTTATAATTGAAAATAGATAATGAGCGTTATAATGGCCAATTATTTCGGTCCCTTAAGTGGTATCGTCTATCAGTTGCATGTATGATTCTCCTCCGCGGCTGAAGTTATAGTTGCTCGCGGCTGAAGTTATAGTTGCTCACTGATTATCTTTAAGTGAAAGGGGCACCGGCCAGATGCTGAAAATTATCATCTCAAAATATTTGTTTTACTCCTAAAATTACAATCTTCTGATCCGCGCTTAGTTCATAATTATCAGAAATCCTTTGCTTTCAGAGCCCACTGCTAATACAATCTGTCGTATCACTTATATGTTTTAAATATCCCCCTCCAGGTTTCAGAGCCTTGTTCTTTTTCCGTGGAACTATATACGAATTCTTGGCATATTTAAGTGTTTGTCTTGGCATTAACATCCTTTAAATTTTTGACCAGAGTAACTACCTTACCAGCCTAATTTGAACGCAACAACCTGGTATTGACGGCCCTAATTAAGAGCATAGTAGAACAAATTGCTCAAACGAAGCACGAATTACTGTGCAGATTAAGAACCATCGCAACAATGTCGGCGAATCATTACACAGTACTACAGTAAGACAGTACGTTCTGTGTCAGTCATAGCCCAGGTCAATATCATTAAAAATATGTCGTATATTATTATATCTGGGTGAAATATGTCATGGTTTTTATCACCCGATGGGGCATTTTTGGGCCCCACAATGATCCAAATTAGCAGGGGACAAAGCCTGCTACAGGCGAGTCCTAGAAAGATTTATTAAAAAATTCTTAACTTTTTTGATATAATTTTTCAAACACACGGATATTTTTTATATGATATCCCCCGTCAGATATTTAGATCCATGTCAAATATGCGCTCATCTTATCACATATGCGGGGACGTTTTTCATGTCAAGTTTTGCCTGTAAAATACAGGTAAAAATATGCGTGAACTTTCTCAGATATTTGTAAATCATGACATGATGTCAAGATTTCGGATGTCATGATTTCGGATGTCATGAAAATATCAAAATATTCCCAAAATTTTTTCAAGAAATTTTTTTGAAAAATTTTTTTTTCAAGGAATTCTGTAATCAACTATTTCTGAAATTAAATTAATTTGTAACAAAATTTAACAATAATTTTGTTATGTCGTGGTTTTCCTTCGAAATATGTCGTATATTAATATGCGAAATATGTAATGATATTGACCTGGGAGTCATAGGACAATTGTACAGTACTTGTACGCATAAAGGCTGTGAGACTATTGAAAATAGTATTGGTCTTAAGTTCCGAAATAACGAATAACATAATTATGAGCAACCAAAATTACACGGCCAAAATTGTGAGCTTCCCTCTTTTTAAGCAGTTGAGTGCAAGTTGCTGAAATAAGGGCCGTTAATAAACAATTTGGAATTTTTTGAATAAATGTTTTGTTTAACTTTAAAGACCAGGTTTTAGTCATCATGATGTTAACAATAATCAGTGATTGAATGGTGAAGGGAGATGATACAAGCTTTATGGCGGATGCTATTCTACTATACAAGTATAAAGTTTTAAAATATATGTTGAATAACAGCTGCTGAAAATCCTCAATCTCAACGTTTCATATTATTAATTTTGTTACTTTTACTTAACTGAATTATTTCAGCACTGCTTGGATTGACTTTAGCGATATGCGAGCTCCCAGAAGACAGATGCCAAATGGACAAAATAAAATTCAGTGGAACACAGATAGTTAAACTTGCTGCTAGAGACTTTAACGCGTGTGCAATGTATTGCATGTGGTCTGAAGATAAGTGTAATGGTATTTCTTTTGAGGTAAATTTACAAATTAATTAATTGTTTAGTTCACTAGTTCAGGCTTCTAAATAACATGAGAAGTAAAATTTTGCTTTCAAATTATGTAACTGGCAAAAGTAAACTGAATGAAAGCGATGCTATCCAACTTGTGAACTGGTGCTGTTTATAGGGTCAGAGTCCAAACTGGAGCTTTAAACATACACATTGCCTCAATAATGATAAAAACATATATACCTTATCGGACCTTATTTGGACGGACATTACATGAACGGACATAATTATGAACGGACATTAATATGAACGCTAGAAGGCATCCAAATTCCAAAACCATCAAAAATCCGATTTTTTTCAATTTTGTTGACGTTTTTTAAGTTTCAGCAAAAGATTTTTAAATCCATTTTTTATACAGTAAGTAAGAAAAGCAGTCATTAAGCAGTAAAAATGTTAAAATATGTGTACATGATCAGTGTCTAATATCACATGTATTGTTATTTGTTGTTGTATATTAGAGCTTTAGCCACAGGTAGGTTGGTCTGCACGGAGCCCCACACATATCATTTCCATGAAAAGGGTTTTAAATCATCAGTGATTTCTAGCTTTATGGAAAGTGGAAACCTTTTTTATCAAACTACCCCGCACTGTTTCATTACCTCCCCTGAGTAATATGAACTATTACTGATAACAACGTCGGAAAATGTCCTTGGCAACACGATTTTCCGTAATATCTAGAGGCCGGAACAAGTTTGTCATGTTGGCGGGGACTAGCTCATGAACTATGTTGTTGAGTGCCATAATTTCGTTGACTTTTTCCGCCAAGTGACCCTTGAAAACATCATATACTAGTAGAGTTTTCAGTGCCTCCGGCAGACCAATTGGAGAACCTTTCTGTCGTTATGATAGTTGTCATATTCTGGACAAAAAGTTCGAAGTGAAAAAAATGTTTGAAAAAAATTCAACGAACTTTAACTTGGACGGACCTTTATTATAAATGACCCGTTTATAGGCTATTAGTTTTAGGTCCTGTCTAACGTTGAACAATTAAAACAGTTGGATAAAATACGAATAAAAGTAACGTTGACAATAAGTATAATATCAAGACGATAAAGATGGGAGTAAAGAGTCTATTCAGTAACTCAGTAAAGTCCGTGGCAAATCTCCCGTGCTAGAATCGAAGTCCTCCTTGCTGAAGTCTGCTTAGACACGTATTGCGATATTGCTGTGACGTCACGTTGTAGTGCAGATAAGCTGGGATAAGAGTGGTGTCCGGTGTCCAGGCGATGTGTCCTGCTCCTAGTCGTGGACGCGTTGACTGTGTTAGTAATCAGCCACTGAGTTGACGGCTGTATTACTTCGTTGTTAAAGTGATCTTCTGTTAATCAGTTGAACTATGGGAGAGCGTGGTTAAGCTTAATGTTAAGAAGTTAAAACTTGTTATACAGAAGGTATAACACCTTAAATGAACGAACTTTATTTGAACGGAAATTAAGATGAACGTATGGTATGAACGTCCGAGTAATGTCCGTCCAAATAAGGTCCGATAAGGTATATATCTACGCAGCCTAGCGGGCGGAAATTTATATCATGAAATAATTCGTGACCCTGAAATTAGCCAGACAATCATCTCTCCTACCAGTCGTTTGAAGAAGAAGGATCCTGCATATTATTCTCTGAAGTTAATGATACTGACTGTGAGGTGAACCAACTGAACTGGAAGTCTTCCTACAAATGGCAATGCTATTCTTCACAACCAGGTTTAGAATTGAAGACTTTTGTTATGTTCTTTTGATGAAAAGATAATGTATGGTCATCAATTAGGAATTGATGCAATGGTTATAATGTTCTAACATTTCATCATACTATTTTACTATCACATGCACATTGCACAATATTAAATAACAATTCCTCCAGGTGTTTTATATAAGTGGGAAATGTTCCCAGATAAGTTACCTGATAACCTCAAGCTTGCAGTGAATGGATCATATGGAATGACAAAGGGGTCTGATGTGATCTTGAACTGCGCTATTCCGAGGTTGAATGATCTGTTTATCAACACGGATATAACTTACAGGTTTGTTTCTTAGAATGTTTTCTGGGTGATTAAAGGACCAGTTAACTGAAAAAAAAGTTATCCTCATATTTTGACAGATTGTGACAAATAGCAAACTAAGCAACGAGTCGAAATTCCTAAATCTCTAACTGCTCTCTAACGCGTGTAAATAGCGTTTGTATTATTTTGGCGATGACGTCATAAAGTCCCTCTTGCGCGCAGAGTAGCTCGTGAGACTGTATTTTACAGGTAAAAATGGACATAATACAATCTTTTCCCCCGAATAACTCGAAAAGTAAGTAATTTAGGGTACATGTTGCTTCATAAGTTGTACATAAACATGGCCATTCTGCACAATTTGCACACATTCAAAAACCTTTAGGGCCTTCATAGCCCAATTAACCAGATACCCATAGTTTTGCATGATTTCTGGAACCGAAAATCAGTTTTTCGCCAATAACTGAAAAAGTAAGCACTCTAAGGCATATGTTTGTTCGTAAGTCATATATTAATATGCTAATTGCGGCTCTTTTGCATCCTGTCTGAAGACTCCATCACGATCATATCGAAAATGGGCTTAGCACCACGCCCAAAATGGTTTTTGGCGAATTTATCGAAAAGTAAGGATTTTAGGCCATGTGTTGCTCAATAACTCCTATATAAACATGCATATGCGGCTTCGTTCAAGCCTATTTTGAAGTCTCTACGACCTTCAGAAGCAAGGGGTCGGTTACGTTATCGGGTCAATATGGGCGTGGCCCTCCTGGGTTTTCTCCACGGTCAAAAAAATGTCTCCAAACGAAAATCGTTTAATCATAACTTCGGGAAGGTCTGTGCAAAGTTTCGTGAGTATTAGAACATTTGCAGGTTCATTTCCATAAATGTCCATAAATGATTGGACTACACAACTTTAGAGTTAACTTTAGAGAAACTCATAAGTCATTTATCTCAAATTAAGCTGTTAGTGTCCATGATCAACCTCTGGCGACAATGTTTTACGTGAAATGTAAAAATCAGGAGTAATATAAAAAAGGTATTTTTAGATTAAAGTGCTAGCTCATAGTTTTAGAATTGTATAGATTAACGTTGGTCATTTAGCCATCTAACAATCGATCGTGCCGTAATATATGGCCAGAGAATAATAGGGTCTTGGAAATTCTATAGTTGTTCAGTGGGTCGATCGACTGAACACGTTTGCACTTGGTATTTAAACTTACCAGTAGTTTATTTATGTTATGCACCGATGATAATGCAATTAGGATAACAATGAATTAGGATAACAACTAGGTAAGCCGGAAGTCTAATTCAAAATACACCTCACACCGTACACACCTCCAATCAGTAATTTTACTATTTGGTAGACCGGGTATTTTGGCGGGAATTCTGTTCCCACGGCACTGTTCTGATAGAAGCTACTTCTACTAATGGTCCCAGAGGAACGGCCGTAAAGTAGCCAGACTTCTTGTCTCCTGTACTGGCAGACACTTGCAGATTAAAGTTAGAAATTTCGCTATGCTATAAATATAATTGCTCTCGGAATTGAACAAACTCCTACTTATCTGTATCCTTTCTAAATTCGTTAGAGTTTCATGGACTGGGGAAAAATAATCGGTACAGTCTCCCTGCTTGTGTAATTAAGCAATGAAAACAATCCAAAATTATCACATATGACATAAGTTGTAATAGCAGAAACTTTCTAACCGTACATTCACCCGCCACTGTTCAAGAACCTATATCACTGTTTAAAATCATGACGTGAGCACTGTACATCCAATCAGCTATTCCTTTAGTTAGGATGATAGCCAAAACTATAAGGATTTTGGAGAACTAGGGTAATAGTCATAATTCTAAAATTTGAGTGAGTTACACGTGTTTTATTGACGATGATAAACATTTGTAATGTAAATTACGCTATGCAAGCGCGCACTGAGGGACTTTATGACGTCACGAGGCCACAGCTTATTATTGCAATAACACGCGTTACACGTACGCTAGAGAGTTGGTTCTTTCGGCGATACGATTCTTTACCAGTTTGTCACAGCTGATTTAAATCTTAGCCAAATTGGAGACTACAAATTTTTCGGTTTTATCAAGATAACTATTCATAGTTCATACTGCAGATATCTCCAATAACCATTACCTTACCCGTCAATATGGTATGAACATATTCCATTTCTAAACGGGATACTATTAGCAAAACTGTAACAGATTATTCAACCCAAGTTAATTTAGACAAAGGACTAGTATTGTCAATGACGATATTAATAGTGTTATTCTTAATCCAAATACTCAGATGGTACAAAAGAACACTTCTTGACGAAACAAAGATTGAAGTGACTTCGAGTGACCAAAAATTACGTTTGAATTCAGACCATAGTGATGATGGATTCTATAGCTGTGAAATTGTTGTATTTTCAATTATCACCATAAGAAGTCCAGAAAGATATCTCTATGCAGTCTGTAAGTATAAAATTTTCTTAGAAACGCTTAAACTTCGTTTAAATTTTCTTTTGTTTCTATACTGCAACACATATATATATGTATAGATAATAAATAGCTGTCGCTTGGTTTCCAAAAGTTATATATGGAGAGCATAGTGTGTAGCAATGTGTAGAGTGAGCTATGTGCCCATCCTTGGAGAACCCGGTAGATGTCCTTGCTGTACGGCAGTGTTAAACAAGGAACTGAAACCGAGGGGTTCCGTTCAGGCCCTTCACACTTTGTTTCTGTCTAGTTCTAATGTACCGTCACAATGGTGACTTTAATATACTAGCAGGAACCCGTCTAATCTAACCCTAAAAGTAAAATGGTGTCAAGACTCATACATACATGCTTATTAAGAGGTCTCCTCCTAGTCGTTGGAGTGGCCTGTATCACACACATCTCTTCTACGGCTTTAGAGCCAACTGTTTCACTGCATCTCTGCTGATGTTATCGACACCTGTAAATTCAGCCGCATCCTCGAGTACACAGGCCATCCAGCCTTAGCGGGGTCGTCCTCTCAGTCTCTTTCCATAGTTTGGTTTCCAATCCAGTAAGAAATTGGGAAACCGCGTCTCTGGCATTCTGACAACATGTCCGTACCACGCTTAGTCTAGCCGCACCGATGAAAGTTTTGATAGACTTAATTCCAGCATGCCTGAGAACTTCTTCATTGGAGACATGGAAGAACCACTTTATCTTCAAGATTCCTCTCAGGGAGGTCAGATGAAAGACCTCAAACCGTTTCATCTGCTTCTTTGTTGTGTTCCACACTTCAGCTCCATATTACAGAATAGTAATAACAGTAGCCTTGTAGATACGGATCTTGGTGGGCGTTCTTATAGTTCGACTGTTCCATTATCCATATCTTCCAAAGCTGATGGAACGCACCATTAGCACGTTTGCGAAAGGTGTTATTCTTTAACCTTCCGGGGACGCTTTCCGAGCACTTCCATCGAGACATCAGTGACTTTCTGCTTGAAATTATCCCACATGTCCTCAAGGTTGACCTCATTAGCCAGACAATCAAAACGGTTCTGAAGAGCCACGTTGTACTCTTGAACCTTAGACGAGTTTCGCAAATGTTCGATAGCAGGCACATCGTGCCTTTTAGCAGTGATCTTAGCTACCGACTGCAGTTTGATTTGCAGCCGTCCACGAACAAGATAGTGATATGAACCAATGTCCGCCACACGACATACCTTATCATCGAGTAACGAGTGTTAGAATCGTCCACTAATACAAATATGATCTATTTGATTCACAGTTAACCCGTTGGGAGACTGCCATGTACCCTTGTGGATGTCTCTATGCTGGAACAGAGTTCCACCAATAACAAGTTGATTAGCTGCACAGAAATCTATGAGCCTGGTCCCATTGTCGCTTGATGAACTATGGAGAGATTCTCCACCAATAACTCCCTCGAATCCATATCTGTTTGAAGTAACTTTTTCATTGAAGTCACCCAGTAGCAGTTTCAGATCATGTCGGGGCAGTTTACCAAACGTGTCTGATAAAACGTTGTAAAAACGATCTTTCTGTCCGTCATCAGCACCGTCAGTCGGAGCGTAGGCTACAACAACAGATATGTTGAGGTGTTTGCCGTGTAACCTAGCTGTTAAGACCCGCTCTGTTGTAGGTACATAAGAGATCAGGGAGTTCCTGACCTTTTTGGAAAGACATAGGCCAACCCCTTGCCTTTTGATGCCATCTACTCTACCAGAATGAATAAGTAGACTACCATTGTCCAAAAGTGTACTTCCAGATCCTGGCATATGAGTTTCAGTAATACCCAAAATATCAAGACTGTAGTGATCAATGTTCTGACTGAGTTGATAAAGCTGTGAAGATGAGCTGACTAAAGATAAAACATTCCAGGTTCCAAAGTACATTGAGTGTTTGCTGTAGTTGATAGGATTGGACTTGCTGAAATCAGTGTCAACATGATCGATCTGTTGACTAATTACTCTGTTGTTATGACGAGCAACCACTCTTCTCATCAGGCCACTGGGGTCCCTGAGGCTTTGCCCAGTTGCCGTCATCCTGGTCTCACCCGACCTCGCAGAGGTATAAGCACATCGTCCTTGATTTGTGTGTAATGTTTCAGTAGCAAACTTTTAGAGAGGAGAAATTGCCAGCATCTCGCACCCGGTTTTTTATCGACCTTTGCCTGTCTAGATCCAAAGTGTTTTGTTGCACGTCATCTGTTTATACTGGAGTCACCCAGGACAGATTACAATGCTTAATAGTAGCACCTCGAAAAGGATGTGATTCTTCATCACGCACTATGGTCATTGGAATAGGAGAGGTTATTGGCTTCACCGCCTTCACGATCACTATTCCCTGAGATTATAAATAATCTCTTGCCACCAAGACTCAAGTGTGTCAAGATTCAAGAGACTAAAATGACTATTACCTATTTAATTTGCGTTTTTGACACCACTTGGGGTCCAAATTTTGGGCACTAAAATTCTTATTCCTTGGCCAATTTTTAATTTTTTCATGCTGATTTGAAGGCCATGAAAGCATTTGAACCAGTCAAAAAATATAAGTTGTATATCTTTGTTGTATATCTTTTACGGTTTTTGCAGAAATTCGTGTTAAAGTTGATGCCGTGGTGTCAGTAAAATAGTACGGATATATATATATATTTCGTAGCTGTACTCCTACACATTAAAAGTCGGTGTTGATTAGATCTTCGAAATTCTTTGCATCATTTTATTAAACATCGTTATCTGAGATAAAATTGTTCTAAAAGCAACTGGAATATACACAAATCTTTAAAATAACTTACAAACTAGGAAAGGAAAACAAGTCTTAGGAAGACGTACAAAACTATGTGACTTAAAACGGTACAAAACTAAAACATACTGAGTAATAATCAAACGAAAAGAATGGCTGAGTACATCTTATCTAATCTATTAAAGGTTAGTTTCTCGGAAAAAGCTAGATTTCTCTGAATCAAGCAATAAAAATATATAAATAGTAATGAATATAACACGTCTCTGATAGCAATATTGTAAACTAAACACGGGTTTATAGGCTAAGATCATGTTAAATAAAATAAATAAACTAAACACTAAGCTCCAGCGGATTTAAAAAGGATGTGGTTACTATCGAGGGTGTTCATACCCCCATAACGCCCAAGGGTTTTCAATTGGGTCTGGTAGAACCCCTCTCTAGCTTCCATGGCCTTTTCCCTATCTGCTTTACTTATTGCAGGTTTAAATTCTAGAGCGTCCACTATAATAACAGAAAGGTGCGTACTAAGTGAAGAGTTATATAAGGCTACTGAACTAAAATCTAAATCATGATCAATATCTAAAAAGTGATTTACTAACTTACAACTCCTGATACCTTTCTTAATGTGGCTCTTATGATTAGAAAATCTCTTAGGGAGATTAGAAGTAGTATATCCTACATACGACTGTTTACAAGTTCTACACTCCATTAAATAAATAAGGTTATTACTCTGACAAGTTATATATTTAGTAATAGGGAAAACTTGTTTGGAATGGTGACTACTCAATTTGGAACAAGGGGACAGGAAACTTTGCTTACAAACATAGCATTTTCCACAGGCATGTCACCCTGCGTTGTCAGCCTCCCGAACAGCCGGCAATATTGCAGCCTCTGGTTCAAGAAATTGACTAGCAGTGGCTTCTCCATCTCTATCACTGCTTACAGTTCCACTAGCACGATACTTATTGTGTACAAGCATGCCACCGATAGTTTGATTCTTTCGGTGACTTACAAAATATACACTGTCAGCACGTACTAGCTTCTTCAAGGCTGGATCGAGATTAAGAAGGTGCTTATACTTGTGAATAATGCTCCCCATGTTGGGAAGTGCTGGATTCTGATCCATCACCATGGGTATTAGACAAGTAGTCGTCTCATCCTTATTTTTAGAGGCATACAAGTTTTTCCTATTGGTTATATCACTAAATTTGTTGAAAGCATCGTCTACAATAATGTGTCTAAAAACTCAACACCATCCTTAGAGTAGTCGTAAGTAAACACAAGGTCCGGATGGATACTATTGAGCCATTCCATAAATTGTAGAAGCTCCTCAACAGTACCAGGCCAGGCCATATATATATCGTCGCGCAACCTACCCCAGAATGCTGGTCTGTGTGGCGGGCCATGTTCTAAATCTCTTTCATTAACTAAAATATCGATCTTATCCATAGCACAATCTGCATACTCACATGAGTTCTTATGACCCATCGCCGCTCCACGCTCCTGACGGTATGTTATACCGTTGAATGAAGCTATGTTGTAATCAAGAGTGATTTCTAGAGCACTAATAATGCATTCTGTACTGAACAATTGATCATAACTACTTCTTTCATTCAGGTGCTTGGTGCATTGATCCCCATATCCCTAGGGATATTGGTGAACATGTTGGATATATCTATGGCAACATGTATCACCTCCTTACCCAACAATATGGTGGACTCATTCAAGCTATCAATCTTCCTCAGAAAATGAGGGGTGTCAATAATTCTATAATTTAAAATAGCCTTCTTCAATTCGTATGCAGTCAAGGCAGATAGGTTCTCAATGTACGAACCACATTCAGTAGTAATCATCCTCCCAGGGTACAAAGGTGGCTTGTGGGCCTTGGGATCCAGGTACATATTACCAGGCTGGTTGAGCTCCGTACACGGAATAACCCACTCCCTGACCTTCTTAGACATACCTAATTCTTCTTTATACTTGACTGTCCAACATGAAATTTATCAATTAATTCTGAAACTAAATCATCTACATTATTTACAATACTATATACAGATCTATCATTCAAATGTACACCTATTCGTTGAACATATTCTTCCTCTCCAAGAAGAAAGAATCCTACCCCTTTGTCAAAAGGTCTAATAACCACATCCTTCCATCCTTTCACTTCTTTGAGAGCTGATCTGATAGGTGCAGCGATGTTGTCTGGTGAAACATACTTCTGAGTTGGCCTGTGGAGATCAACTTCTGCTCTGCAGCATTTAAACCCTGCACCCTCGAGTGCAGGGTTTATATATACTAGCAGGAACCCGTCTAAAGTGGTGTCAAGACTCAAGAGACTAAAATAATTATTACCTATTTAATTCGCGTTTTTGACACCACTTGGGGGTCCACATTTTGGGCACTAAAATTATTATTCCTTGGCCATTTTTTTATTTTTTCATGCTGATTTGAAGATCATTAGAGCATTTGAACCAGTCAAAAAAGTTTAAGTTGTATATCTTTTACGGTTTTTGCGGAAAGTCGTGTTAAAGTTGATGTCGTGGTGTCAGTAAAATGGTACGGATATATATATATATCGTCTCGCTTTATATATAGTAAGATATATATTTCATTGCTGAACTTCTACACAATAAAAAAAGCGGTTTGACTAGATCCTCGTAATTCTTTGCATCATTTATTAACATCAATTCTGAGAAATTATATCATTAAAGCAACTATAACAAATACTAATCATATACAATTGAGAATATATATATTCTCTTCTTTGTAAATATACAAACTAAAAGAAGTGTGAAAATCTGATGAACTAAAAGCTGTGAAAAAAGATACTCTTATCTTATCTCATATCTAAATACTGATAACTGATTCTCAGAAAATCACTTAAATTCACAAAATAAACCTGTAAAATGTATACTAAAGTTAAAAAAATTTACACACGTCTCTGGAATAATGGTATAACTAAATAAAATCTACAAAATATACAAAAACTAAAACTAAAACTAAGCTTCGGCAGACTTAAAAAGTATATGGTTACTATCAAGGGTATTCATACCCTCAAACAGTTCAAGGGTTTTCAATTGGGTTTGGTAGAATCCCTCTCTAGCTTCCATAGCCTTTTTTTGTCTGATTTACTAATATTCAGCTCAAATACTAAAGCTTCTACTATAATGACAGAAAGGTGCTTACTAAGTGAGGAATTATAGGAGGCTATGGTACTAAAATCTAAACCATGATCAATATCTAAAAAATGGTTAACTAATTTACAACTTCTTATACCTTTCTTTATGTGACTCTTATGGTTAGAAAATATCTTAGGGAGATTTGAGGTAGTATAACCGACATACAACTGTTTACAAGTCTTACACTCAATCAAATAAATGAGGTTATAACTCTGACAATATATGTATATACTTAGTAATAAGGAAAACTTGTTTAGAATGGTGACTACTTAAATTGGAACAGGGGGACAGGAAATTTTGCTTACAAACATAGCATTTTCCACAAGCATAGCACCCTGGGTCGACAGCCCCGGGAATCGCCGTTAGACTTTCGGGGTCTGGTTCCTGGATCTGACTTGCAGTTGTTTACTCTCTCATTATCACAGTTTATAGTTCCACTGGTACGATACTTATTGTGTACAAGCATGCCACTGATAGTTTGATTCTTTCGATGACTCACGAATACATTGTCCGCACGTACCAGCTTCTTCAGGGCCGGATCAAGATTGAGAAGGTGCTTATACTTATGGATAATGCCCTCCATATGTTGGGAAGTGCTGGATTTTGATCCATCACTGCACATGGGTATTAAGTATTAAACAGGTAGTCGACTCATCCTTGTCCATCGGGGGCCCTTTTAGAACAATCTCGAAGATCGACTGTAGAGTGATTTAGCACGCTCGATATTAGTATTACTCGTCAGCCAGCGCTGGCCAGCGCAATATGGTTGCAATATTACTCGTCAGCTAGCGCTGGCCAGCGTTGGCCAGCGCAAAATATAAAAATCAAATATTTGCGATATTACTCGTCAGCTAGCGCTGGCTAGCGCTGGTTAGCGCTGGTTAGCGCTGATTAGCGCTGGCTAGCGCTGGTTAGCGCTGGTTAGCGCTGGTTAGCGCTGGCTAGCGCTGGCTAGCGTTGGCTAGCGCTGGTTAGCGCTGGTTAGCGCTGGCCAGCGCTAACTGACGGGTAATAGCGCAAAAATTTTGCGCTGGATATCGATGGCCAGCGCTGGCCAGCGCTAGTTGTCGCTATCCAGCGCTAGTTGTCGCTATCCAGCGCTAGTTATCGAACTGTTTTCTGCGATGGCCAGTTGCGCTGGCCATCGCAAACTATCGCGTGCGACAGTGTCGCATAGCCAGCGAAAACTAGCGCTGGATAGCGACAACTAGCGCTGGATGGCGACAACTAGCGCTGGATGGCGACAACTAACGCTGGATAGCGACAATTATCGAACATATATATTTTGCGCTGGCCAGCGTTATCCAGCGCTGGATAGCGACAACTAGCGCTGGATGGCTACAACTGGCGCTGGATAGCGCTAGTTGTCGCCATCCAGCGCTAGTTGTCGCGTTTTGACTATCGCAAAAGAACCGCTTTAACATAGGACCAGAATTTCTTTGTAATTAGATTCGAATCATCCTCGTCCTCAAAGCTAGATGCCATCTTATTGGAGGCAATTTTCTTAAAATCGCTTCTGCTTTTAGAGAACTTAAAGTACTTCTCAGCCTTGCAGGAAGGGTCCGTGGTTTCTTTATAATTTTTGTGTAGCCTTTCTTTTTCTAGGCAGGCCTGAGACTCAGCGTCAAACCAAGGAGGTTGAGCCCTGCCTCCAATTTTAATCTTTGGAATATGTTCATTGGTTCTTTGCTCTAAAACTTCCTTAAACTTGTTCCATGATGTTTCCATATTACCAGTGAACTCTGCCTGCCAGTCAATATCTGCAAGGTCTGCATTAAGTGCATCCCAATTTGCTCTTTTAAAATTTAAAGATTCCCTCTTTTGCGATTTGATGCGCTTCACCTTTGATTTCAAAGTAAAGGATACTGCAAAATGGTCGGACTTACATGGAATATTATGCTCTGAAATTTTATATCGGATATAAGATGGGGTTTATCGGTTAAAACTAGATCAAGAATGTTTCCTCCAGTATGCGTTGGACTGGTAATAAGTTGTTCTAAACCAAAGTTACTAGAAGTATCTAGAAAGAGCTGTTCAACCGGATTGTTGCTACAGTAATTCTGCCAATCAATACCTGGTAGATTAAGATTCCTTGCAATTACAATACCTCTAACACCTCTACGTTGCCTTGCCTTCCTAACATAATCTTGGAAGGCGTTATGATTGTTGGCCCCTAAAGTACCTACCCTATAGAAGCTGCAAAGAATTAGTTTACTACCGTCCCTAAATTTGAGAGTTATACCAAGAAGCTCTGCCGGGCACTTGTACTCTAACTTAGTAGATACAATATCAATGTCCCTACGTATAGCAACTAAAACGCCACCCCCATGCTTCCTAAATCTTCTTGGATTCTGTGGATCTGGTGGATGGGTTTGTAAGGAACGATCAAGTCTAAAAACTTTGTACGATTCAGGTATGACTTCAGAGTCAATGATAGACTTTTTAAGCCAAGATTCATTATCAGGAGGATGTCCGGTTCATGGCAGTGAATATAGTGATGGAGTTCAAATGTTTTAGTGTTGTCAAAAGAAGGATTGTCGGACTGTAGCTGTGAGAAGGGAATCAGGCCATGCGTATTAAAAGAAACAACCTTGAGGTATGTAGTAGGCCCAGGGTTAAGTAAGCTTGGGTTGACAATAATTAAAAGGATAGCGTTCAAGGTATGTATCCAAAGCGAGCAGCTAACAATAATAATATTGAGGTAGTGCATAATTAGCTGAATGTATCCGCAACTGTCTGGCTTGTTTTCAAGACCAGTGAAGAACAGCTTGCCAAGTAAGCCAGGAGAAGCCCCTAATATTTTATAAAGCCACCAGTCTTTTTTGAAGAGAAAAAACATTAATACCGCAGCATAGCTTTTGCTATGACTGTGAAAGAGATGAATAAATTCATTGTCTGAGATACTGTGGAAGGCTGTGACAGTAAAAGGTCTAAAATGACACTCCAAAGCCATCCCAATCGTCACACTCATCACACATTATGCAAAATAGAGATACAAATAAATCAAAACAAAAAGTCTTAAAGCATCAAGAACCCCGATGTCGGGCACAAAGTTACCTGTAATACTAACCTGCTTAGATCTGCGGTTCTTACTGTTGTTATAAATTATTATTATTATCTAACTTTTAAAACAATCTCGAAATAGTAAAGAAACATCTTAAGAGACTGATAAGTGCCCAAAAAAACATAACAGTTCTCTGAAAAATAAAGGTTAATTATGAGGTAAATAATTTTCTCCACAAAACTCTGTTAGAGGCAGTAGCCCTAAGATCATAAAGATCATTAATATCACGTAATGGTAGGTTTCTTTTATTCAAATCATTTATAATAAACTTTAAAAGATTACTTTGGTGTCGACCAACACGTCCTTTCATGGTAAATAACGCATTAACAGCAAATTGAAGAGCTCTCTGAGCTGGTGATGAGCAGTCACTGCGAAGGACATGTCCCAGCATTTTCCAGCGAGCATATGTCACTCGCTCTGACAACGGTGTTACACCACAGCGTTCATATAGTGCTTTATTACTGATAATAATGGGATAAGTCATCTTCAATATTTGACGCAGGTGTCTTCTATGACATGCATCAAGTTTGTCAAATAGGTTCTGAGGGGTAGCCCAGCTATTGCAGTTATAGAGCATAACAGATGTAACGTATGCTTCGTATATCTTAATCTTGGTCTTCAGATTAATCTTAGATCCTTGCATCCAAACTTTCTTGTATTTTTCGAATGCAACATTTCCAAGGATTATACGATGCTGTATGTCTTCTTTACTACATAGCTTAGAGCCTAGGGACACACACTTCCTCCAAGGTTCTCTATTTCTTAGAGGTTCTCCTTTTTCGTCCTTCTCACTACTTCCAGCCAGATAACACTTTACAAACTCGGTTTTAGATTCATTTACAAACAAATTCCATTCTGAGAGAATTTCCTTGCAAATTGGAAGGAGCTGGTGTAACGAATCCTCATCTTCATCAGCAAAGTCCACATCATCAGCATATTCCCATTCTAAAGGAAGGGAGCTTTCAGATATGGGGGGATTTGGACGTAGATGTATAACAACAACTCTAAGGTGGTAGAGTGCTCCAGCTAGGTACATGGTAAACAGCGAGCCAGACAAACAGTCACCTTGAAAGGCTCCTATTGTGACTTCGAACTCTCCCGATGTCGTCTTTTTGATCTTAATTCTGAGCTTGGTGTTAGCGAGTAGATATCTAACTAGTCTTATGTCATCTTCTGAGCATCCTGCATCTTCGAGTAGCCTGAGGATAGTTGACCGATGTATTGTGTCGAAGGCTGATGACATGTCTATCCCCATTTTACTAAACTCCCAATGTTTCTCCTTGACAACAGAAATAAGAACCCTTTGTGTCCAGACAATATTAGAGCAGCTGTGTCCTGATTTATAGGCATTCTGCCATGGCCCAGTGTAGTTTGCTATCTGTTGTTGAATACGCTGGAGTGTTATCATGGAAAGGATTTTCCTAGTTCCATTGAGAAGGCATAAGGGACGCAGACTCTTAACTGGTCTTTTTGGTTTTCCAGGCTTCTGTAGGGGGGTAAGATATCCCTCAGTGAACGATTGGACGTGCTCTTGTTTTTCAAAGGACTCATTGATAAGTGATGCAAACTTCATGTAGAAAGAAGGAGGTGCATACTTAAGGAATTCGTTAGGGAGGTTGTCAGGACCAACGGCTTTACCGTTCTTTAGTTTCTTGGCTGCTGTCTCAACTTCAAGTGCAGTTATAGGCGTATCTAATGGCTTAGCAGCTCCAACAAAAGGTTCTAGTGGGGGTTCTGGGCCTGTGTAATGTTCCATGAACCAGTTCTTGACTATGTCTGCCTTATCTTCGTCATTGAGAGCAAGTTCTTCTGTTTCTGGTAGGAATACTGAAATGGGAGGAGTGTCCTTTGTGCTTGAAATCGCTCTGGTTGCTTCGAACATTCTTCTGGTATCATCAGTGGAGTTGATCGTCTCAGCTAGAAGGTCGGCATGAGCGGTTTCAAGTGTAATAAGGCGCTTTGCAATGTCATTCTTGAGTCTGTTGATTTCCTTACGCAGGATAGTTCTGTCACGCATTTTGTTGTCGTTTAAATGTTGTAGTAATTGGTGTCTCTTTTCTGACATAGAGACGACTTGTGGGTCTGTTGTTCTGTGACGTTTGGCTGTGTTTCTTTTCATACCCACTGTTTCAGATGCAGCAATTTTAACCGCCTCGAAAAGGTTGTTAAAACTTTCAGTGACTGACTGGGCAGATGTATCAGTTTCAATCTTCTGAGCAGCATTTTGTTGAAAAGAACTTTGAACATCTTTGCTACAAACCAATGAGTTGGTGTTATACTGCTTGACTTTGAGTTTGGCAGTACTGTAAAGTTTGTAACGTTTACTGAGGTCAAAAGTTGCTTTTACAATTTTGTGATCAGATTGAAGTTTTGCACCAGCGTAAGACCTAGCGTCAACAAGCAGAGGGGTACTTCTAGATCTACATAAAACATAATCAATTTGAGAAAACCAGGGTACAGACTTTTTGGATCTACGGTCTTTAATCCATCCTGTAAAAGTGTTGGTGTGTCTGCTCGCATGTGAAAATGCAGTGTTGGCTGCATAGAGTCCATTAGTGATCATGAAAGCTAGCAACCTTTCGCCATTTTCGTTACGCCGACCAATACCATGTCTTCCCATGTTAGTTTGAAGACCACTTTCAAAATCTGATTTAGTCCGTTTCCCTAGCCTAGCATTAAAATCACCCAAGATAAAAAGTTCATGTCTGGCAGGAATTCTGATAGCTTCCTGGAGCTCACAGTAAAACTCATCAGCAATGCGTGGGTTCTGTATAGATTTGACATTAGTTGGACTGTAGCAGTTTATAATACGGGCTTTCAGTGATGGTTTCCCATGACACTTTGATGGTAGAGAAAGGTCCATGTATGCTACTCTGTCACTGATTTGATGGTACGAGACAACATTTGATACAAATTTACTGTTGATAATAAAACCGAGTCCGCCATGCCAAGACAAATTCTGGTTAAACAAAAGAAGCCTGTGGTTGCCGGGTATAACAGTGTCTGAGTGTTTAGACACCTTTGTTTCTTGGAGGGCTATAACATCCAAGTTGTATCTGTTGCAATCATTTGCAGCTAGATGCTGCGAGTGTTCCTGACTAATGCCTCTAACATTCCATGTGGCGAATACCAACTTTTAATCTATATTGACTTAGATGATAGATCAATCATTTAGTAGCATTAAGGGAACCCTGTTAACCGACATCCAGCTCCAAAAACTTTAAAAAAACACTCTAATATATCTTAAAATTCGAATTATGTAGACTAGCTTGACCCCTTAAGCCCTAATAGTAATTTTACTGAAAAGTGAATGGGTCAAAAAAGTTAATATGAACCGCTCTCAGATAAAGTTAAGCTAGGACACCCATGCCCTAGCCTCACTGGGATGGATGTCTCAAGCCTTGAAAAATCTATCATCTCTGATATGAGGTACTCGTGGATCAAAGTATCGTAGAGAAAATGGACGAAAAGCGTCTAGCATATGGAATCTTCGATATATACATTCATTCTTGATGACACTATTCATTTTCATAACAAAAGAGTTAGTTCTCAAGTCATGCCTGCTTTTGCAAGGCAGAGGTAAAAGGGACTGAAAATAAACTTTTGAAGAAGTATAAAGTTGTTTGATTAAAGCACATAGACTCTTAAATTTAACCTTAATCTTATCTAAAGAGTCCGCATATCTAATGTCGTTCGTTCCGACACTAATACATATCTTATCTACAATGACAGATTCATTCTTAGACTTAAAATCTCTAATCTGCTCCATCACTTGATGTATTCTTGCACCTCCACTGGCAACAGACACAACATCAACACATTTTCTACCAAGTTTTACAGTGTCCAGCCTGGCAGCATAGCTATCACCGGCGATTAGGCACACAAGTCTGACTGCTGGAGCTGTGAGGCTGCCGTTATCAATATCACTCTTGACGTGACCTGACGGTTGTTCAGCTCCCTTCGTTTGTGCTACTTCCGGTGGAGGTGGCTGAGGACGCTTTGCCATAGCCCGGAACAATAATGAATATCTCAGCGAAGGTGTCCCAGGTGCGCCTGATTCACCAGGAACGCGATGTTTCATAACCTCCTGGGTACCAGGTTTCATAAGCACCAGGCTTCTGTTCTGTATGCAGACTCGTACCTGCACTTGTTGAAGTGTACTTGAGTACTAAACAAGAGTCTATTTTGCAATTAAACCTCTCATTAAATGTCTCCATAACTTTACTGAAAGTAAGAAGTGTGGTAATGTCCTTAGCATGATGTACTGGCTTACTATCGACATATATGTAAGGCCTGTCGGTTCTTCTTTTGATTGGTCGGCGTCGACTGTAAGCCTTCCTTGCGGTGGCTTTCACAACGCGTCCCCATTCTCCAACTCCTGCTGCTGGAGAGAGGGACTCCCAAATTATATACCATAAATATATTATACATAGATATCGACAACAGACTCCGAGAGTCTTGAAGTTCTGTTACCACCGCCCCTGGTGCAACCCCTTACGGGTTAACGATGGGGAGACAGGGACTTCCAGGGACGGTCAATGCCTAGAAAACTGCAAGATGTCCTATTTGTATTAGTGGTTAATGGGATCCTCGAAAAGATCCTCCTTTAGTAGTCTATTGGTTGCCTCGATAAATTTTATAACCGTACTAATTCTAGCTGATACTATGTCTTCCCAGGTTAGAAATGTATTACCGAAAATTCTTAGCCTAATGGTCATGTATCCTATACAGTGACACATGAAGTGTTCCGAGGTTTCTTCCTCTTCTGGACAGTGTTCACAACGGGGGGATGTGAAATTGTTTGCCTTGTATTGGAAGTAGGCTAGGGGGCTATGTCCTGTGAAGAGCCAGGTTAGCCATCTTTGATGATTTCCTGCAAGTCCAAGATTCCTGTATTTATATTTGGTGAGTAGGATTGTTAGTGGTATTTTCCCTTTCTCGCTCAGTGCCGTGTTTCTGTATCTACGAAGATGAATTCCGTGTAAATACTCCTTTACTGCCGTCTTAATTGCTCCTTCGGATATGCTGATGAAGGGTTCAGGACCTAGAGCGATTGTGAGTGATCCTTCTCTGGCTAGTTCATCAGCTCTTTCGTTTCCTGGAATACCTGCATGTCCTGGGACCCACCTGACATTAACTGAGTGGGTTTGTCCTAGTTTGTTAAGGTAGTTAATGGTATCAAGTACTAAGTTAGATGTGACTGTGTGGTGTGTGACTGCTAGGATTGCTGCCTGTGAGTCTGAAAAGAATGTTATACTCCCAGGTTCTGAAATATTGATAGTTGCCCAGTGAGCTGATGTGTTGAGAGCAAACAGTTCACACTGGTATACCGTTGCATTAGTGCCTAGGAGGCCTGTCGGTTACACTGAGCCATTGTGACTCAGGTCTTCTGGATGAAGCCGACAAGTTGAGGGAATCACACTCAGCCAACAAGTCGGAACAAACTGCACTGTCAATTATATCTGGAATAAATTGCAAGTGTCCATCCAGGTGCCTACAATCCATAATCTTCTGAGCAGTTTTAATGAGGGCTGCTAGGTCCTGTGTTGAAGCGGATGAAAGCGATTCAATAGTATCTTTGAGGTTAAACATTGTATTGTACCAAGATGAAGGAGCTGGATTCAGGTTCACTGGATTGCCGTCAAGGTATCAGGAGCAGTCACCACCAGTTGTCAGCGATTAAGTGTATAAGCTGAGGAAAGAAAGTGAGTTGAATGGTGAAATAACAAAATTGAAGAAAGAATTAATGAGAACAGTGATAGCAGCGACCAGTGGTCATTATGCTAGCAAGATCATCAAAAAACCATCCTCTCAACAAGAAACTTGCTGAGGATGCAGCAACTGTTATCCTGGACTCATAAAAGAAGAGAGTATTATGGAGGTTGAATAATTGAAACTGATTGAGATAAAAAGTGGTAAAAATAGGTATAACTAAATTTTTATTTAGTCAATATCCAACCGGATAATATCCAGATATCAATGTACAACCTGGTAGTGAAGTTAAGAGCCACCCAGCTTTATGCTGGGTGGAAGAGAAGGAGACACTGGCAGTGAACAACTCAAGACACCCATCTGGCTCCCCAGATCCCCATCATACCCGCCGATTCAGCTGCACTTTGCCGCCATGTTAGCGTACATGCCTAAAATTATTTGTTATATAGTAGTGTTGAAAGTATTAAAAACTCATCAATCATCAATCATCAATCATCAATCATCAATCATCAATCATCAATCATCAATCATCAATCATCAATCATCAATCATCAATCATCAATCATCAATCATCAATCATCAATCATCAATCATCAATCATCAATCATCAATCATCAATCATCAATCATCAATCATCAATCATCAATCATCAATCATCAATCATCAATCATCAATCATCAATCATCAATCATCAATCATCAATCATCAATCATCAATCATCAATCATCAATCATCAATCATCAATCATCAATCATCAATCATCAATCATCAATCATCAATCATCAATCATCAATCATCAATCATCAATCATCAATCATCAATCATCAATCATCAATCATCAATCATCAATCATCAATCATCAATCATCAATCATCAATCATCAATCATCAATGTTATTTTGAGAAAATGGGACAAACGTGTTCGTCGTTTTTTAAATAGTTTTATTTGCATATTGTATAATAAAGGGGGCTAATTTTGACATCTGTGTGTAAATAAATTATTGTCATGTGTCTTAAACAGTAAACAAACATAAATTGGCAAGTTTCCATAAACGAAATTTTATTATATTTATAGATTTGAGTAAAGCATTTGATACAATCGACCATAGTACACTCCTAACAAAACTAGATAGGTATGGAATAAGAGGCAATGCAAACTGTCTGATTAAAAGCTACTTATCAAATAGAACACAGTATACAGAAGTCCTTAATGAAAAATCCGAAAACCTTATCATTAAATATGGAGTTCCACAAGGCTCTGTTTTGGGACCGCTCCTTTTTCTTCTATACATAAATGATATTGCCAATTCCTCGGATTTAGGAACCTTCATACTATTTGCTGACGACACCAACATTTTTATTGATGGAAAAACTGTAGAAGAAGCTTATGAGAAAGGCAACAAATTGCTAAGCTGTATAAAAAAGTATATGATCCTTAACAAACTTCACATCAACATGTCAAAGTGCTGTTATATGCATTTTAAACCAAAGGCTAGTAAACCAGTAGAATTGCCAGATTCGCTTCAACTCCATATTGATGGCTTTCCAATTAAAAAAACCAAAGCAACTAAGTTTCTTGGAGTTGTTATTGACGAACAGCTTTCCTGGGGGCCTCATATAACAGCACTTAAACGAAAGTTAAACTATGCCTCTGCCACCTTAAATAGAATTAGGGACTCTGTACCAAAGGAACTCCATAAAGACCTCTACCACACACTATTTGAATCCCACCTCACATATTGTATCTCAGTTTGGGGTGATGCAGCACTCTTTAGGACAGCAAGTATCTGGCTGTCTCAGAAGCACTGTGTACGGGTCCTCTTTGGTGATAAAGAGGCATACCTAAACAAGTTCCTTACATGTGCAAGAACAAGAGAGTTTGACAGCCAGGCACTTGACCATACATTCTTCCAACTAGAGCACTGTAAACCACTTTTCAAGCAACAAAACATCCTGGCTTTCAAAAATTTATATACATATCACACATTTATGGAAGTTTTTAAAATACTAAAACTAAGGTGCCCAGCATCACTGCAACAGCATTATCAGTCATCTTCTAGAAAGGAAACCACTATCATTTCACAACTCCCATCTAATGACTTTATATCAAGATCCACCAAAATTTGGAACACAATTGCACCTAAACTTAAGCTCTTTGACTACTCCTACAAGATTAGCCTTGCTAAAAGTCGCCTGAAAAAGGCACTTCTAAAGCTGCAACATGCTTATAATGATTCGGCATGGACCACAAGCGATTATGACATAATGCAGCTGTCATTTGAAAACAACCCCCTTCATCAAATTTAATCCAGTGATCTCGGCCCACAGGCTCCACCTATTAAACAATTTTGATTTTGGTAAATGTGTGCTGACTCCACCACCTATGTATTTAACCTAATATTTAGTGTATTACAGGTAGAAATTGACTTAGGTAGGTATTTTTCTCTTAGGTAGATATTAAGAATTTGGATAATTTCTTAATTGTATGACTATTTCCATTACTGAGACGTTTTTAATATTTAATTTAGGAGGGTTTTTGGAATTTTTTTAGGACTGGTTCACAGAGTGAACAGATTCCAGATTTATATATTTTTAAACTGATATTTAATAAATGATTAAAAGAACAAATTTTAAAGTTGCCATTAGATCCAAAAATACACCCATTATGCTCACTTAAAAACAACTCTAAATCAGTAGGCTGTCACTCTATTAATGCACCACACCGCTACCTCCACTGCACTAATAGTTATACAATAAATTCTACAATCCTAATTTTGTGTCGTGATGGAGACCGGTGTTCATACAAAACATTTACTAGGTTGCCGTTTGGTGTGAGCAATAGCGAACAGCACGCACACTCCTTTGCCCCGTCAACCTATATCTAATCTATTTAAAGAGTGACAACCATACTGCACATTGAATTAGGATTCCGTTAAATATCAAATTGATTTATTGTAAACTTGTTTAATCTGTAATAAATGGCATAAAATTGAAATTTTTGTTTAACTGAAATTTTTGTTTAACTGATTATCGGCGCTGATAATCGCTTATTGGGCGCTTTTTCGGCACTTTTTTAAAAAACAACCGTTCATAATCGATTTTTTTACGATTATAAACGGTTTTTTAAAAATTGCTTATAATCGACTATAATTGATGTAATAATTCAAAAAAGCGCTTTTTTGAATATAAAAGCGCTTATAAGTCCTAGTCCCCACAAACGATTTGAAAGCGATTTTCCAGTAGGGTTGGCGGTAAAAAGTGATGGATAAGCGGTCGGCCAGATAAGCGATTCGTAAGCGCTTTTTTGAACCATTTATAAGCGATTATAAGCGCTTATAAGTGGGTTGCAATTTAGCTGTTAGCAAAGCGCTTATAAGCGCTTTTTCTATGCTGCCCCTAACCTGGTCGGAACGGGGGAGTGCCCGAAATTAAAAAGCGCTTATAAGCGATTTCTCAATGCCCCTTAACCTGGTTGGATTTGAAATGAGGGAGTGCCGGAATTAAAAAGCGCTTTCTCAATGCCCCTCAATTAACCTTGGAACGGGAGAGTGCCCGGAATTAGAAAGCGCTTATAAGCTAACGGGTGATACTCGTAAAATATTTGTTTCAAATATTAGGACCGTCGACGAGTCCAACGCGGCGCGATCAGTTCTGACTCCTGGTAGGTTATAAACCTACAAGGACGCTTCCAAATCACCCCTGGCCGTGGCCGTATTATATATATTTATAACTATTTATAACCATTTATAAGCGATTATAAGCGCTTATAATTGGGTTGCAATTTAGCTGTTTGCAAAGCGCTTAAAAAGCGCTTATAATAGGAGGTGCACTATAAAAATAAACTTGCTCGGATCTAAAACATTTTTGTACCATTGTTTTCTAGAGACTGTGAGAATTTTCACAATACCAAATTTGTCATACCTTTTTGGAAAGATCAGTGAGTTTTGCCTAGGTGCCATATTTGATGGTGCGCGGCTTTTGGAGCAAAATTAGCTGTAAAAGTCGCGTAATTTGACCAAATTTGACCAAATTCGTTGATTTTTGTCGTATTATTTGGATATATCTTCAGTTCCTTGAATGAGATCATTCTGAAAATTGGTGACGATCTTCCAATAGGGCTTTTACAACTGTCCGAAAAATTTGGTGGATATCGGAGTTGATATAGTGATCAAAATGGGGCAAAATACGCTGCTTTTAGCTGTAACATAATGTTTCAGTTTGATGGTTGGATATGCTTTAAACTTTTCGGACACATTTCTTGTAAGTCTATGAGTAAGCTTACCAATTTTTGTTGCAATCAGAGGTCCGGAAGAATACTTAATATCTATTTGTTTGAAGAAAATTGTGCTGGCCGAAATTAGCGCTAAAAAACCATCCCACAGTCGGCACGCGCGGCTCACTGTCGATGGCGCACTACCTACTTATAAGCGTTTTTTAATTCAGTCAGAAAAACGCTATTTTACATCTTATAACCGCTCATAATCGATTATAATCGCTTTTTTTTAATTGCTCATTGCGGCTTATTCATCGCTTTTTTACCGATTTTTACCGCTTTTCCTAATTCCTACCATCCATGGCCAGGTGGGCAGGAATTGAAAAGCGCTTATAAGCGCTTTTTAAATGCTGCCCCTAACCTGGTAGGAACGGGGGAGTGCCCGGAATTAAACATATGCCCACATATTTCTGTCAGGCAGTAGCGAAGTTAAGGGTCGGATCAAAGGAGTTACCTGCTCTTCGGGTGCGACGGAAAGTTTGAACATTACGTTTCCACCGTCAGGTTAGTAAGCTTAAATTACATTTATTCGTAATTTTCTATTTACTACGCTGGTTTCACAATGTGAATACTCTTTGTAGAATTAATATTCAAATGTTTTGGTTTTAAGTTAGTCGGACTTTAATTGATGGCATCAAGTAAATAGTAGAATATTAATTGAAATGCAGAAAAGAATGTTTTAGAATAATCAATTCCGCTGCCTCTAATTAGAATTAGATTTAACGCACCACATAATTTCAGCCGAGAATTTCATAGAAAAGACGTTCATGCTCAACTTAAACCCGGATTTGAATCAGCTGAAATCAAGTGTTGAGCCACTATTTAAAGTATGTTATTGAAATCTGAAAAATTCCTTTTAATTAACGTGTAATTGTACAATGTACAGTTATCAAGTATGCAAATAAAATAAACAAATTTTTCACTGTAAACTTGAAAACTATAATTGAATAAAACCTCCTTTGATATCTATAATAGGAGGGTGAGATATTGCGAGAAAAAGAGAAGTATATGTTTGCTTCACACAGTGTACCCTCCAATGCTCGTATTGGAGACACTCACTTAGATTTCCTCGCCGTCAAAGGTTAGAACTTTCTTTGAAATTTTCTGTTGTATTGAGGAGTTTTGTGAAACTTGGTTTTTAGATGACTGGCCCAAAACTCATTTTTAAGGGAGCAAAAGTAGTATATTGACACAGATATCTCAACCAATTTTCGACCCATACCATTATAATTTAAACCAAGTTATTTCACACTTATTTATACCAGGGGAAAATTGTAGCAAGTACAAGTTACTGAACTGCAACTTCGAAAATGTTGCTCTTGGTGAAAAGGATACGTCATGTGACGGGATTAAAGCTCATTGCAAGCTTAAATCTCTTTCCAAGGTATCAAATAAATCAATCTATTTAAGGCAATTTAATAGAGATTGATTGATTCTGCACATTGTCATTAATAAATATGGTTAAATTAATATAACATACATTTGTTATTAACGTGATAGCTGAGTATGTTTTACAATGTAAGCATCTTTGCCATTGTCTTAATTTTAAACCATTCCTAGACTACATACTGGATAAACGACACAAGGTCGGACTGCAAGCTAAAAAAGATAAGCAACCTTACCCTGGATTCCATCAACGTGTTAGAAGGAGAACTAGTAGTAGTAAATTGGACATTGAAACAACATACACGTTGTCTAGTGTACTCACAGTTACTGCTACAACAATTTAAGGATAACCAATCTTATTTTGAACATGACGATAGACTGCACGGTGTTATGATCATATTGACTCAGATGAGCTCCTCAACGAATGTTTCTATTGAGTTGCGGAAAAAGTGGGAGCATGTATTTGTTATAACTTTCTGAATCTAGTCTCTAGCAGTTGGTATTTCGTGAACATCTCGAAATTATGACAAATTATTTCAAATCATTTTGAATGGTCAATTTTTAACGATTTTCTATAAAAAAAAAATCTCATTATATATAACAGTTCAAATCTAGATTGTCCTCAGAGCGAAAGACCTAAGACTAGCCTTCATGAAAAATGTTCAATCGGACTGCAAGCTAAAAAAGATAAGCGACCTTACCCTGGATTCCATGAACGTGTTAGAAGGAGAACTAGTAAATTTGACATTGAAACAACATACACGTTGTTTAGTGTACTTACAGTTACTGCTACAAGAGATGCTACAAGAATTTAAAGATAACCAATCTTATTTTGAACATGGCGATAGACTGAGTCTGAACGGTGTTATGATCATATTGACTCAGATGAGCTCCTCGACGAATGTTTCTATTGAGTTGCGGAAAAGGTGGGAGCATGTATTTGTTATAACTTTCTGAATCTAGTCTCTAGCAGTTGGTATTTCGTGAACATCTCGAAATTATAATAAGTTATTTCAAATCATTTTGAATGGTCAATTTTTAACGATTTTCTATAAAAAAAAACTCATTATATATAACAGTACAAATCTAGATTGTCCTCAGAGCGAAAGACCTAAGACTAGCCTTCATGAAAAATGTTCAATCGGACTGCAAGCTAAAAAAGATAAGCGACCTTACCCTGGATTCCATGAACGTGTTAGAAGGAGAACTAGTAAATTTGACATTGAAACAACATACACGTTGTTTAGTGTACTTACAGTTACTGCTACAAGAGATGCTACAAGAATTTAAAGATAACCAATCTTATTTTGAACATGGCGATAGACTGAGTCTGAACGGTGTTATGATCATATTGACTCAGATGAGCTCCTCAACGAATGTTTCTATTGAGTTGCGGAAAAGGTGGGAGCATGTATTTGTTATATCTTTCTGAATCTAGGCTCTAGCAGTTGGTATTTCGTGAACATTTCGAAATTATAATAAGTTATTTCAAATCATTTTGAATGGTCAATTTTTAACGATTTTCTATAAAAAACATAAAAATCTCATTATATATAACAGTTGAAATCTAGATTGTCCTCAGAGCGAAAGACCTAAGACTAGCCTTCATGAAAAATGTTCAATCAGATGAGAATGACTTGACAACCACTCACGGAGAGAAGGTTACTGTGGTCTTATGGGAAGTTAAGTTTCCTCTAGAAAAGGAAGAAACACTTGATTTTCCTATGGCAGAGGGTAATGTATTTAAATGTTTATTCTTTCCCTTCGATATGTCTAATTCTATTTCAACAAACGTTTAAGTTCACAATTGGATCATTCAACTCCTCAACTCTGACGTAATCTCATAATATAAGGGAAATTCCTAACCACTTTATAACTTTCAGGGGTAAAAGAGACTGAAATAAAAATCACACTGCCAAGGAGCCTCAATAACATAACTGCTCTCGCGGGGTCTCAATCTTTTATAGTCTCCCTATACCATGATCCTGAAACTGATTTCAATAGCAATCTAGAAGGTTCAATGTTCACGATTTCCTCTTTTATTTTTAACTATACAATTACATAGATACGAGTTTGATGAAGGATTTGTGGTCATGTCAAATTGTATGTGATGATAATTGGCAGTGCGATCTAAATTTTCTTGATGAATTTCTTATTAAGATAATGTACTTATTTAACAGATAAACGTTACATCTCGAAATTGGTAGATGTTGAGCCGCCAAACGAGTTACCTAGTTATCTAAAGAAGGATCAAGAGATCTCAATCGGAATTAGGCTAACTAATAAGAACAAGTTTAGTTTGTATTACAACCCTCTGTGCTATTGGTATAATGAAACAAGTAAGTGAGCTGCTTCGGTGTAAGGTTACTTACAATGACTGAAAATTAGGTATCTATATGAAAGAAATTACTTATTTTTGTACACTATTGCAATATATTTTATTTACAGACTATAGATCAAGCCTTTCTAAAAACACTTCCCTACCTTATCTTTAGCCTTCATAAAAACCGAATATCCTAAAATAAATCGAACTTTGCAGCGCTCTCTTGGACGACTGATGGATCAGTTACGACAACATTTACAGACGACAGTACTTTGGAATGTAACACGACTCATTTGACTGCATTATCTATACAATTGGTATGACAATTCGTATACAGTAGCACACAAATTATTAATTAGTGATTTGTAATTAGTAATTGACACTAACAATATACACTAGTTCTCACTTACAACTCAAACGAATTAAAAAGTGAAGCTAACGGTTGTTTCCCAACTTGAAGTGTCACAATTTGAGACCCATAATACTTTACACATATTGACTATTGAGATACCTACACCGCTTAATACATGAAATGAAATGAAATGAAATGAAATGAAATGAAATGAAATGAAATGAAATGAAATGAACTTAAATGAAATGAAATGAAATGAAATGAAATGAAATGAAATGAAATGAAATGAAATGAAATGAAATGAAATGAAATGAAATGAAATGAAATGAAATGAAATGAAATGAAATGAAATGAAATGAAATGAAATGAAATGAAATGAAATGAAATGAAATGAAATGAAATGAAATGAAATGAAATGAAATGAAATGAAATGAAATGAAATGAAATGAAATGAAATGAAATGAAATGAAATGAAATGAAATGAAATGAAATGAAATGAAATGAAATGAAATGAAATGAAATGAAATGAAATGAAATGAAATGAAATGAAATGAAATGAAATGAAATGAAATGAAATGAAATGAAATGAAATGAAATGAAATGAAATGAAATGAAATGAAATGAAATGAAATGAAATGAAATGAAATGAAATGAAATGAAATGAAATGAAATGAAATGAAATGAAATGAAATGAAATGAAATGAAATGAAATGAAATGAAATGAAATGAAATGAAATGAAATGAAATGAAATGAAATGAAATGAAATGAAATGAAATGAAATGAAATGAAATGAAATGAAATGAAATGAAATGAAATGAAATGAAATGAAATGAAATGAAATGAAATGAAATGAAATGAAATGAAATGAAATGAAATGAAATGAAATGAAATGAAATGAAACGAAACGAAACGAAACGAAATCGAAATTAAATTTAAATGAAATGAAATGAAATGAAATGAAATGAAATGAAATGAAATGAAATGAAATGAAATGAAATGAAATGAAATGAAATGAAATGAAATGAAATGAAATGAAATGAAATGAAATGAGGTATTTATATCCCGCTCATATGATTAACCAACAACACAAGGAAGGTGGTAAACCATGTCAGAGCGGCTGACCATGTCAGAGCGGCTGATGTGAGCAAATGTGTAAAAGTGAACTAAAGTATAACTCATCATAAGGCAAAGACAAAATTAAAACATCTTCTATTTTTTTTTTTTTTTTAGAGAGAGGCTGGGCATAGAAAGCCCACTGGAGGATAGCATTAAGATGCTTTGCCTACCTCTGGGATGTGGGGGAGTTTGTCGGGGACAACAGTGTGAATTGTGGAGGACGGTGGTGGTAATGATCTGAATGGGAATACCGCACTTTGGTACCAGATGAGATTAGAAATCAGTTAGGCAAGGCTGCATATGTAATGTGTTAATGCGCTAAGTTACGCCAGTCTGATCCAGTTCTTTTGGTACTATTAAGCGTTTGGTGCGGTTTGCGAAGTTAACGATTGTGGTAATGTGGTGGTTGTCGAATATGTCGTTGACCGAGAGGTAGTAGTCCCGAAAGTATTGACCTCTTAGTTGGGCAATAGCTGGGCACTGTCCAAGAAAGTGTGAGACAGTCTCCTCTCCGTCTCCGCACATGGGACAAGCACTGGTGCTTGATTTGCGGATGGTGTGGAGGTGTTTGTTTAAGCCGCAGTGGCCCGTGATTAGGTGGACTGCGGTTCTATAGTCTTGTCTATTGTTGATGAGTGACGTGTTTATATTATTAATTATTTTGGTGTGCTTTTGGCCAAGTGTTAGTTTGGTGTGTCTAGGACCATCCGTTAACCAGATATCCTGATTCAGTCTGTGGACTTTGTTGTCGATTTGTCGTTTGATGTAAGATTGAGGGATTGGGCATTTCAAAACGAGTTCGCTGGTCGTGCCAAGCTTGGCCAGCTCATCCGCTTTTTCATTTCCCCACAACCCAATATGGGCTGCAATCCATCGGATCTCTAGAGTGTTGTTCGATCCGAGTGCATTAAGGGTGTCATAACAGTCTCTAGTAGTTCTGCTCCTCGTTGAGAGCGAGGAAATAGCTTGTATGGAGGAGAGACTATCAGACCATATAATGATGTGTGAGTTGGTGTAGGATGAGAGATACTTGCAGGCTTCAATGATTGCAGTGAGCTCTGTCTGGTAGACAGTGCAATAATCAGGGAGCTTGAATGATCTCTCTTCCAGGGTGGTGTTGTTGTTGTCAGTCGTGATGATGTACCCAGCCCCACTTCCACATCTTCTATTGTAAGCCGCACTAAACTAAATAGAAGCAGAAACCATACAATACATGTAGGTATAATAAAGGTAAGTACAGTGACATAATCAATCAAGAAAGAAACAAATCCTAGAAAGTAAGAGATCAAGACATAAAATGGAGTGCGGTAAAAAATAAAAGCCTTTCCAGTGAAGACAATGGAAATAAAAACATCAGAACTGGTTATATAAATAATTCTTTAACATTCGCTTGAAACAGTTGGTATCAGTAGTACATCTCTACATCAGGGGAAGAGAGTACCATGCAATCGGTGAATGGCTTGAGAAAGTTCTGTCATCAACTTTGGACTTTTTATTCTTTGGTACTTTGAGCATGAGATGGTCACCACTCACCAGGTCTCTTCGACCTGGTCATGGTGTTTGAAAGTTCTATATCCGCTACATGCGGTAATCAGGTGCAGTACCGTGGACTGATTTGTGGGTTAAATGAAAACTTTAAAGAAGATTCGTTGGTCTATAGGGAGTATGTGGGCCTTCTTATAGAAGGGAACCAAGTCCGTGGTCTTGGGTAGATTCATGTAAACAGAATTACAGTAGTCTAATTTAGATATGACCAGTTGTTTCACCAGCATCAATTTAATGCCTTTATCCAGGTAACAACCAATGGTTCTTAAGTTCATCATTGTCCAGCTGCATTTCCTTTTGACATTATTGATCGTTCTTTCCATATTTAGAGTTTCATCAAATTTGACACCCAGACTCTTCCAGCTGTCTCCTTTACACTCCGTAGGTAGAATTTCAGCGCTTCCAAATTGCAGTCTGATAATGAGTTCACACTTTTTTAGAACATGGCTCTTTCCTAACAACAGTAGTTCTGTCTTTGTATCATTCAGTTTCATGTAGTTGTTCACGATCCATGCTCTTATCTCTGCGAGACATTTGTTCGTTCTGTCTTGGACATCAATCAACTGTACCACATGGTTTGGTTTAAATGAGATGTACAGTTGAGAATCATCTGCATAGAGCTGTATATCAAGACCATATTTGGCCGCAATTTTCTGGAGAGCTTTGATATAAAGGATGAAAAGAATAGGCCCCAAAAAGTGATCCCTGGGGAACTCCAAAAATAATAATTTTTTTACTGATTTGCAGAAGAACAAGATTGTTTACTGATTTGTCGCTATGTATTTAAACTTGAGCTGCCTACGTTTCAAAGTAACAAACTAAATCATCACTAAATAAAACCCCTCCTCTCCAGGGCAAGGGACTAGACGCCCCGCACGACCGCATACTATCCTACCTAACCTACGTGTGCGGGGGAATGTCGTGTCTTGCTCTAGTGCTCACTCTCATAGCCCTCACTTGGTTCAAGGACATCAGACGGTCTCCTTCTAACAAGATTCACATCTGCCTGGCTACAACCATGTTACTTGCCATGCTCCTCTTCCTGGGAGGTAAGTGTTGGGGACTGGGGAGGGGTGTGGAAATTATCGTTTCGAGTTTTAAACAACGTGGAAACATAACAATGTGAAGCAATAAATGGAGGATCTGAAACTGTGATCGTTATGAGAAATTGTTCTTAACTTGTAACTCACCGCAGGAGCAAAACATTATGATGGCATGAACGAGCACCTCTGTAAAGCTATAGCTATAGTTCTGCATTACTTGTGGTTAACTGTGCTTATGTGGACTGTGGTGGAATCTTGCAATCTCTGGTTGCTCTTCATCAGGATCCTTCAAGCTAGGAGCTCCAGATTTATAATGAAATCAGGTTTATTTTGTTGTTCGATCCTTCAGGACCTTGCCTTAGAAATTTAGAGGATACATTTGTCACTTTTTCACTTTGTCACTATGTCACTTTAAGTGAAATGAAATAGTTTTAGAGTTGTAAGAAGGGATTTTTGTTAGTTTCACAATTCCCATAGGTGACATAGGTAGGTAGGAGGTTTCATGAATGTTTCATATCTTTCAGCGATATCGGTATTTGTGATACCGGGACTGATTGTTGGTTTAACAGTCGGAATATCTTATGACAGTTATACTGACGAGACAGTTTGTCTGCTTCGGAATTCCAACGAGAGCACCATACCAATGCAATACTACGTTTTCTATGCTCCAATTGGTAGGTTTGTAGAGATTTCACGGGAACTGATAGCGACAATTTTATTGGTTATGAGGAATATTTCGAATAGCAACACTAACAGTTTAACAAACCTAATTAAATTATTGTTACAATCTCCTGAATAAATTACTTAATTTAAACATGAACATTACACTAATAACTTGCTAATAACATTCCACAGGTGTATCGAGTATTGTTAACTGGGGTATCTTCATCTATGTTATGGCCAAAATCTGCAAGAAAGGAAGATACCAGCATTCCGAGAGTGAAATACAGAAAATAATCTCAAAGTTGAAGGCTGTTTGTACTTTGTCGTGTGTTTTGGGTCTCGCCTGGGTGCTGGGGTTTCTGGTGTTCGACCATCCCGCTAATATTGCATTCCACTATCTGTTTACTGTCTGCAATACTCTGCAAGGTATAGAATGAAATGAAATGAGGTATTTATATCCCGCTCATAAAGTCATATGATTATCCAACAACACAAGGAAGGTGGTTAACCAAAGGTTATGAATTTTTAAAAATCTATGATTTGAAATCATTATCATTTCATAATTATCATGGCAGTATAACCAATTTAATTGTCACAACCAGCATTACAATGAACTGCATTTCTACCGGCTATTATTGATGCTGTAATGTCATTTCTAAATTTGTTTAAACGATTTTATTCCGTAGGAGTCCTGATTTTCATCTTTCACTGTGCAATCAAACCGGACATTTACCAGAAGTGGTCGTATTTCTTCCGTAACATTGGGAAGAAATCTAAAAATAAACCCAGTAGCAGGTTTTATAATTTATTTAGATTAATTTCCTGGTTTTCTCTTTTTAGCATGTTTATTTTAAATCCTTGTTCAACTCCTATTTTGCAGCTTTACTCTATAGTGTATTTACTGATTTACCAAATTGTGTTAAAATGTTTGGTTGCAATTTCTTTTCAGTTACATCTACTCCATTCATGCAGTTAAAAGCTCTATTTTCTTTTAAAAACCGTCTTAAAGCAATTGGGATAAACCACAATAATTGTCAGTAACATACAAAAAGGGCTTATCTCAAAAAATACAGTTATGAGATATTAATGTTTTTAATTAGCAGTATCAATTTTCACTCGATTTGGCTCAAATCTGTTTGTCAATGGTGATTATGTTAATTAGATCATTACACATTTTGATGACATTGATGCCATCAAACTTCTCTGGAGGCAGATCTATATGAATTAAAAACGAATTAACTGTAAGATATAATAAGCCCTTTTGAAATTCACAATAGCTGGTAATATGATAAATGATAATGGCTTTAGCCTTTAAGACATATAAGCCCTTTTGCAGCAATTCTATCTGAATAATAATCTCAGAATATGTGTCTGTCTGTGTGTCTGTCTCTATGTGTGTGCGCGTGTAATTTCCGAGCGGTTTAATATCAAGTAAACGGTTAGAGTCATGGAAGCGATTTTTTTCCTTAAAGTTTCGAAAAAGATCTGATGAAGCCAATTATAAGCAATTTTTTAATCGGCCGGTGGTAAGTGGATTAATTGATGGTTTTGTAACACAAATATCAAATATGACATAAAAGGGCTCACTTTTTCTCCCTCCTCGCTCACTCTCCCATTACTGAATATGCAGCGTTGGTACATGAATCATTATTAGGTTAGCCCAAAGATTCACTGTTATGTAATACTATAAGCTTATTAAAGGGGGGGGGGGGGAGGGGGGCACTCATTGCGGTCACATACGACAATGTCATGCGTGTTATAGGCAGGTTTGGTCTTTTGCATTTCAACTGCAATGTAGTGAAGTCCCGGCCTTAGGCACGAGCTACACTAGTTCATTGATATTTTAGTACTTTAGAGTGGCTCACTGCAAAATAAGCCCTGCTGAGTACCTTAGTGGTTATTTACCCGGAGTTTATTTGCACGTTTTTATCAAATATGGGCACAAATATGTCGTTTTTGCCCAAATATGGTTAAAAAACGGGAAAATAAACACCGGGAAAATAACCACCACCCAGGTAGGCTATGTTTCTAGCAAAGATCATTTTCACAATCACATTCAAGATAATATATTGTGTATTTATCATATTCAAATAAGATGAGTGTTAAAACTTAAAAGTCAGTTTAACGAATAATTTTCCTTGCTTAAGAATTCTAATCAGCTTATGTGATTTTTACATATTCGACCCGGCGTTCATTTTGTTTTATTGATCAGGTTATCATTTCAGCTCCCACTTTCCACTTGGAGACCAGTCAGGGCACGATTTAACTCCTCCGGGCGACCCAGTTCCCAGCAATTTAGAGTTCCTTGAAGCTCAATAATCTAACACTAATGTCTAACAGTCCAGAAATCAATTATACCGAGAAGTTCAATGCTCAGACAAAGATAAAAGATACAGTGGCAGCTCAAGAAACTAACACTAACAATCCCAATAGATCGACTTGACCAAAAAGTTTTGTCAATGCTCAGACAGAGATAAAAGATGCAGTGGCATTCAAGTTCGTATGTCTCCGGAAAAAGGTCCGCTTCTCCTCTAGATCAGAGGCCGAGGAAAGATAACACCCACGCCCCCACCACAGAGTGATGTTGTAAAATTCAAGAGAAAACAAACTCTAAAACAAACTCCCAAAGCGGAAATTTATCAATTGTCAACACTAAAAAATTATGCTAAGTTCAAGGCAAGATTGACTCCCAAAACTTCATGGAAAATAGAGCCCCAAACTCCGATTACCACTAAACTTTCTCAGTTAGAAGAATGGATTCTTTGAGAGCACAAATAAGAGCCAGGACAGAATAACTAAACGCCTTATTTATCATTTCATACGATCATTTTCTATTAAAAAATATATTTAAATATATCTGGTATAGCTGCATATCAATATTAATATTATATCCACCAGCGGGCTATATTTTCGCCAGCAGGACCGTGCAGCCCGCTAGTTAGAAGACATGATATTATATCCCAGCCCGCTCTCACAGCCTGCTGATATAGCGGGAGCCCGCTATACCATCGGGCGATATAATAATATAGCCCGGAGATATATATTTTATTTTTGTGTCCGGCAGGGCTGCCAGCTGATGATACAGCAATCCACGTGCACCATCTTTATGATGATCGATACACATTACTGCACATGTCATTATAACACACTACACAATACACATGATCAGCACTATAATCCCCCTATTATTGATGTTCATCGTCACTGACATTACATTAATTATTCCCACGGCCCAGGAATGTGCAGTGCCAGTATGGATCGCTTATCTCCAGCCCCTATAATATACGACGCAGCCCAAAATGATTGGCTTACATTGAACACGTGACGTGTTACCATGGTTACAACAATTAGTGGCGATCTTGTCTATAGTTCAATTTTATACAAGCGCCCGCTGGTGGTATATATATTTATCCATCTTTGTTATTATTGTGATAGAACGTGCGTCATATCTCCTAATAAGTGCAAATATTTTTACCAGTTTTCGAAATAAATATTTATGATTTATTATAAAAATATTAAAGCGAAATGCAAATAATTTAACGGAAGTAAATTTAGAAAAAGCCCATTTCTCTTAAAGTGAAGTTGATGAAATCATTGAAATAAAAAGTTGCTATAGCTATAAGTATAATTATACAATAAATCGAAAAGTCGTTCTACATTTTATTGTTTTAGCTCAAGAATCTGCTTTTTCCTCGTTTCCGACAGCATTCGACCGCCTAGTCATTTCTATAATAAAGCAAGTTTCCATAAACAATATTTTATTATCGGCGCCAATAATCGCTTATTGGGCGCTTTCTCTCGGCGCTTTTTTTAAACCGTTTACAATCGACTTTTTACGATTATAAACGGTTCAAAAAAAATCGCTTATAATCGACTATAATTGATGTCATAATTCAAAAAGCGCTTTTTTACATTTAAAAGCGCTTTTTTACATTTAAAAGCGCTTATAAGCGCTTTTAAGCGATCATAAGTCCTGCTGAGCGATTTGAAAGCGATTTTCCAGTAAAATTGGCGCCAAAAACGGGTGGATAAGCAGTTGGCCGGATAAGCGATTCGTAGGCGCTTTTTTGAACCATTTATAAGCGATTATAAGCATTTATAAGTGGGGTGCAATTTAGCTGTTTGTAAAGCGCAAACAAAGCGCTTGTAAGCGTTTTTAAAATTGAGTCAGGAAAACGCTATATTAATCTTATGACCGCTTATAATCGATTATAATCGCTTTTTTAGAAATCGCTTATTACGGCTAATTCATCGCTATTTTACCGCTTTTACCGCTTTTCCTATCATCCATGGCCAGGTGAGCAGGAATTAAAAAGCGCTTATAAGCGCTTTTTCTATGCTGCCCCTAACCTGGTCGGAACGGGGTAGTGCCCGGAATTTAAAAGCGCTTATAAGCGCTTTTTCAATGCTGCCCCTAACTTGGTCGGAACGGGGGAGTGCCCGGAATTAAAAAGCGCTTATAAGCGATTTCTGAATTCCCCTTAACCTGGTCGGAACTTATTTGTTACTGGGCCGCGCTCAGCCTGTCATTCCGCCGAATCTCTATTCATATGTTTATGAACATAATAGCCTGAGGTCCCCAGGTAAAATGAGCACTGCACTTTTTTCGGACGTCGTGATTCGCTCAGCCCTACTAGAGATTCCATGGAATGACATGAACGAACAGGCCTGTCATACTCGTTGACAGGCTGAGCGTGGCCCAGCGCAATAATTTAATTTCATATACTATACTTTTCTTTTGCAAGTTCTGAATGTGAAGTGTGTATGACTGATGACTCAGCGCGCATCGACTGCCACCAGGACAACCGCCACCATTTTTTTTTTTTTATTTGAAAATTCAATTGATCATTATATAATATATAAATCAAGCGTTACATTTCAGCCATGCAAAATTACAATGACATATTTTGATATACTAAATGGTAAATGGTACTGCAATATAAGTTGCTTAATGTTTGGCCTGATGACAACTAACGAGAAAAATAAACTTGATTATATAATAATTAATTCGGCTGAACCAACACATAGCAAGAGCCACATTAACGTTGGGGCCGTCTACCAAATTTGAATGACAAACATTAACAAGAAATCAAACATATCATAAATAATTATAAGGATTTTGTTCATTACAATTCCGTCACAACTGATAAAGAAAAAAGAAAAGGACAAGCAGATAGGAAATTGGACGGACAGAATTGTAACCAACAAAAACAAATTTCTGAGACTGATAAGACTAATGAGCTAATCTGGCCAGACTGTATCGGCAGCCCAGAGGTACTTGATCAGTTTGGCCTTAAAAGTAGAAATCCGCTCTGACTGCCGGATACATACTGGTAGACTATTCCATTTCAGCATAGATCTATGAAAAAAGCTATTTCGGAAGGCATCCGAGCAGGGCACAGTGGTACTCATGTAAGTTGAAGTATCCGACATATCAATTATTTGAGCATTGTGCCTAGTGTATCGGGTGCCCTCTGGACGGCATAGGACTATATATGTAGGGAGCGAAACTGGAATTATGCTATTCACTATTTTATAGAAGGTCATAAGATCGTTATAAATAAACTTCTGTTTAACAGGGAGAATATTTAGTTTCTTTTGCTCTGTAGCAAGTTTATCGTCATTATAACTGGAGTAAGGTTCACCATTGATCCATTTAATAGTCCTCTTTTGGATAGCAACAAACTGTTGAAGATGAGTTGCAGATTGAGGGGACCATATGACAGAACAATTTTCAAATATAGACCTAATTAACGCTAAATAGAACGATCTTTTCTGCCTTTTATCAGTAGTGAAATGACATGTTCTCTTAAGTAGTCCAAGTCTAGAGGTAGCTTTGGAAACAAGCGCTTTACATTGTGCACCCCAATTAAACCTGGAGTTTATTGCGACTCCTAAATCTGACTGAGAGGGCACAAAGTCAATATCACTTCCAGAAAGTTTATAAAAGAAGGTATTGAATGGCAAGTTATCCAGCACGTTTCTTGAGGGACACCAGACCGAACTGGTAGAGAAGAAGACGTTTGGCCTCCTATCACTACTTGTTGTTGTCGCCCCTTAAGATAGGACTTAATAAATTTAAGCATTAGTCCATCGACATTAAAAATATTCTTTAATTTACTTAAAATGAGGTCATGCGAAACGCTATCAAAAGCTTTCGCAAAATCAAAATATATTATATCAGTCCTGGACCTGTTATTCAATGCAAGTGCAAGATTGTCCGTGAAAGGTATCATTTGGGTTGTGCATGAACGTTCATTAACAAAACCGTGTTGTCGGTCATCCAACAGATCAGAACATGCAGCGTATAATGCAGTCTTTATGCACCTTTCAAAGACTTTCATTACAAGAGATGTTAACGAGATAGGCCTGTAGTTCTCAACCGAAGACTTATCGCCCTTTTTGTGCACTGGTACTATAACAAGTGCCAGCTTCCAATCAGGGGGTATGCATCCGCTCGAGAAAGACAGGTTAAATAAAACACTAAGTGGGTATGCAAGGCTTTGGGCACAGTTTTTGAGGACTCTCCCATGAATCCCATCAGGGCCAGGGGCCTTGTTAGGATTTAACTTTTTAAGAATCAACAGAACATCTTCTCTACTAAACACAAGACTTGAAAAACAATCATCACGAAAATCTATGTCAATGCCATAATCGCTCTCTTGAGAAAACTGCTCATAAAAATATTCGTTAAAAAGGGCAGCTTGATCAGATGGATTGTTTCGAAAGCGATTATGATATTTGACAGTTTCAGGGATCCTGGTTGACTTTGATTTAACAACATATAAATAAACGCTTGCAAGCGCTTTACAATTTCTGACAATTATTGTCGGAGAACTTTGCCGCGCCGTGCACTTAGCCTTTTTGCTTGGCTTCTACTTCTAGATCGCCAGTCAAACAACTATGCTTAAATCCATGTTGATAAATGATAGATAAAGCGGTAAAAACCATGCCAGTAATAAAAAGTGATTGTAATCGCTGCGCTTATAACCACTTTTCAAATCCTGACTCCCGCCAGTGCATGACAGGTTTAGGGGCATCGAGAAAAGCGCTTATAAGCGCATTTAAATTCCGTGCACCCCAGGTGAACGGATGTTTAGATTTGTGCTTATAATTGTAAATTTATAACTTACCAGGACGCGCGCCGTAATATTTGAAACAAATATTTTACGAGTATCGCCCGTTAAGCTTATAAGCGCTTTTTAATTCCTGGCACTCTCCCTTATAAGCGCTTTCTAATTTCAGGTACTCCCCCGTTCCGACCAGGTTAGGGGCAGCATTGAAAAACGCTTATTATAAGCACTTTCTAATTCCTGCCAACCAGCCCATGGGTGATGGGAAAAGCGGTAGATAAGCGATCATAAGCGCCTATAAGCGCTTTTAAATCCTGACTCTGCCGGTGCACTCCAGGTTGCTCAGAAAAGCACATACGAGTGGGCACTCTCCAGTCTAGTTCCGACCAGGTTGAGGGGAATTGAGAAAGCGCTTTTTAATTCCGGGCACTCCCCCGTTCGCGTTCCGACCAGGTTAGGGGCAGCATTGAAAAAGTGCTTATAAGCGCTTTCTAATTCTTGCCAACCAGGCCATGGGTGATAGGAAAAGCAGTAGAAAAGCGATCATAAGCGCTTTTAAATCCTGACTCTGCCGGTGCACCCCAGGTTGCTCAGAAATTGAAAAGCACTTATAAGCGGGCACTCTGATTTCCAGTTCCGACCAGGTTAGGGGCAGCATTGAAAAAGCGCTTATAAGCGCTTTTTAATTCCGGGCACTCCCCCGTTCCGACCAGGTTAGTGGCAGCATTGAAAAAGCGCTTATAAGCGCTTTATAATTATTGCCAACCAGGCCATGGGTGATAGGAAAAGCGGTAGAAAAGCAATCATAAGCGCTTTTTAATCCTGACTCTGCCTTGTATCACGTGGTGACCCCCACTGTCGCTTCACTATAGTGTAGAGTTTCGACGATACAGGGGGAGCCGCGCACTCGTGCGCGGCGGGTCATACAACGTATGACAAACTTTGCCGGTGCACCCCAGGTTGCACAGAAAAGCACTTATAAGCGGGCACTCTGATTTCCAGTTCCGACCAGGTTAAGGGAATTGAGAAATCGCTTATTAGCGCCTTTTTAATTCCGGGCACTCCCCCGTTCCGACCGGGCTCTTACTAATTCGCTCGCCCAAAAATGTCACGTGACTTTGGCATTTGGTTTTTATGGTTTTGCAGCCGTACAAAACGGTTTTACATAAACCGGAAACCCTTATCCCAACCCTAACCCTAATCATAACCCCGAAGCTAACCATAACCGGTAACCCTTACCACAACCCTAACTCTAAGCCGAGCCCTAAACAATCGAATTAGTATTTTACTAGCCTGTCACATGACCAAAACGGTTTTTTACCAATAACTCTCCAGGGAAGTATTTTAACCCTACGTCATGGGGGGTGATTCGGAATCAGCGTCCAAAAATACACTGATTCAGATAACTTTCATACCCAAAGGGCCTTCTCACAAGAATTTTCTTAAAATTTGGGCGAGCGATTTAGTAGGAGCGTTCCGACCGGGTAAGGGGCAGCATTGAAAAGGTGCTTATAAGCGCTTTTAAATTCCGGGCGCTACCCCGTTCCGACCAAGTTAGGTGCAGCATTGAAAAAGTGCTTATAAGCGTTTTCTAATTCCTGCCAACCAGGCCATGGGTGGTATAAGGAAAAGCGGTAGAAAAGCGATCATAACACATAAGCGCTTTTAATAATACTAAAAGTTTCGTCTCAATGAGCTGATTACGATTATACCATAATAACTATTATATATATGTGATAATAATTGAAAATGAGAAAGAATTAGGCCAAAAACTAAAAATTTGCGCGAAAAAAGCACGCGCGGCGAACAAGCGCTGTGTAACATTTTTAGCGAAAATTGTTGATTGACGGTGTCAAATGTCAATCTATTGCATATTGAGAATGATTCGATGCGAAGCAAGTATGCAGTATATTATGCAAGTTTGCGCGGCGTGTCGAAGCGGCGAAGTCCTCCTAGTCAGCATCCATGATGTTAATTACAAACCCTTTGGGACATTACCGCGCCCAGTCTTCAAACAAACAGTAAATTCCTACTACGGACAAACAAACACAAACAAAACACCAACAATAAATTGAAACACACTAGCTAGCTCAGAGAAAAAATGAATACCGGCTCAAGAGCTGTATGTCAAAACAGGGCGCCGGCCTTTCGAACACTACTCGGGCTAGAATTGTCATACGTTGTATGACCCGCCGCGCATGGGTGCGCGGCTCCCCTGTATAGTTGAAACTCTATAGTGCTGCGACAGTGGGGGTCACTACGTGATTCAAGGCTAAAATCAGTGCAATTCGGACACCATATTTACCATTCAGTGTCGATTAACTGTTAAATAATCAGCCACGAGTTTATCAGCTGATATCATAATTTTATTTTGTTTGACTTGCTAAATTTTATCACTCGGTAATTTATTAAGCTTCCTTTTACAAAAATAACAATTAAATTGATGATTGATCCGTGTGTATCAGTCGTCAAGCACCGAAAACTGGTTGCTATGCCTGTAATTAATTAACACATAACTGGCGTCGCGCGCGCAAAATAGACTCATTTTATACACACACTGATAGGGCAGTAGTATATATTTGTATCACGTGGTAACCACCACTGTTGCCTCACTATAGAGATTAGAGTTATAACGATACAGGGGTTTCAACGATACAGGGGAGCCGCGCACCCGTGCGCGGCGAGTCATACAACGTATGACAATGGTAAATGGACAAATAAATATGATTTTGGCCACAAAGTTTTATTTTAAATGGAAAGAAAAATTTTAGGCGCGCCGCGCATATTTTCGAAATCTACACCATAGTATTAAAATCGAGCGCCATAGAAAACTCTGTCATATTTTCACACAAATACTGTCATATTTTAACACAAATACTGTCATATTTTCACGCAAAGTACCTTAATAGTTTTGAATGTTATTGTTGCAATTTAAAACTCATTTTCGCTGTGTTTGGTCATCTTTTCGATGTGCAATTCGATAACTAATTATACTATGTTTCATGTATTCTCATTGATGTGGAGTTCACATTCATACCATATGCACTTTAGATACTATACAATTCACATGTAATACTTTTGAAAGAGAATAAAAAGCTCAAAAACGCTATCAGCTATTGACGTATTTCTCCGTGAAAATCACAATAGCGTAAGTATCTTAGTCCATCAATGATTAACAATGGACAGCAAATTGCTTGATTTTGAAGTGATACTCGTAGGTTATTAACCAACAAAACAAAAGTTACTCTAACCAGGGCAACTGTGATTTTGCACGAAGAAATAAGATCACAATAACGTTTTTCAGTTTGCTGTCCTCTTTACTTATACTTAAAGTGAATTAAAGTAAAGTTAAGTACTTTCAAAAGTATTCTAAGTGATTGGTAAAAGAGTCTGGCTACATATTGTTAACCTTTACGACCTATACTTAGAAAAATTAAAATTATGCCCATTATTATTTGCATTGTGAACCATAATTGTCTTTCGCTATGATTTGTTGTATGAGTTGCAGGGTATAGAATATAGATATTAATTTAAAATGAAGAATTTGTCCTGTAGTTATAGTTATTGTAGTGAATATCTCACATCACAAACTTCAGAACCTTACTGAACCTCCTTTGTTACAAAGCTAAAGGCAGGTGCTACTGAAAAAATTATTGGATTGTATTTGAATAAAAAAATGTGATTTAACTCCACAGCTTCTGAAAACGTGGCACGATAGAATTTTTGACCAACACAAAACAATTTTTAAACAATTTTTCCAGCAATGCGCATGCTCCTGGATGCTGATTTAACGTCAATAAGAAGTGAGCCTGCTGACCAGGTTAAGTTATTTGTCCATTCATTGACAACCTCAGCTACTGAAAAATAACTTTAGTCTAAATTTAAATTCACCACCCCAGGCCCCCTTAAATTTAGCACCACTAAATATGATACAGCATTGGCTGTACTGATTTTCGATTTACGGCTAAAACTGTATTATATACAAGATAAAGAAAGCCCTTTCACTATGTTCATTACATTGTTCATCAACCTAGCTCCATGTTTTCATTTGAATTAAATAATCGACTCTAAACCTTGCTTATTGACTACTGTTAACCTGTGACTAACCTCTTTGCTTTCTTTAAGCTATTTAGCAAATGACTCAAAGACCGTGCTCAGACGAGGAGCGCATTAGGCAGGCCCTACATGATCATCAGCAGAGCAACATCCCTATATCTGACCATGATCTTGGACTGCTTCAAGACATATTCCCATCCCTCCTGAGAGGTACTGAATAAATTAAAAATAGAATTAGAATCAAATTTACACAGCAATACAATAATAATACTACTGAATAACATAAAAATACTTCGTACTTGGGGGCAAAATACTGGAAATCAAATTACTTTCTAGTTTTACTTTACTTCAGAATTCAAAAACTATCTGAATACCTTACAAGACATATTTAAAAGGTACGAAATCCCGGTGACCTAATTGATTTGGGACCGAAACCTACTCATTTCGCACCCCAAAAATTATGGTGACCTAAATTTCGGAAAACCACCGTATTTTGTACCTTTTAAATATATGTCTCGTAAGGTATATCGATTTTTCTGTATACTACTACTTTTATGGTTTTTAATGCCTTTGAGTTCAAGCGTTCATTTTAATGTCCGTTCATTAACTACTACTACTACTAGACTATGTCGGAGCTAAGTCCGATCTACGCCAGATAACCCCCTCCATATATCCCTGTCCCGCATGAGGGTTCGCAGTTCCTCTTTAGAGTTTGTCCCAACTTCCTTCAGTAACATAGACAAGTAGCTTTGCCTTGGTCGGCCTTGCTGTGCTCTACCGTGCGTAGGTTCCCATAAGACTAAATCACTGGCAAATAGCTGGGGGGGGGGGGGGGGGGGGGGGGTCCAACCCGATGTCCGATATGAGGGTTGATGAGGCCAAAATCGGAATCGGAAAAATCGGAAAATTGAGAAATTTACAGAATCGATCTCTAAATTCTAAAACCTCTCAGAAGTGATATAATTCAACCAGAACCCCTACATATAATGCTACTAGAAACCCGCCGCTAGTCGAAAGCTTTGTTCGAGGAAATTTTAAACATCAGTTATGTTTTAATTTCTCTTCATCATATAGCCCCAAAACGATACTTTTTACCGCATCAAAAAATTTCAATCACAACCAAAGTTATAAATATATATAGGTATATAGCGTCATGAGGGTAAATGTGAGCTAGTTGTGAAATTCTGACGTAGCATACAGCATAACACCGCGCGTTGAAATCCGCTGTAGTCGAAAATTTTATTAAAGGACACTATAAGGGAGCGAATTTATCGTTCGAATTTATCGGTCATCGCTAGTCAATGGTCAAACAATCCAACAAATATGCTTTAGTTCCCGAACCCTGCTTCACTGAAAATATATGAATTACACATTTGAATCATTTCGGTAAATGTCAGGTCCCTCATCGTCTCATTTGATAGATCTGTTCAAATTGAAGTTTTTACGTATGAAAGAATTGTGATAAATAAAAAAGGAAATTTGTGCTGAATGAAATTGGTAAAATGACATAATCTATCAAATGACTCAACACTTGGGACGTTGAGTGTAGATTTAACCTGAGTTACAAATGTGAATAAATGGATATAGGTTGGATTAGAATTAGAATTATTAGAATTAGAATCAAATTTACACAGCAATACAATAAGAATAAAAATAATTTAAGAAGCTTCAATCTGCTGTGCAGGACATTCAAGTCAGTCGAAAACTGTTATCAGAACACCCTTCTAGGGACATAAGGATATAGTATGTAAAACATAATGAGTAATAAATTAATGAGTGATAAAATAAGATATGATTTAACAGTGAACTGTGGGCATGAAGGTAACAATTAAGATTACATAGATGCCCACTTTGGGATTACGTTAGTAATGTTATTTACAGTTATATACAGAGAAGTATAGAACAATAATAGATTGGCAATGATAAAAAATGGGAACGAATAAAGGAGATGTTTAAAGTTCTATACTTCTGGAAAAACCTAGGTCATATATAACGCAGGGGGCCTTTCCACCCGACAAAAACTCCAGCACCATAAAATTTGTTTCAGTTGTCACATAGCTAGAGTGTAGAAATAGTCGAAACTATTGTTTATTTCATAGGATGAGACTCCTTGAATTACATCTGACATAAATTTAGATTTCATACATTGTGAGAATTTTACACTACATTCTATAGTCCTTATGTTCTCTGGAATTGTATTCCAACATTTTGCACCTAAATATGTAAAGGTTTTGTGTGTTCTGGATTTGTGAATATAAAGGTTGCACCTCTCAGCATCACGTGATCCTCCGGATACATAAGAAAATTTATCTGTGAATGATGATGGTGCAGCCTCATTAAGGATTTTATACATATACGTTGATAGATGGAGTTGTCTTCTTAAGTGTAAGGGTAACCACTTCATATTTCGATATACATTTACTGATGGTTCCTGCCAATGTACATCCAGAGCAATTTTTGCTACTTTCTTGTATAATATATCAAGAGAATTAAGTTTGGTTTTGGCAGCCCTACACCATATTATATCCAGGTAGTCAAATTGGGGGAGCATAAGAGCATTTACAAACTTTTTTCTATATTTCAGTGGAAGAAGATTTTTCGACCTGTATAATGCCCCTATTCTTTTAGCAATTTTTGATTTCACATAATCAATATGGTCTTGAAAGTTCAATAAATTGTCTATCATGAGACCTAAATATTTTTGAGATTTAGTTTCTTCTATAAATAGGCATTCTTTTTCCAAATCCAGAGGGATTGTCAACGTGTCCAGATTAGGTGATCTATCAAATACAATGAATGAAGATTTTGCAGCATTTAGTCTTAGCTTGTTGATTCTAAGCCATTCATACACAATTTTCATATCCTTAATTACATTCTCATATATGCCTCGGGAAATGTTATCAAAATATAGTGCACTATCATCTGCAAATAAGTAAACAGTAGATTGTGTGCAATTTCTACTGAGATCATTTATGAATAAACTAAATAGAATTGGTCCTAATATGCTACCCTGTGGCACACCTGTTTTAACAGGGAGTGATGTGCTTACATTACCACGTATTTTGGTGTGTTGCTTTCTGTCCCCAAGGTAGCTTTTGAACCACTTTATGACAAAGCCATCAACTCCATAATACTTAAGTTTTTTTAATAAAATATTATGGCTTACTGTGTCAAAGGCCTTTTTGATATCTAAGAATACAATTGCAGGTTTCTTCTGTGATTCCTTAGACGTAAATATTTTATCAAATAGATTAAGCATTAGAAAAGTGGTGGAATGATCTTTTCTAAAACCATACTGATGGTTGGTAAGCAGTTTATTTGTTTCAACATACTCTGTAAGCTGTTGGTTAACAAAATATTCTATGCATTTTCCAAGTAGGGGGAGTATGGATATTGGCCGGTAGTTATTTGGATCATTAGGGTCACCAGTTTTAAGAATTGGAGTGACTGATGCAATTTTACATGCCAACGGCATTGTTCCACTTTTCATACTAAGGTTTATAATATGAGCTACTGGATCGATGATTTGGGGAATAATATACTTATATATTTTAATGGGCATGATATCGTTAATCGATTTATCTGATGGTATACTGAGTATATATTCTTTTACTTGTTCAACAGTCACCTCTTCGAATACAGAGAGTTTACACTCTGTTGGAGGCGGCATATATTCTAGGAAGTCGTCTGAATCCTTTTCCTTAATCGATTCTTGTATTATTGTACCAACTGTGGCAAAATGCAGGTTAACTCCGTTAACATTTAAGTTGCTTGGGGAAGAGCTACTTATTTTTCCAGGTAAGTTTGAAGCATGTTTGATAGTTTTCCAAATGCCTTTTAAATCGTTTTTTGCACTTTTCACAGTAAGGTCCTGAACAATATTTGTACGTCTGTTTTCTTTGGATAATTTTGTCACATAGTTTCTTTGGGGACGATAGTTATCCCACGAAGTAGAGCATTTCTTATGTAGTTCACTTTTTCTGCATTTACATATTCCATTAATACAATTACACTTGAATTTGTTTAATTGTCCTAAACACTTTTTATACTTTCTGAAAAGCATCTTCTTCTTCCGTATTTCTGCCAACAGTTCTTTAGAGGGATTACAGAGAAAGTTACTATTACATTTTATCTGTTTAGGTGGACAGTAATTATCATACGATTCCTGGATGTGATGATTAAGTCCATCTAGGGCATGGTCTACATTAGTACAGCTTAGAATATTACTGTAGTTGCTGCAGGATCCCAGAAAATAGCTTAAGGCTTTCAGATTGTTTAAGGAGTGGTCTCTGATAAGAACCTTCTGGAATTTACTAGCTTTACTTACTTTAAAGTCGAGAACACATTTGAGAGCTTGGTGATCTCCTATTCTATCATCAAGTACTTTACACTCTATGAAATTAGAGTAACAGTTAGTCATGACAACATCTATTGTGCTCTGCGTTATCCTACCATCTAAGTTTGCAACTCTAGTAATTCCTGTAACAGTCTGTTTTAATACTTTCAACACTACTATATAACAAGTAATTTGAGGTATGACCAAAATGACCAACATGACAAAAATGTAATGTAATTGGAGGTATCAAATCTATTCAATCAACTTCAATCAACTTCAATCGACTTCAATCAATCTATTTATCTACAACCAACTCAACCAACTCAACATCATGAACGATTCATTGGAAACATTTTTTGGCAAATTATTGATGGAATGTGATACAAAATGTACAAACTGTTCAGATCTTGAAACTCGCGTGAAGTTTCTGGAGCGTAAAGTGTTCATTTTAGAGGAGATTGTTCAAACCTCACAAACAATAGCAGAGATTAATGAAACTATTTCGCCTCAAAGTGGAAACCAATCAATTGCTCAATACAAGTGTTTCGATGTATCAGTGCAAACGGACTCCAGCAACAATAACATTCAGTATGACAATGAATGTGAGGTACCAGAATCATTTTTGTTGATTGATGATGATGGCTATGTAGAAGCACCTCTATCAATTATTTCTAACAACATAGACATTTCAACCAGCGAGATTACAGACACTGGCTCAGTTATTCCAAGAAGTGGTGAATATTATGCAGGATTAGATTTAACACCTGTGTCAAGTTCAGACCTTACTACAGACTATGAAATCCCTGATATCGCCATCACACCTGTTGAACTTATTGAACAGGCACCATTCAGCAAATTTTCTGTTGAAATCTTATTTGAGGAATTAAAGTTCAGCCACCACTTCCATAACAGGAAATCAGTCTACTTTGAGAAACATCCTTACGTGTACAGTGGAGGAATGCATGACCCAAAGAAGATCCCCCAGGGATCTTACATGGCAAGTATATGTTCTTTTCTAGATGAGCTATTCCCAGAATACAACTACAACAGTGTTCTGGTCAATCTCTATGAATCTGGAGAGGAACATATGCCTGCTCATAGTGACAATGAAGAATTTATTGAAGAAAATTCGTACATTGTAACAGTGTCCCTTGGTGCTTCCAGGATGATGCAGTTGACTGAAATCAAAACAGGACAAGTGGTGACTTCCCTAATTTTAGAACATGGAGATGTATGTCTTATGTCCAAAAAGTCCCAACATCAATTCAACCATGAACTATGTCCCGATCCACTATGCACAGACAAAAGGATCAGTTTAACTTTTAGACTTATCAAACCAGTTGTCTGCAGTCAACCAAGAAAATCACCTTCTTCAGCTAGTGGATATGTACCCTACAACGAAAGTGAATTTGAAGTCCACCATTCCAGAGTTAAGAGTTCAGCCAAGTCAACTGCAGCGCCTCCTTCACCTGAACAGATCCCAAGTGACCTGCCAATTGATACCATCTACATCAGCAGCAGTATGTTCAGGGACCTCAACGGAACTCTACTAAGTTCAAGGAAGCAGAAAGCTAAGGTGTTCTTCTACCCTGGAGCGAACTCTGCTCAAATGCTAAATAGGCTGTTACATGATGAGGAGTTCAAAAAACTGGACAAAAAGGATGTAAAGCGTGTTTTCATACTAACAGGTACAAACTACGTAGATTCTGTCTGTAACAATTATATTTCTATGAAAAATGCAACAGAAGGAATTGATCAAATACTTAGTATACTTTGGGGAATGTTTATTGGAGCAAGAATTTCAGTTATAAATATTTTACCTAGGAACAGTTATAACAAAAATGAAGTTATCAACGAATTAAATAGGTTTATTTCTAACACCTGCTCTAGCCATGGGTTAAATTATATAGATTTAGAACGTAATAATAGACTATTTACCAGCCGAGTTACTGGAGTAAGGAAACAGGTATTTTTCAAAAAGGGAATAGATAATGTTCACCTTAATATCAAGGGAATCGCCAGGTTGGCGAAACATTTAAAATATTTATCCCACAATGAGCAAACTTAGTCTCTCCATTCAGATTGTAGAAAGTTCTGTAGTTAAATGAGTATTTGATACTTTTATCAAAGAATCACATTTTAAATTATTAAGTCACAAATAAATCAGCATGACATAAAACTAAATGTCATGAATTTTATTTAAATTGCTTGAAGAAGAAACGTATAGATTTGTCCTCCTTTTAACTTTATTATTACCACATTCGTACCTCAATAAACGATAATCTCTCTCTTGGTCTATGTAATATACAGGGTGGCCTGACTAATCTGGCAAAAACTCTTGAACTACAGGAGCTAATATTTCGCGAAAAGCTTGACATAATTGGAATTAATGAGACAAACCTTAAATCTGATATAGACACTAGTACACTTAACTTCCCCTTAAACTTTGATTTTATAAGGTGTGATAGACCTAACGATAGAGGAAGAGGAGGGTGTGGTATATTGATCAACCAAAATGTAAACCACAAATTACTCAATTTAGATATAACTTACTCTGATATTTCTAAAATCGAAGCTATATGGATACAACTCAAGGATGCCAATCTTTACATTTGCTGCTTCTACAGATCACAAAACTTTTGTCACCTAGATACTTTCCTTGATTATATGACTGAATGTATGATGAAACTTCAAGGTAAGAAAGTAATATGGATTGGCGATGTTAATGTTAACCAAAACTCTTTATCTGATCTAGATTATAAAAAGTTAGATATAACAATGAAGCTCTTTGGAATGATACAGACTGTTACAGGAATTACTAGAGTTGCAAACTTAGATGGTAGGATAACGCAGAGCACAATAGATGTTGTCATGACTAACTGTTACTCTAATTTCATAGAGTGTAAAGTACTTGATGATAGAATAGGAGATCACCAAGCTCTCAAATGTGTTCTCGACTTTAAAGTAAGTAAAGCTAGTAAATTCCAGAAGGTTCTTATCAGAGACCACTCCTTAAACAATCTGAAAGCCTTAAGCTATTTTCTGGGATCCTCCAGCAACTACAGTAATATTCTAAGCTGTACTAATGTAGACCATGCCCTAGATGGACTTAATCATCACATCCAGGAATCGTATGATAATTACTGTCCACCTAAACAGATAAAATGTAATAGTAACTTTCTCTGTAATCCCTCTAAAGAACTGTTGGCAGAAATACGGAAGAAGAAGATACTCTTCAGAAAGTATAAAAAGTGTTTAGGACAATTAAACAAATTCAAGTGTAATTGTATTAATGGAATATGTAAATGCAGAAAAAGTGAACTACATAAGAAATGCTCTACTTCGTGGGATAACTATCGTCCCCAAAGAAACTATGTGACAAAATTATCCAAAGAAAACAGACGTACAAATATTGTTCAGGACCTTACTGTGAAAAGTGCAAAAAACGATTTAAAAGGCATTTGGAAAACTATCAAACATGCTTCAAACTTACCTGGAAAAATAAGTAGCTCTTCCCCAAGCAACTTAAATGTTAACGGAGTTAACCTGCATTTTGCCACAGTTGGTACAATAATACAAGAATCGATTAAGGAAAAGGATTCAGACGACTTCCTAGAATATATGCCGCCTCCAACAGAGTGTAAACTCTCTGTATTCGAAGAGGTGACTGTTGAACAAGTAAAAGAATATATACTCAGTATACCATCAGATAAATCGATTAACGATATCATGCCCATTAAAATATATAAGTATATTATTCCCCAAATCATCGATCCAGTAGCTCATATTATAAACCTTAGTATGAAAAGTGGAACAATGCCGTTGGCATGTAAAATTGCATCAGTCACTCCAATTCTTAAAACTGGTGACCCTAATGATCCAAATAACTACCGGCCAATATCCATACTCCCCCTACTTGGAAAATGCATAGAATATTTTGTTAACCAACAGCTTACAGAGTATGTTGAAACAAATAAACTGCTTACCAACCATCAGTATGGTTTTAGAAAAGATCATTCCACCACTTTTTTAATGCTTAATCTGTTTGATAAAATATTTACGTCTAAGGAATCACAGAAGAAACCTGCAATTGTATTCTTAGATATCAAAAAGGCCTTTGACACAGTAAGCCATAATATTTTATTAAAAAAACTTAAGTATTATGGAGTTGATGGCTTTGTCATAAAGTGGTTCAAAAGCTACCTGGGGGACAGAAAGCAACACACCAAAATACGTGGTAATGTAAGCACATCACTCCCTGTTAAAACAGGTGTGCCACAGGGTAGCATATTAGGACCAATTCTATTTAGTTTATTCATAAATGATCTCAGTAGAAATTGCACACAATCTACTGTTTACTTATTTGCAGATGACAGTGCACTATATTTTGATAACATTTCCCGAGGCATATATGAGAATGTAATTAAGGATATGAAAATTGTGTATGAATGGCTTAGAATCAACAAGCTGAGACTAAATGCTGCAAAATCTTCATTCATTGTATTTGATAGATCACTTAATCTGGACACGTTGTCAATCCCTCTGGATTTGGAAAAAGAATGCCTATTTATAGAAGAAACTAAATCTCAAAAATATTTAGGTCTCATGATAGACAATTTATTGAACTTTCATGACCATATTGATTATGTGAAATCAAAAATTGCTAAAAGAATAGGGGCATTATACAGGTCGAAAAATCTTCTTCCACTGAAATATAGAAAAATGTTTGTAAATGCTCTTATGCTCCCCCAATTTGACTACCTGGATATAATATGGTGTAGGGCTGCCAAAACCAAACTTAATTCTCTTGATATATTATACAAGAAAGTAGCAAAAATTGCTCTGGATGTTCATTGGCAGGAACCATCAGTAAATGTATATCGAAATATGAAGTGGTTACCCTTACACTTAAGAAGACAACTCCATCTGTCAACGTATATGTATAAAATTCTTAATGAGGCTGCACCATCATCATTCACAGATAAATTTTCTTATGTATCCGGAGGATCACGTGATGCTGAGAGGTGCAACCTTTATATTCACAAATCCAGAACACACAAAACCTTTACATATTTAGGTGCAAAATGTTGGAATACAATTCCAGAGAACATAAGGACTATAGAATGTAGTGTAAAATTCTCACAATGTATGAAATCTAAATTTATGTCAGATGTAATTCAAGGAGTTTCATCCTATGAAATAAACAATAGTTTCGACTATTTCTACACTCTAGCTAAGTGACAACTGAAACAAATTTTATGGGGCTGGAGTTTTTGTCGGGTGGAAAGGCCCCCTGTGTTATATATGACCTAGGTATTTCCAGAAGTATAGAACTTTAAACATCTCCTTTATTCGTTCCCATTTTTTATCATTGCCAATCTATTATTGTTCTATACTTCTCTGTATATAACTGTAAATAACATTACTAACGTTATCCCAAAGTGGGCATCTATGTAATCTTAATTGTTACCTTCATGCCCACAGTTCACTGTTAAATCATATCTTATTTTATCACTCATTAATTATTACTCATTATGTTTTACAAACTATATCCTTATGTCCCTAGAAGGGTGTTCTGCTAACAGTTTTCGACTGACTTGAATGTCCTGCACAGCAGATTGAAGCTTCTTAAATTATTTTTATTCTTATTGTATTGCTGTGTAAATTTGATTCTAATTCTAATTCTAATTCTGTATCATTCCAAAGAGCTTCATTGTTATATCTAACTTTTTATAATCTAGATCAGATAAAGAGTTTTGGTTAACATTAACATCGCCAATCCATATTACTTTCTTACCTTGAAGTTTCATCATACATTCAGTCATATAATCAAGGAAAGTATCTAGGTGACAAAAGTTTTGTGATCTGTAGAAGCAGCAAATGTAAAGATTGGCATCCTTGAGTTGTATCCATATAGCTTCGATTTTAGAAATATCAGAGTAAGTTATATCTAAATTGAGTAATTTGTGGTTTACATTTTGGTTGATCAATATACCACACCCTCCTCTTCCTCTATCGTTAGGTCTATCACACCTTATAAAATCAAAGTTTAAGGGGAAGTTAAGTGTACTAGTGTCTATATCAGATTTAAGGTTTGTCTCATTAATTCCAATTATGTCAAGCTTTTCGCGAAATATTAGCTCCTGTAGTTCGAGAGTTTTTGCCAGATTAGTCAGGCCACCCTGTATATTACATAGACCAAGAGAGAGATTATCGTTTATTGAGGTACGAATGTGGTAATAATAAAGTTAAAAGGAGGACAAATCTATACGTTTCTTCTTCAAGCAATTTAAATAAAATTCATGACATTTAGTTTTATGTCATGCTGATTTATTTGTGACTTAATAATTTAAAATGTGATTCTTTGATAAAAGTATCAAATACTCATTTAACTACAGAACTTTCTACAATCTGAATGGAGAGACTAAGTTTGCTCATTGTGGGATAAATATTTTAAATGTTTCGCCAACCTGGCGATTCCCTTGATATTAAGGTGAACATTATCTATTCCCTTTTTGAAAAATACCTGTTTCCTTACTCCAGTAACTCGGCTGGTAAATAGTCTATTGGTACGTTCTAAATCTATATAATTTAACCCATGGCTAGAGCAGGTGTTAGAAATAAACCTATTTAATTCGTTGATAACTTCATTTTTGTTATAACTGTTCCTAGGTAAAATATTTATAACTGAAATTCTTGCTCCAATAAACATTCCCCAAAGTATACTAAGTATTTGATCAATTCCTTCTGTTGCATTTTTCATAGAAATATAATTGTTACAGACAGAATCTACGTAGTTTGTGCCTGTTAGTATGAAAACACGCTTTACATCCTTTTTGTCCAGTTTTTTGAACTCCTCATCATGTAACAGCCTATTTAGCATTTGAGCAGAGTTCGCTCCAGGGTAGAAGAACACCTTAGCTTTCTGCTTCCTCGAACTTAGTAGAGTTCCGTTGAGGTCCCTGAACATACTGCTGCTGATGTAGATGGTATCAATTGGCAGGTCACTTGGGATCTGTTCAGGTGAAGGAGGCGCTGCAGTTGACTTGGCTGAACTCTGAACTCTGGAATGGTGGACTTCAAATTCACTTTCGTTGTAGGGTACATATCCACTAGCTGTAGAAGGTGATTTTCTTGGTTGACTGCAGACAACTGGTTTGATAAGTCTAAAAGTTAAACTGATCCTTTTGTCTGTGCATAGTGGATCGGGACATAGTTCATGGTTGAATTGATGTTGGGACTTTTTGGACATAAGACATACATCTCCATGTTCTAAAATTAGGGAAGTCACCACTTGTCCTGTTTTGATTTCAGTCAACTGCATCATCCTGGAAGCACCAAGGGACACTGTTACAATGTACGAATCTTCTTCAATAAATTCTTCATTGTCACTATGAGCAGGCATATGTTCCTCTCCAGATTCATAGAGATTGACCAGAACACTGTTGTAGTTGTATTCTGGGAATAGCTCATCTAGAAAGGAACATATACTTGCCATGTAAGATCCCTGGGGGATCTTCTTTGGGTCATGCATTCCTCCACTGTACACGTAAGGATGTTTCCCAAAGTAGACTGATTTCCTGTTATGGAAGTGGTGGCTGAACTTTAATTCCTCAAATAAGATTTCAACAGAAAATTTGCTGAATGGTGCCTGTTCAATAAGTTCAACAGGTGTGATGGCGATATCAGGGATTTCATAGTCTGTAGTAAGGTCTGAACTTGACACAGGTGTTAAATCTAATCCTGCATAATATTCACCACTTCTTGGAATAACTGAGCCAGTGTCTGTAATCTCGCTGGTTGAAATGTCTATGTTGTTAGAAATAATTGATAGAGGTGCTTCTACATAGCCATCATCATCAATCAACAAAAATGATTCTGGTACCTCACATTCATTGTCATACTGAATGTTATTGTTGCTGGAGTCCGTTTGCACTGATACATCGAAACACTTGTATTGAGCAATTGATTGGTTTCCACTTTGAGGCGAAATAGTTTCATTAATCTCTGCTATTGTTTGTGAGGTTTGAACAATCTCCTCTAAAATGAACACTTTACGCTCCAGAAACTTCACGCGAGTTTCAAGATCTGAACAGTTTTTACATTTTGTATCACATTCCATCAATAATTTGCCGAAAAATGTTTCCAATGAATCGTTCATGATGTTGAGTTGGTTGAGTTGGTTAGGTTGTTTGGTTGTAGATAAAAAGATTGATTGAAGTCGATTGAAGTTGATTGAAGTTGATTGAATAGATTTGATACCTCCAATTACATTACATTTTTGTCATGTTGGTCATTTTGGTCATACCTCAATAAATGTATTTAATTGTAGATGTGAAAATAGTTTAAAACTTGGAAAAACGTTAGAATTATAAAATAAAATAAATAAAATAAAAATATTATATAAAAATTGATTGTTATAAAAATAAATAGATAGGAAGAAGTCACTGTACCGGTTGGATTAAATGAAATGTGACGGACTTTTCTGATCATAGAGAGAGATATGGATGTATGATAGTATGATGCAAGTTCTGTAAATAGGGAAACCTTACGAACAAAATATAAATGTAAATTGTAAATAAATAAATCAAATCACATAAAAAAATGAAACGCAATCAAAATATAATCATTACACGAAATATACAATGACAGAAGATAAAAGATAAGAGATAAAAGATAAAAGATAAAAGATAAAGAACAGAATGACATAATAAAATAATAAAATCATAAATAATAAATAAAATCACTTCTGCTTACTCCTTCTATTACCCTTCCCGCTAAAATCAGGTTCATTAAGATAAATCTTGATAAAATCTTCGTTGTCTTTTTTGAAATCGTCGTAATTTTCTAAAGTCTCAAGGATGGTGGAGACTATTACCAATGACTGTTGTACAGTCTCACCATCCTGGTGGAACGCATATTTTGGGGGTTAATCGAATACCTGGTAGAATTTGATGGATGTTCGTCTAGATTAGCAGAGATTAATGGTACGTTAAGGCACCGCGAAAGTTGAGTGAGATTCAGGGAATCTTGATCTGTAAGGATCGATTCATCGGTACTGAAAGTGAAACTAAAAGTTAATGTTAAAGTGGATAGATAAAGATACAACAAATTTTAGATGATATTTATAAAGCAAGAATGGTAATGTAACGACGTTTAAAGTTAAATATATGTAGGTTCTTACGATGAGTCACGGTGTCTGAACTTTTTAATATCTTTAACTGTCACAGCAAATCGATTGTGCAGAGATCTCCGTTTAGCAGGTCTAGATCCACGAAAGGGCATTGAAAAACAACAACAGATGAGTAAAATATGTTAATCGTTGGAAGATATTTCAATCGAGAATGACAGTCAATTGAATTATTGCCAGGCAATTAAAATGGCACGTGATGTTTAACTGCGCAAAGTTATTTGCGTAATCAGAAAACAACAATATTTTTGTTAATGGTGTGTGCGCGGCGTAATGTCAGCATTGTGTGTAGCTCTAGCGAAGAAAACCGCTAGTCGAAAGCTTTGTTCGAGGAAATTTTAAAAATCAGTTATGTTTTAATTTCTCTTCATCATATAGCTCTGTTATACTGTAGACATAATGGAATTTATCTAACAATGGCGACAGCGTTGTTAGTATTCGGATTCCCAAAACGATACTTTTTACCGCATCAAAAAATACCAATCACAACCAAAGTTATGAATATAAGTCATAGCGTGAGCGTAAATGTGAGCTAGTTTTGAAATTATGACGTAGCATACAGCATAACAACGCGCGTAGTTAAGATGTTTTTGCTCGCGCACGTGCATTTTAACGTTGCTACGCAACACCGCAGTAAACCTTTGCTAAAATAACGACATTATTCTAACGGTTATTTTACCTCACTTCCGACGTTAATTATAAAAAATCTAAAGCCTAAATCAAAATTCTAAGAATGCTATAGCCTATTCCTATCCTTTTTCTACAACCCTGCTAAAAATGGCGAGGTTTCAACTCCATTTGCGAGCTGGGTTTGATTTCACCAGAAGGTCATTTTGAGGTCGATTTTCGGTGTTTTTTCTTCTGTCCCCGTTGCCGGGGAAATTTCGTCAAGTTTAAATTATAATATAGATATTGTTATGAGAAAACAAACCAATTGGACATTCCAATAGTATGTTTTATGTGTTTTTGCACTACAGGGGCTAGTATGCTCACTACTAGTTGGAGTTGTCATGTACTCCCAGACCCGAGTGCTTTGGCCTCTTGACGTGAGATCGATTGTTTCTGCTCATTAATTTTATCCCTGTTACTTGTTATTATGTATTAGTACAACACTAGGTACCGGGTTATATTTTGTGGTCCGGTCTTTAAACATACCATAAAATCACTAGTACACTGCACCTTAAATGTATAGTCAAGTACATTTGTATCGTAACACATGCTTGGCTGGGGGATCATGTTTTGTGTCAGTTCGGTACCCTGTATTTTCAAAACGGACAAAAAGTAGGGCGGACAAAAACGGACAAAAACAGACAAAACATTTAGATGTCCTCCTCCTCCTCCTCTTAAGTCTTCCTCCTCCTGAGTCATTCTCCTCCTCAGTCCTCTTCAGTCCTCTTCCTGACTCCTCGTCCTCGTCCTCCTCCTTCTCCTCAGTCCTCCTCACCCTCCTCCTCTATCCCCTTCTCCTCCTCAGTCCTACTCCCAGTCCTCCTCCTTCTCCTTCTCCTTCTCAGTTCTCCTCCTCCTCATCCTCATTTCTCCTCCTCATCCTCCTCCTGATCCTCCTTCTCCTCCCCATCCGTCCTCCTCAGTCCTCCTCATAGTCGTCCTCCTCCTCCTGAGTCCTCCTCCTCATCCTCCTCCACCTCCTGAGTCCTCCTCCTGATCCTGATCCTCCTCCTCAGTCATCCTCCTCTTCCTCCTCAGTCCTCCCCCAGTCCTCCTTCTCCTTCTCCTCCTCCTCATCCTCCTCCTCCTTCTCCTCCTCATCAGTCCTCATCCTCTGTCCTCCTCATGATCGTCCTCGTCCTCATCCTCGTCCTTAGTCCTCGTCCTCCTTATCCTCCTCCTTAGTCCTCCCCCAGTCCTCCTCCTCATCCTCCTCCTTCTCCTCCTCCTGATCCTCCTCCTCCTCCTCCTTCTCCTCTTTCTTCTCCTCCTAATCATTCCTCCTCCTCAGTCGTCCTCCTCCTCCTCGTCCTTAGTCCTCGTCCTCGTCCTCCTCAGTATTCCTCATCAGTCCTCATCTTCATCATCCTCCTCAACAGTCCTCCTCCTCCTCCTCAGTCTCCTCATCCTCCTCCTCAGTCCTCCTCCTCCTTCTCCTACTCCTAAGTCCTCCTCCTTCTTCTCCTCAGTCTTCCTCCTCAGTCTTCCTCCTCAGTCCTCCGCCTCCTTCTCCTTCTCATCAGTCCTCCTCCTCCTCATCCTCCTCCTCCTCATCCTCCTCCTTAGTCCTCATCCTCCTCGTCAGTCCTCCTCGTCAGTCCTTCTCCTCCTCCTCAGTCCTTCTCCTCATCGTCAGTCCTCCTCCTCCTCAGTCCTCCTCAGTCCTCCTCCTCCTCCTTCTCCTACTCCTAAGTCCTCCTCCTTCTCTTCCTCAGTCTTCCTCCTCAGTCCTCCTCCTCCTTCTTCTTCTCATCAGTCCTCCTCCTCCTCAGCCTCCTCCTCATCCTCCTCCTTAGTCCTCATCCTCCTCCTCCTCCTCAGTCCTCCTCCTTCTCCTCCTTCTCCTCCTTTTCCTCCTTTTCCTCCTTCTCCTCCTACTCCTAAGTCCTCCTCCTCGTCAGTCCTCCCCCAGTCCTCCTCCTCCTCAGTCCTCCCCAAGTCCTCCTCTTCCTCAGTCCTTCCCAGTCCTCCTTCTCCTCCTCCTCCTCCTCAGTCCTCCCCAAGTCCTCCTCTTCCTCAGTCCTCCCCCAGTCCTCCTTCTCCTTCTCCTCATCCTCAGTCCTCCTCTTCAGTCCTCCTCCTCCGCTTTCGTCCTCCTCCTCAGTCCTCCTCGTCCTTAGTCCTCGCGTCCTCTTAGTCCTCCTCCTCCTCCTTCTCCCCGTCCTCAGTCCTCCTCCTCCTCCTCCTCCTCCTGAGTCCTCCTCCTCTGGAGTCCTCCTCCTCCTCCTCATCAGTCCTCCTCCTCCTGATCCTCTTCAGTCCTCCTCCTAAGTCCTCCTCCTCATCCTCCTCCACCTCCTGAGTCCTCCTCCTGAGTCTTCCTCCTCCTCCTCATTCTCCTCCTTATCCTCAGTCCTCCTCATCCTCCTCCTCATTCTCCTCCTTATCCTCCTCCTCATCAGTCCTCCTCCTCCTTCTCCTCTTCCTTATCCTCCTAATCAGTCCTCCTCCTCAGTCGTCTTCCTCCTCTAGATTAGCCCTTGTCCTTATCCTCCTAGTCCTCGTCCTTAGTCCTCGTCCTCATCCTCCTCAGTCTTCCTCCTCAGTCCTCCTACTCCTCATCAGTCTCCTCATCCTTCTCCCCAAGTCCTCCTCTTCCTCAGTCCTCCCCCAGTCCTCCTTCTCCCCCTCCTCATCCTCTTCAGTCCTCTTTCTCATCTTCTTCCTCCTCAGTCCTCCTCCTCCTCAGTCCCCAGTCCTCCTCCTCCTTCTCCTCCTTCTCCTCCTTCTCCTCCTTTTCCTCCTTCTCCCCCTACTCCTAAGTCCTCTTCCTCCCCCAGTCCTCCTCCTCATCAGTCCTCCCCCAGTCCTCCTTCTCCTCCTCCTCATCCTCCTCCTCCTCCTCCTCCTCCTCAGTCCTACCCAAGTCCTCCTCCTCCTCAGTCCTTCCCAAGTCCTCCTCTTCCTCAGTCCTCCCCGGCCCCAGTCCTCCTTCTCCTCATCCTCAGTCCTCCTCCTCAGTCCTCCTCCTCCTCCTTCTCCTTCTGATCAGTCCTCCTCCTCAGTCCTCCTCCTCGTCCTCGCTCTCGTCCTCCTCCTCAGTCCTCTTCGTCCTTAGTCCTCGCATCATCTTAGTCCTCCTCCTCCTCATCAGTCCTCATCCTCCTCTTCAGTCTTCCTCCTGAGTCCTCCTCCTCGTCCTCCTCCACCTCCTGAGTCCTCCTCCTGAGTCATCCTCCTCCTCCTCCTCATTCTCCTCCTTATCCTCGTCCTCCTCAGTCCTCCTCATCCTCCTCCTCATTCTCCTCCTTATCCTCCTCCTCCTCAGTCCTCCTCCTCATCCTCCTCCTCCTTCTCCTCTTCCTTCTCCTCCTAATCAGTCCTCCTCCTCAGTCGTCTTCCTCCTCTTCATTAGCCCTTGTCCTCATCCTCCTAATCCTCGTCCTTAGTCCACGTCCTCATCCTCCTCAGTCTTCCTCCTCAGTCCTCTTCGTCCTCGTCAGTCTCCTCCTCCTCATCCTTCTCCCCAAGTTCTCCTCTTCCTCAGTCCTCCCCAGTCCTCCTTCTCCTCATCCTCAGTCCTCCTCCTCATCCTCAGTCCTCCTCCTCAGTCCTCCTCGTCCTTAGTCCTCCCCCAGTCCTCCTTTTCCTCCTCGACTCCTCATCCTCAGTCCTCCTCCTCAGTCCTCGTTCTTCTCCTTTTTAACAGTCCTCCTCCTCAGTCTTCCTCCTCGTCCTCGCTCTCGTCCTCCTCCTTCTCCTCCTTCTCGTCTTCCTCCACAACAATCCTGCTCCTCTTCTTCAGTCCTCCCTCTCCTCTTCAGTCCTCCTCCTCCTCAGTCCTCCTCGGTCCTCCTCTTTCTCCTCAGTCTTCCTCCTTCTCCTCCTCCTCCTCAGTTCTCATCCTCATCCTCCTCCTCCTTCTTCTCTTCCTTCTCCTCCTAATCAGTCCTCCTCCTAATCAGTCCTCCTCCTCAGTCGTCCTCCTCCTCGTCCTTAGTCCTCGTCCTCATCCTCATCGTCCTTAGTCCTCGTCCTCATCCTCCTAGTCCTCGTCCTTAGTCCTCGTCCTCATCCTCCTAGTCCTCGTCCTGGTCCTCCTCAGTCTTCCTCCTCTGTCCTCCTCAGTCCTCCTTCTCCTCCTCATCAGTTAACACAATTTATTGTTACTAAAATGTTTTTAAACGCATTTGAGTCTGTAACATATTGACATGTTACTGTTACTGACTCAAAATGTGCTCGAGAATATTTTTGTTTAACAGAGTTTTACTCTCCAGTACTATGGAAAAGTTGTTACATGATAAATAAAGATTTTGATAAATAAAGTGATTTTCATCCCTTTTAATGTTATCAAAAATTGTGTAGACTATTCTTTGTATCTAACTGAGGATTGGAAGTTTGAGAAAGGACCATGGTCATTAACCGTGCTACCCATTTCTGCAGATAGCCTGTTACAAATTGTGGAGACAATTTAAATCAAAAGTTACTAAAGCGTTCGCTATTTGTTACGATTGTTATAACCAACCGTACCTCTTTCAATTGTGGACCGGGGTGGATGTTTCTGTCAAACAAGAGTTGATACGACAGTGTGTTGTTTTTTTCGGACGAAACGATTCTTGTTTGGAACAAGATACCATTTTGGGGTTCTGGGACCACCACCAATCGATTTCTTGTCATATTTAAGTACAGAAATAGCTACCTATATCGCCTAGAAACCTCAGAGGGAAGATTTAAATTTTCCCGATTTTTCCGATATGAGGGTTGATGAGGCCAAAATCGGGATCGGAATGATCGGAAATGATCGGGTTGGACCCCCCCCCCCCCCCCCCCCCCCCCCCAATAGCTCAGGATGTCGGATGCAGTGTCCCGCCATTTTAAATCTCCTGCTTCATAACTTGTTTGACAGCCTTGGTAGCAGTAATCAACCGGGATTCCCGGCGCCGTGAAATCCCGGCACCGGGGGAGCTATTTCTTCCCGGCCCCGGCTGATTTTCAATTTTTGCCGGGAATTTGGCCGGGAATTTTTGATCGAAATCGGCCTAAAACTTTCATATAAATCTTAAAATGGATTTTCAATTTTGAAAGGATGATGTCCAGAGTGCCAACTTTCAAGAGCAGTCCTTTGTTTTTGTAACCTCTGGCCGTAACTTGGCCGTGGATTTATTAAATTCACGGCCCCGGCCCCGGCCCGGCCCCGGCCAAATTCCAGAACGGCCAATTCCCGGCCCCGGCAAAATTTGGACATTCCCGGCCCCGGCCCCGGCCAAATCCTACCCCCGGTCGTTTACTGCTTGGTAGGCTACCATACAAAGTTATATTGCTGACCTTGTCCTTCCATGTAAGGTTTTTTTTTAAAGGGTGCCAAGGGTGCCAGCACCCTTGCCTCAAATTTTTTCATCGAAGAATTAAAATTGTCTGAAACGAAAAAAAAACATATTTTCTTGGGGGGGGGGGGGGGGGGGGGTGGGTGAGGTTAGGATTGAATTGACCATGGTTAATGAGGGTCTGTACATGCTCAAATAGTGGGCCTGTTGATAGCTTGGATGTGTTTTATTACAGTGTAGACTTACTTACATGGGTCTATAAGGTGGAATAGTGGGTCTGTTGATATTGATAGTGGGTCTGTTGTTATTAAGTGTGTGTCTACTCGCTTAATAGTGGGTCTTTGTGGAATAGTGGGTCTGTTGATATTGATAGTGGGTCTGTTGTTGTTAAGTGTGTGTCTACTCGCTTAATAGTGGGCCTTTGCTACTCTGAAATGGGTTTGTAGATTGACTTGTGGGTCTGTAAGATTAAATAGTGGGTCTGTTGATATTGATAGTGGGTCTGTTGTTATTAAGTGTGTGTCTACTCGCTTAATAGTGGGTCTTTGCTACTCTGAAATGGGTCTGTAGATTGACTTGTGGGTCTGTAAGATGAAATAGTGGGCCTGTTGATATTGATAGTGGGTCTGTTGTTATTAAGTGTGTGTCTACTCGCTTAATAGTGGGTCTTTGCTACTCTGAAATGGGTCTGTGGATTGACTTGTGGGTCTTTAAGATGAAATAGTGGGTCTGTTGATATTGATAACTTGGGTCTGTTGTTATCAACTGTGTGTCTACTCCCCCATGGTCGCCTGGTAACTGGGCTGTGTTTATGACTGCAGTCAGTCAAAGATTTGAACTGTGGATTAATAAATATCTGTCATAACATCCAAGCAAACATTCTAGAAGACTTCTATAAATAGTCAATAGTGTCCCCTAGACCGTAGGAAATGTAAAAATCTTAAGACGATGAGGCCTGAGTAAGTCGTAAATTCTGATTGGAGAATGCAGATTGCTGTTGTGAAGTTACCAAATTTACGTGAGTACTTGATTATTTTCAATCCCAGTTTATTGCTGTCCTACAAATTTCTTTAATGCCAAATGTCGTCTAAAACACCCTGTTTCGCAAAAAATTTCCGGGGGGCTGCGCCCCCCTAGCTCCCGACAGCCCCCATCAAAGAAAAATCCTGGCTACGTCCCTGTACGTGAGTACTTGATTCTTTTCAATCCCAGTTTATTGCTATCCTACAAATTTCTTTAATGCCAAATGTCGTCTAAAACACCCTGTTTCGCAAAAGTTTTCCGGGGGGCTGCGCCCCCAGACCCCTGCCAGAGCTTGCTCGCTGCACAGCTGGATTGGGCGCGTCGGCTCGCTTCGCTCGCTGGCAGCCCCCCTCAAATAAAAATCCTGGCTACGTCCCTGACCTATACCTACATCTTTATACTATAAGTATAAAGCTAGCATTTTAAGGGGTATTTGTAAGTTTTCCACATATGTATGAGTGGACATTGGAAATCAAATTATCAACCAAAATGTGGTGGAATAATGCATATGAATAGTACATATAAATATTCTGACGGAAGAAGGTCATCAACTTCAAGTCCTAAATTATGGAATGTAATATTTAGTCCAATCTCTAAGATTGTTGATAGGGAAAGTTCAAAAAATTGGATTAAAAAATTTGGTGGTGAACTGCTAAGGGGAGCGCAGCTCAGCCAGCGAGCCACATTCAATGGAAAAGTGGGTCTTTAACCCAAAAAAGTCAGCACCATTGGGTGGGTCTGTGGCACCCAGAAAAAAAAAACCTTACTTCCATGAGATACTCAGCACCATAAGCAACATTTTTGTGTATGTCCCGTCCAACCTTTTCTCTTGAGCCTATGTCAGTGTCCAGGTTTCTGATCCGTAGAGCAGTACTGATTCACAAGCCGCTATGAACAATCTAATCTTGAGGCTCTTTGAGAGTTTGGATTTCCAGACATCCTTCAGTCTATCTAGGGCACCCCACGCTTTTCCCTTTCTGACCCTTATCTCCCTATCTGTGCTCTATCTGTATAATACTAGAAGATCTGTATAATACTAAGATACTATATCTAAGTTTGTCTCTTAATTCAGCAGGGACTCAGACTCAGAGACCAGGGAATCAGAATCAGAGACCATCTCCAGACAAGGAGCTCATAAAACAGGTCCTACATGACCGTCAACGGAGCAACATTTCCAATCCTATAGCTGATCATGAATCTAGTGGGTTACTTCAAATTTCAAAACTTATTTGTCATGCTTTTTCCATTTTTTAGTAGCCAGAATTAGATCAATTAATACTGAATGTTAAATTGCAATGTTATGCCTAGTTAGTGAAACAAATTTTAGTGAAACAAATTTAAAATTTTATCCTTTATTTTACAATCATAATATAATAATATTTATAAGCCTCCGTTTTCAAAGTTTTGAATTTTAATATATTCACATTTCTATTTAAAATTCAATTTAATGTATAAGTCAATAACTGGCCGCCAAAGCCGCGCATTCTTGAAACAGGATTAAATTGTTTATGATTCAGAATAAAACAAATATTCAGAATAAAACAAATATTATATTCAAATCTCTTTATTCAACAATATTAAATCATTATAGAACCTAATTTGTGGCTTGATCGTTATGTTAGGGCTATTCTGTTAGCTGACAGGCACTGCATGGGGCAGAGACTTAGGACCATTACGCTGGAGGCTTACAATGACCCTTTTTGAACCCCATGGCAGTGCTAGTTTTATTATGGTACAAATTGTAAATCGAAGTTATGAAAACGATCAAGTCACTACTGTTTTACACTATCAACAGCTACTTAAAACAACCTAGATTGTACAACTCACTTTGAAGATTAAACTGTTAAGTGATGAGTGATTGGGCTCATTAAACATTTTAGTAGCGGAGACATGCGGATCAGCTTCTTGAGGTTCTGATAGTTCATTCAGACAAGAAGTTTTACTTTTTCAAATTTAGTTGTTCAAGCTGCCTGAGTTCAGAAAGTTTGCCAAAGGGGCCCAGGTATTCTTGTCACCTTTACCCTGAGACGAGAGAATGACTTTTTTACCTTTGATTTGAATACACCATGAGTGATTTCAAGGTCGTTCAGTGCCAACATCTGACGGAATGAATTCCAAAGGCAACTAGATTTGTAAACGAAACTGTTTGAGGGCATGGTTGTTATAAGAAGACTTTCTTTGCCGGGTCTTTTAGACAAACAGAAAAGTTCAAATAGTGCAATTGGTGTTCGATACTTAAAGACTTTAAAAAGTTCATTGCAGCAGTGATACGCGTATAAATTATGCAATGTCATGAGTGATTGACGGGCAAAAATTGTCTTGGTGTGCTCTCTCTCAAAGAATTTGCTAGTAAGTTTCTGTTCACTGATAGGTCTAGTCCTAGCACATGTCATAAATTTATCAAGGTATGCTTTTTTGTCACCAAACATGATACGAACACACTTTTTCTGGGCTACAAATAGTGGTTGAAGTTTATTATTACTTGCACCTCCCCAAACGGTAATGCCATAAGGACACGTTCAAAAAAAGGTGGCACTAGAGATTGGTTTTTTTAAATGCGTTTTAAAAATAGTCATTGCTCTTTGTTGGTTGATATATCTATCTATACCTTTAGAAATTCGATTAAATTTCATGATCCTGAAATCACGGAGTCTCTAGTGCTTATATCACAGGAGTTATCGTTATTAGTGTGCCAATGAGTCAAAAGTCACACAATTAGAAATGCAAGATGAATCAACCCTAGATAATCTGAAAAGTACTATTCACAAAGAAGCCAAAATTGATATGGTGACTATAATGCATGTAAGGAATGGAATGTCTTATCTGAAATTGTTATTGGTGCCAAAATGAGTCAAAAATCACAACTTAAACGTTGGAAATGAGCCTATTTTGAGCAGTGATTATTGAATCATCTAACGTTTTTATTGGCTTTCTATCATTTTTTAGGGTACAAAATAGTGTTATTTAATAGTATTAAAACCAGTTAATATGATTCAAAAGTCACATTTTCGTTAAAGGTGCGCTATTAAGTCACACTATAGTAAGCCTTAAATTAAGTGCACGATATGACAATTTATATCCATTCTATGATTCTTATTATGTGATTTTTGAATCCATGTCTAAGCTTATACCATATTGAAGGTCTTTGAGCGATAATTTTTGATCTGGGTGCTTAAATGATTCAAAAATCACATAAATCGAGCTACCAAATATGTAATTTTGTTTAAAGTGTGACAATTGAATCATATGTAATGTTCAAGTTGTAATGACATTTTGAAAGGAAAGGTAATGAATCGATAATCACATTTCAAAAATCCAATTAAGTATTATACGTTACTGATTGATTCATTTGTCACATTATGGAGACAAAATTATCATGGCTTGAGTAGTAAAAGTACTTGCCTAGTTTACTCAGTTTAAAATCAGTGTTTTGTGATTATTGATTCCACTATTACTCTAATAACGAACTTCTCCATGACCATAAACAAGTGTCACAACAAATCACTACAGATTTACTATGAATACCAACCTGATATAGAGCCAAAAAGTGATACATTCCCCTGATACAGCATCATTTCAATACATGCTCATTTATGTGATTTTTGACTCATTATGGCACTTTTAACCATCTAAATTCTCTAAATATTAGTTAGCATGCTATAATTGTGATCGATAGAGTTCATTATTACAATCATTCCGTTGATATTCATATCACATTCATCATTCTAAAATAATTAGTCAGAATTAACCCTGTAGCTGTGTGATAATCGCATCTTAACTCCACATTTAACCGGTGACTCTTTGCACTTTTAACACTCAACTATCTCAAAAAGGTTCAATAATCACATTGATAAGCAGGACACACTCACAGAATGTAAATTCATCATTAGAGGTGCAAGAAATGAATATTTTGTGATTTCTGGCTCATATCTGCACAATTAACAGATATAAAGAGATGAATGACTTAATTATGTGACATTTGAATCTTTTTGGACCACATATTAAAATTTGGTTAACTTTCATAGCATACTCTTTGAGATACAAGTATTTTAAAATGCTTCACACAATTTTGGCAGTGAAAAATCAATCTCTAGTGCCACCTTTTTATGAACGTGTCCATAAGATAGGTGACTTTCAAACAGTGTGTGGTACAGGTCCTTATGGATAGATGATGGAATTTTATCCTTAATCATGTATAGCCTCCCAGAACAGGACGAGAGTTTTCTAACTAGTTTGTCTCTATAGGGATTGAAAGTTAGGCCTTCGTCGACAATTACTCCCAGGAATTTCGTTTCCTGCACCTTTGAGAGAGGTAGGCCATTGAGGTAAAGTCTATTTTCAATTAATAAAGATTGATCATCAAGTTTTCTTTTAGCTGTATTAAATTCTATATAGCAACTTTTCTTGGCGTTAACATGTAATTTATTAGCCAATGTGTACTCGTGGACTGATCGTAGGACCCTATTAGCATTATTGTAGGCCTCTGCTCTAGTTTTGGCAACTACAAATATGTTTGTATCATCAGCAAATAAGACATAGCTAGTGTTATCGAGTTGAGAGTTTGTTAAGTCATTTATGTATATTAAAAACAGGAGAGGCCCAAGGCAGCTCCCCTGTGGAACGCCATAGAGAACAGGAAGTCTGTCTGATACTTCGCCCAGGACGGACACACACTGCTCTCTGTCCGACAAGTAACTTTCCAGTAACTTAAGTGGCACTCCTCTAATCCCATATATTTCAAGTTTCTCAAGCAAAATTGTGTGGTCTATTGTGTCAAAGGCCTTGCTTAGATCAATAAAAATTCCTAGAACATGAAGACCTTGCTTTAGGGCCTTTTGGATGTGAAAAACTGAGTAGTTAAGTGCATGTGATGTTGAGTGACTCTTTCGGAATCCGAATTGACTGTCGTGAAGGATTCCTTGACTAACCAAGAAGCTGTAAAGACGTTTGTATATTATTTTTTCAAAAATTTTACCAAAAATTGGAAGTGTGGAAACAGGCCTGTAGTTCTCAATCAGTTCTTCGTTATCTTTTTTGTATATTGGGGTTATTTTACCAAGCTTCAGAACTGACGGAAATATCCCTTGAGATATCAGGCGATTAAATTGAACAACAAGAGTTGGGCTAAGAATACCCGATAGTTTTTTGATTACTCTTATGGGAAAGTCGCTAGCTTTCCCACTCTTCAAGTTGGCTATAATCTCAGAAATTTCATCTTCACTACAGTTATGGAAGTAAATTGAATCGAGAGTTTTTGGTGGCATGAATTCGAGGAAAGAGGGAAGAGGTTCTAAAAGAAGGCCATTATGAGTATTTTCATTCATTTTTGAGGCAATAGAGGCAAAGTACTCATTAAATTTGTTGGCTATCACCCGTCTTTCAACAACACGGACTCCATCTACCATAAATTGGGGTTTGATGGTTTTTTTCCTTTTCCCTCTTATCTCATTTATTACTTCCCACATCTTTTTAGAACTATCAGAATTCTCAAGAATTTTGTTACAGTTATAGGTATCTTTTTGGTTTTTTATTATCTTTTTAAGACAGCGTCTGTAATCACGAAAAATTTTGTGGAGTTTCAGATCTCCAACTGGCTTGAAGTCAGGGAGCGTTTTTGAGTTCACCCAGTTATCATACAGCTGACCTTTCTTTTCAATTGCTTCAATTATGCTGTCGGATATCCAGGGATTGCTTATAGGATTTCGTTTGGTGAGTTTGGGTTTGTCGAGTTTACAACATGAGTCAATAGCTGAGCTAAAAATTATACGACAAATAGAAATAAATTTAAACTATCCGTGGTTTTTTTAATGAATTATAATCTTACCTAAATCCAAAGCCAGCTTTGTAATATTTAGTATTAGATCATAATATATCGTCAATTCTCAGTATTTACAATGCAACATTTCATTAATCTACATACAAGCGTACTCCAGCCCCTGCACGCATCCGTTCTTATGCGCACCCACGTATTATTAAATTTCAGTGGATGTATTATTCACTATTATATATTATATTATATATATCACTTGTTTGCATGAAAAGCATTAATATAATACTATACCTGTATATATAGACCATGCCACGTGTACATATTTGTCATAAAAGTTCTCATTCTCTATCAGGTTTACTGGTGAATTCTCCTGGACAAGAACAGTCGGTTGGTCGTATGAACCAGTCATTTTCTCGAACTAAGATCGCTGCTAGTTTGCCTCATTCGGAGAAAAATATCATGGATGATGCTAAGAAGCAGCTGTTTATGGTTAGTGACCACGTGTTCCACTCAGTAACTCTCGACAATTTAGTCATCATGTTCAGCAACTGATTCTTTTACTCAGGAGTGTAATTAGAACTCATATTGAATATAAATAAATAGATAAAATATACAGGAATAAAAATATACAGTTATTCAATTTTGGTACTTGAGTTCGATGCAGCTATTAAACAGCTATTATACAGCTATTCTATAGTTCCTTATACTCTTATATAATAGCTGACTTAAATATTAACCCATAAAATGTTGTATAAAGTTTGACTCAATTTATTTAACTATTTTTAATATTATTAGTCCACAATTTACATGTCAATATTCCAAAAAAAAATAACCATAAAACCGTCAGGAGCAAGAAGATGAAGAAGACTTCTTGGTTGGGAAACACCACACACTACTGCAAGCTTTATCTGAACAGCAACACGAACTGAAACGTCTTGAAACCAAACAGAGAGAACTGATACAACTGAAGGAGCAGGCAGAAGAGAGACTGGCTGATGCTAACGAGAGTGCTGCTAGAACTATCCAGGTGGGGGAAATAGTGAAATAGTGAAATAATGAAATAGTGAAATAGTGAAATAGTGAAATAAGTTATTATAATTATTGTAAAATTTAGTGAATTAGTGACATAATAAAATAGTGAATTAGTCTTGAATGGTAAAATTATGACATTGTACAATTTGGAAAAGAACAATGTGAACCGGAAATAATGTCAAGTTATTGCTGACGTAGTTAACAGTGATGGTGACGTAGTGATGATGACGTAACGAACAGCAAGGAATGAAGAGAACTAATGGTATACATAATAATATTCAAAATGAAGCTTATAATAGTTACACTAGATATTGTTTTCAGGCTGTTTCTAATGATGGAACTCCAAAGAAGATGCATTCTAAATACAATATGAGGGAAATACCGCACGAAATAGAACAAGTTAAAGAAGGTATTATATTTTAGTACAATTAATAAAAATATTAAATAACATATAAAATAGGGTATTGTTTTCTTACTTATCACTATTTAAAAAGAAGTATTAAAGTAAAGTTGGTGAACTGTACAGGTAACCTGAGTTTAGTAGAGTACGATGAGTCTGATAACGAGGAGGATATTGAAGAGTTCGAGCCACTGACTCTGGACAGTAACCAGTTTGATGTGCTCCAGAAGAAACTTGCTGATCTTAATAAACGGCAGAAGGATCTCGAGCAGGTTTTTACTTTCTTTTAGACTGAATTTTTGTCTAATTGATTAATCAATGTGAATCAGTTTCGTTCCAAAATATGCAGTTTTGATTGATGATATGCCACAATTTATAAATCTTGAAATATATAAAAATTCATTATTATGGATGTTCTAGATATACTTTCATGATCACTGTAACATTACACATTCAATTAGTTGCTATTTTTCATTTCAGAAGTCAAAGAATAATCAGAACATAGCAAACAACAGCTTCAAGCAAGTCAACATATCATCTGAACAAGAAGAAGGTTAGAAATTTATATCAATTTAAGAAATAGTACTTATTTTATATTTTAATATGAATTTTCATCCAGATTGAAAAAAAATGAATGAGTTCAGGAGACCACTGCACTGCACAAATAGAGCACCCAAAATTTGGGTTTTGGGCATATTGACTGTTGAGTTGATTTGGAATAATTGGGCCAACAAGGGACCAAATATGGGTGTGGCTGTACCGCGTGCACTGGTGTTACCATAGTTACCGGCTGCTGGGGGCCGGGACCATCTCAAAATCCCGGTCACGGGTCGAGGTCCTAACTTGTTGGTCATCTGTTATCTCAGATACAAGTTTCACAAAAACTCAGGCTGGATCCCCAGTGGGGAAGTGTTACCATAGTTACCATAGTTACCACAGTGTTACCATAGTTACCCAGTGGGGAAGTGTTACCATAGTTACCATAGTTACCACAGTGTTACCATAGTTACCACAGTGTTACCATAGTTACCACAGTGTTACCATAGTTACCCAGTGGGGAAGTGTTACCATAGTTACCATAGTTACCACAGTGTTACCATAGTTACCCAGTGGGGAAGTGTTACCATAGTTACCATAGTTACCACAATGTTACCATAGTTACCACAGTGTTACCATAGTTACCCAGTGGGGAAGTGTTACCATAGTTACCATAGTTACCACAGTGTTACCATAGTTACCACAGTGTTACCATAGTTACCCAGTGGGGAAGTGTTTTAGTGCGCATCCCGTTTTCCCTGAGATCGTCTCTCGTTTACCGTTAGCTGAAATACACAAAGCTTCCCTACAAAGGAACAATGATACTTGAAGCACTTTTATATTACAGATATCTGTATCTGCCTAGAAGTGTAGGATGTAGGGTGTAGGATGTAGGATGTAGGGTATACCGCAGTCTCATCAGCTGATTTGCATCATCTGTAGTTCCTTAAATAGCTGACTCGAATATTTACTGATAAAGTGCTGTAAAAATGTTACTTTATTTATTTATAACCGTTAGCATCATTGTCAGAAGAAGAAAAAGAAGCTGGATATGAGAAGACAGGTCATGCAACAGAGACTGACTACGAAGAGTTGTGCGGTAAAGTGGAGGAATTGAGGGAGAGGAAACAATATATGGACCAGCTCCTTTCTTATTACAGTGTTAGTTTCAGGGTTATATAACCAGCTCCTTACAATCTAATTTTCTGGTTGAAGGTTGGCTGATAAGATATTTATTATTTGCAGACCTAATGAGATCTACCTATATATTAACTTAAATCAAAGTTATAAACACTAGTTCTAGTAATATAGATCCAGAATGATCTGGAACGTAAGATCCTAGCCAGTGCAGCAAATTATAACCCAATATTATTATTACCAAATATTATCTGATAATAATTATCACAAATCACACCTTTAATGTTTCCAGTTACTAAAAGACAGCAACAGTGAATCTAAGGAATTAATAGATGATAAAAGTGTTCTGACAAAAAGCCAGGAACAGTTCGGAGGTACTTCAAAACACCAATCAAATAAATAGATATTTATTTTATTTATTTATTCTCAACGCTTTTACCAAATAAATAAATAAATAAACTAAAATTGTTTTAGAGCTCCCTTCTTTGTAATACGTTAAAGCATAATTTAGTACAACTTGATGTTTGTAGAACCATCATATTATAACATTGTAGTAAAGAAGATTTACTGTTCGTTCTGTTACCTAGCAACGGGATGTACCGCACTTGTAATTTCATACTCGTTACTTAATTTATTTCATATAAATATCAATTTAATGTATTTAGCTTTGATATGCTTATTTAATATTTATATTATTTAATGTATTTAGTTACTGTTTTACATAACGTCTCCTTCTTTTTAGAGCCATCAGAAAGAGATAGGGAACTGCTAGACAACATCAACTCTTTCCAAGCTAGAGCTCAACCAACAGAAGAAGAGCTAAACTACCTAAATAAACAAAGGGAGAGCCACAATAAGCAGGGACACAATAATAAGGACCACAAGAAGAAGCAGAAGAAGAAGAAGGATCCTACTAAACAGAAAGAGAAACCTATTGTTATTGAGGAAATTAACACACCAGGTAAGGATCCTACTAAACAGGAGGAGAAACCTATTGTTATAGAGGAAATTAGCACGCCAGGTATGGTGTGTTTTACTGAAACAGAAAACCAGGATTATTGGTGAAAATTTCATCATGTACAAGTATTTGGAATTCAGTCGGAATTTCTTCGTTCCAAATAATGCAATAGATTAATGTTGTGTTACCATAGTTACCACAGGTGTAGAAGTAATGGTGTGTTACCATAGTTACCACAGGTGTAGAAGTAATGTTGTGTTACCATAGTTACCACAAGTGTAGAAGTAATGTTGTGTTACCATAGTTACCACAGGTGTAGAAGTAATGTTGTGTTACCATAGTTACCACAGGTGTAGAAGCAGTTATTATTGAGGAGTATACAGATGCAAGACATGGGGACCAAGGTCTTGATTCATTTATTAACCAAGTAAGAACATACGTTCTCTTATCTTATAATTATTTACTGTTATTTTAAAATACATCCCCTTTCAAACTCGTTTTAGTTACAAACTCTTAAATACTGTGAGATTCTCTAAGTAGCATTCTATAAAGTGGCGAGATATAGATTTCCTTTTTGATTAAATGTAGTCCTGCCATCTTGCATTTAGACTTTTAGAGTGATATTACGTAGAGTATCATACATTGTAGACTGTAGAGTTTATAGTTTATTATATATTATACTTCGCTGAAAAGTAAACTGTAAATATTACAGTTTAGTTTAGAAAAGTATTCTACAGGGACTAAGAGATAAACAAGAACTTGAAGAGAAGATTAGAAGACAGAAGGAAAATGAGGAGCAGAAAATGAGCGGCATTCAGGTTTACACATGTGTGACACATAATATTACTGGTGTCTGATTCTAGAAATACATATTATATATATGTATAATGTATATTATCACACTTTCGAGCCAAATTTGGCAGGAAAGCAGATTTGATATTACATGCCCCGATGGGGAGCACTGGCTCTCACCCGGGGGCATGAAATATCAATCAGTTGCTCAGAGAGAGTCCGATATTCCCATAGGAACAAAGAGCCCACTCTCAACAACTGTTCTACTACTGTGAGGTACTGATTTAAATAAAGATTTAAATCAATAACCTGAAGTAGTCTATGACCGTAAATGCAATGATCAGATAAACTTTCCAAATTTAGGAAAAATATAAATTTATACCTTGTTTTAAAAACATTTCCTTGCGTTTGAGATGTGTTAAGCAAAATACAATTTTTTGTTGTAAAACTTTTTCAAGCTGTTGCTTTTTTACTGCACTTCATAGTTCAAAACCTAATTAGGCTTCGGATGATGGAACAAAGTAAAAACTCCCTGGTTTGTACGAGTTTCAAGCGACTTAAGGTTACTGAAAACGAGATCAAAGTTTACAAGCAGACTTGAAAGTTGCACAAAGTTTTGGTACTTGTCAGCGATACAATCAATCAGGCTTATTAATTTCCTTAATCGCTTACTTGAAATTAAAAAGGAAGTGTCAGAACAAACTACAGTCACCCTCACAAAAAGTAGTAGACACAGAAACGATGTTTGATCTATTCGAAGGAAGAAAACACACTAAACAAAGCCAGATTTCAGCCATTTCAGACCTGAATTTTAACCCCCTCTGATCCCTTCTTTGAGCCATATTCCATATAGAAATTGTGCAGAAATTATACTTGGCTTTTCCATTTTCCAAACCGGTTTCGCCTAGATTAGCTTGCGAAATTCGTGGCTGATCTATAAACAGACTGATAAAGAGACTTATAGATTCTGTACAATAAAGAGCGAAAATTCTATCCCAGGACTAGTTTTAACTGAATTTTAGTTAGTGCAAATAAGTGCAATAAAAACATCCTATAAAATATATTATCTATATAAATATATCAAGGGACGAATGACGTAACTTAATCAGCTAATCTGGTTATAAATTAGTCTGGGCACTGGGGCAAACAGGTCCGATGATTAATGTGCTGCCATTCTTTAGACAATTCAATATTGGTAACAGTACGGGTGAACTACCTGGCCATGACCAGTCACCAGGGTGGTTATAGGCTGGTGGAGTACTGCGTTCTAAAATGTTGAAGAGATACATTTGAATATTACAAATGTTCTGATAATTTCTAGTTCAGATAATTTCTAGCTCGAAGCAGATAATGGCAAATAATGGCAAGTAAAGATGGATACTGACTAAGAACTAAGCAGAATACTCGATAAAATAAAAAAGTCGACGATAACAAGTTGCATTAAATCATTCTGAAATAACAGACAATCAAGAATCAAGACGGACGATATTATTGTTGATGTAAATTAGGGAGTGTAGTGTATAATGTGGACTGATAAATAGACACTATAATTATGACCCCACAGCTCTATTCAAATACAAGAACTAGGAAATTCTTTCACCCCATCGCAGATACAGATTATACGATAAGGACTGTGATGTATAATCAACACTTAAACGGATGTTCTATACATTATACATCTACAGTTTTAATGACTCTAAAAATATCTAATAGAAATAAAGTATTAGAATCACCTCACATCGATTGATTTGCAGGATGTAATTACGTATCAAACGCGCTCGCGGCGGAATATTCTAGACTCATAAGTACAAGACCCATAGGCGGAAAACACATTATTATCACACTTTCGAGCCAAATTAGGCAGGAAAGCAGAATTGATATTACATGCCCCGGTGCAATGGGGAGCAATGGCTCTCACCCGGGGGCATGAAATATCAATCAGTTGCTCAGAGAGAGTCCGATATTCCCATATAATAATAATAGGAACAAGGAGCCCACTCTCAACAACTGTTCTACTACTGTGAGGTACTGATTTAAATAAAGATTTAAATCAACAACCTGAAGTAGTCTATGACCGTTAATGCAATGATCAGATGAACTTTCCAGGTTTAGGAAAAATATATATTTATACCTTGTTTTAAAAACATTTCCTTGCGTTTGAGATGTGTTAAGCAAAATACAATTTTTTGTTGTAAAACTTTTTCAAGCTGTTGTTTTTTTACTGCACTTCATAGTTCAAAACCTAATTAGGCTTCGGATGATGAAACAAAGTAAAAACTCCCTGGTTTGTACGAGTTTCAAGCGACTTAAGGTTACTGAAAACGAGATCAAAGTTTACAAGCAGACTTGAAAGTTGCACAAAGTTTTCGTACTTGTCAGCGATACAATCAATCAGGCTCATTAATTTCCTTAATCGCTTACTTGAAATTAAAAAGGAAGTGTCAGAACAAACTACAGTCACCCTCACAAAAAGTAGTAAAGACATAAACGATATTTGATCTATTCGAAGGAAGAAAACACACAAAACAAAGCCAGATTTCAGCCATTTCAGACCTGAATTTTAACCCCCTCTGATCCCTTCTTTGAGCCATATTCCATATAGAAATTGTGCAGAAATTATACTTGGCTTTTCCATTTTCCAAACCGGTTTCGCCTAGATTAGCTTGCGAAATTCGTGGCTGATCTATAAACAGACTGATAAAGAGACTTATAGATTCTGTACAATAAAGAGCGAAAATTCTATCCCAGGACTAGTTTTAACTGAATTTTAGTTAGTGCAAATAAGTGCAATAAAAACATCCTATAAAATATATTATCTATATAAATATATCAAGGGACGAATGACGTAACTTAATCAGCTAATCTGGTTATAAATTAGTCTGGGCACTGGGGCAAACAGGTCCGATGATTAATGTGCTGCCATTCTTTAGACAATTCAATATTGGTAACAGTACGGGTGAACTACCTGGCCATGACCAGGGTGGTTATAGGCTGGTGGAGTAGGTACTGCGTTCTAAAATGTTGAAGAGATACATTTGAATATTACAAATGTTCTGATAATTTCCAGTTCAGATAATTTCTAGCTCGAAGCAGATAATGGCAAATAATGGCAAGTAAAGATGAATACTGACTAAGAACTAAGCAGAATACTCGATAAAATTCTAAGTCAACGATTACAAGTTGCATTAAATCATTCTGAAATAACAGACAATCAAGAATCAAGACGGACGATAATATTGTTGATGTAAATTAGGGAGTGTAGTGTATAATGTGGACTGATAAATAGACACTAATTATGACCCCACAGCTCTATTCAAATTTAACAACCAGGAAATTCTTTCACCTTATCGCAGATACAGATTATACGATAAGGACTGTGATGTATAATCAACACTTAAACGGATGTTCTATACATTATACATCTACAGTTTTAATGACTCTAAAAATATCTAATAGAAATAAAGTATTAGAATCACCTCACATCGATTGATTTGCAGGATGTAATTTAAATTACGTATCAAACGCGCTCGCGGCGGAATATTCTAGACTCATAAGTACAAGACCCATAGGCGGAAAACACATTAATATCGCATGCACTAGGTAGCAGTACAAAGCAAATTCAGCGCGGCACACAGCATTCACTGTGTCATAAATGTGAAACGCGAGATTCTAATTTCACATATTGTATCTTTAATATCTGAAATACTAACTTATCGAGAGCTATATATAGCTTGGACATTATAAACATAAATAAGTTCGACATGTCTAGTTTTGCTTTGGTGAGATTTATAACTAACGTTTGATCAAATTCTGCTTTCCAGGCCAAATATGGCTCCAAATAATGGCAAATAATGGCAAATATGGCAAGTAAAGATGTATATTGTATACTGACTAAGAACTAAGCAGAATACTTGATAAAATTCTAGGTCAACGATTACAAGTTGCATTGATTAAATCATTCTGAAATAACAGACAATCAAGAATCAAGACGGACGATAATATTGTTGATGTAAATTAGGGTGTGCAGTGTATAATGTGGACTGATAAATAGACAATCATGGCGCCACAGCTTTATTCAAATTTAACAACCAGGAAATTCTTTCACCTTATCGCAGATACAGATTATACGATAAGGACTGTGATGTATAATCAACACTTAAACGGATGTTCTATACATTATACATCTACAGTTTTAATGACTCTAAAAATATCTAATAGAAATAAAGTATTAGAATCACCTCACATCGACTGATTTGCAGGATGTAATTACGTATCAAACGCGCTCGCGGCGGAATATTCTAGACTCATAAGTACAAGACCCATAGGCGGAAAACACATTAATATCGCATGCACAACGTACCAATAGAAAGCAAATTGGGCGCGGCACACAGCATTCACTGTGTCATAAATGTGAAACGCGGGTTCTAATTTTGACGTATTGTATCTTTAATATCTGAAATACTAACTTATCGAGAGCTATATATAGCTTGGACATTATAAACATAAATAAGTTCGACATGTTTAGTTTTGCTTTGGTGAGATTTATAACTAACGTTTGATCAAATTCTGCTTTCCCGGCCAAATTTGGCTCCAAAGAAAGTGTGATAAAACATTAATCACATGCCTTCTCATGCGATATCAACATTTTCAAAACTCGGCAAGCCTCGTGATTGAAAATGTCGATATAACCCTCGGCAAGCCTCGGGAAATATCGAAACTTTCGCTAACTCGGCAAGCCTCGTGGGCGAAAGTTTTGATATCGCATGAGAAGGCATGTGATAAATGTATAATATATAATATGTATATTTCAGAGAATTCTTGTGTAACTTCAATTAGTTCTAGTTAAAATTGTAACTTGTTGCTTGTAAAGTACTTGGTTGTGATGAAAGTACAGGATAGCGCTAAAATGTCATGATAGCAACTTTTACTTCAAAATTTTCTCCTTCATAAAATCTTTTATGATTTTTAAATTCATACCGGCGTAGGTGGTACCTCGATGTCATTTAAATTTTGGCATTGAGGTTATGACTACTCACAATTGCAGTTTTATAATTTTGACCACTATTTTGCACTACTATTTGGTAGCTGCTAATAAATAATGTGCTGTTAAATACGATTTTGCACCAAGTCAGCTTAATTACTCTACATTTGACTGTCGAGATTGTTCCAAAATGGCTCTCGGTATTTTAAACGAACATAAGTCATAAAATGTCGTATTTTTAGACGCTGATTCCCACATGAAATATAGATCAACCTTTCGCTGACGACTGCCGAGGAAGATGTTAACGACGTAAGGGTTAGGGTAATCTGTCAGAGCCTCAGAGCCTAGCTGTAGTTTAACAAGTTAAGGCCAGAGGGGGGGGGGGGGGGGGTAAATGGCACTTTTCTAGTTTTCTCATATTTGATAATAGTTGCTGGAGACGAACAAGAAGAAAAAAACCGGATCAAAATCAGACCTTGCGTTCCTGAGATATCGCGCGCTAAATTTTGAGGTTTACCTGTAATTACATGTTAAACTGGATCTTTAAACGGCTGTAACTTTTTTGACCTTTCGATTCCTTAGTTGAGAAAACCGGCCACTCCCTGATCTTGAGGTTTGGTACAGTGGTTCCTTGGACAATTATCCTCATTTATGATGCAGCGATTTTTTTAATTTGACTCGGTTCTTGAATTATGAGGTTAACCATGTCAAAAATTCGACAAATTTAGCTGGTTAACCTCATAATTCGAGAAACGAGTCAAATAAAAAAAATCGCTGCATCTAATATCTAGATACTTGTCCAAGGAACCACTGTACCAAATCCCAATATCAGGGGGTGGCTGGTTTACTCAACTAAGGAACTGAAAGTCACAAAATGTGTTTCGAGATAGATTTTTTTTTTTTTTTTTAAGAGAGGCTGGGCCAAGATAGCCCACGAGAGGATAGCATTGAGATGCTCTGCCTACCTCTGGGGTGTGGCAACCTTGGGGAAGGTTGCCGGTGAAATCAGAGTGATTGGTGGAGGATGGTGTAAGATGATATAATATGAGTCAAAATGATACGCTTAAATGCCAGCTGGGTTTGGAAAAGTAAAACGAGACGAGACAGCATATGAGATAATACTTTAAGTCACCCCGGTCTGATCCAGCTCTTCCGGCACAATTAAGCGTTTGGTGCGGTTTGCGAAATTGACAATTGTGGTGATGTGTTGGTTGTCGAATATGTCATTGACAGAGAGGTAGTAGTCCTGGAAATATTGACCTCTAATTTGGGCAATAGCTGGACACTGTCCAAGGAAGTGTGAGACAGTTTCCTCTCCGTCGCCGCACATAGGACAAGCACTGGTGTTTGATTTGCAAATGGTGTGAAGGTGTTTGTTTAAGCCGCAGTGACCCGTGATGAGGTGAACTGCACACAGTGTGCCCAGAGGCTGCAAAAAGTATTTAGGGTGATATTTGCTTTCCAGATAAGTTTAGCCTGATCTGATCAGAAATAATCTGAATTTTCTAACAAAAAAAGAATTAAGGGGCTATCATTTTTGGTTCTTGAGATATCTTGAATCATATACACCAAATTGGTATGAAATTTATGAATAAAATTCAATAGGATAAGAATTAATGGATGAATTGGTCGCATATAAACTAGAATAATAATCTCTAAACATGTCTAAAACCATAAACATTGTTTTTCATCATTATTATATGGAGTTAGGGGCCAGATCCAATAAAAATTGGGTTAAAAATACGAAATTTCGATTTTTGCAGGCAAAATTCGATGTTTTCATCATTTTTGAAGGACAAAATTTCGTTCGCATGGTACCAAAGTGCAGAATCAACTTCCAGATCCCAGTTTTGGGAACTATTAACTAAGTTATTTGTTATGCCTGATACCTTACATTGACAGAAAAAACATAATGGGGAACCCAAATTTGTCATCTGACACCTTCCCATGGCCATAAGTACCCCCAGCCTCCCTCAAAAAATTTGACTGCCAAAATATGGGGATATCACTATTTTACCCTTAACTAATCATGGGGGCAGTTTAAGAGTCTCCACATGTGTTTTAAAGTAACCTTTAGGTATGGTTATGCCTAAGAATGACTATTTGGGAACTATTTTCAGCTACTGCCCTAAAATTTTGGTAATTTTATTGAAATTAGGGTCCTTTAAAGTTAAAAAAGGGCTAAATCTACCATTTTTAGACCTTAAATTGCAAAAATAATGATTTCTGAACTGTTTGAGAGAATCAAGATTGCTTTTTAAGTGTTTTTGGTCATTGTAAGGTCCGGAAACACTTGTTGAGGTGATTTAAAGGCTTTAAAGAAGAAAATATCAGCAATTTGGGGCTAAATTACCTTATTTTGTAAGTGCGTAACTCAATTTAGCTCAAAATAACATTGTTTTTGTCCAAGAAAATTCGAATTTTGATCAAAAGCCATGTATGGAGGTATCAAATGAAAGCTCTTGATAACCTCTTTCCATTTAAAACACAAAGAAGTAGTTTATAATTGATATAAGTGCTAAAATGGTCTAAAAATGGAATCAAAAAGTCCTAAAATTCACAAAATTTCTGTCTAATCTTAAACCTTTGATGGCCCATAAAAAAATCATGCCACAATATCACACTGTAAATTTTTCTGAGATTACTCTAAATGTCCTATACTTACAGATAGCGTAAATTATGGATGCTCATCAAAGTGAATTTGTCACTTATTTTTGTAATTTGTTCAAAAATATGGCAAAAAAACGGCAAAAAAATGTAATTTTACACCAAAAATCAGGTTAAATCAATATATGAGGTCAAAAATCCTTCTAATCATCTTGAAAACCCCTTTAAACGATTTCTCATGCAATTTTAGGTTAGATAGGGTAGTTTTAAATTGAAAATAGGCTGGTTGAAGAAAAATACTGACTTTTTGCAGAAAATCGGGCTCGCGGGCACACTGTGCTGCAGTTCTGTAATCTTGTCTGTTTTTGCTGAGTGTAGTGTTGAGGTTTTTGATGATTTTGGCATGCTTGTGGCCGAGTGTCAGTTTGGTGTGTCTGGGACCGTCAGTTAACCAAGTTTCCTGATTCAGTCTGTTGACTTTGTTGTCGATTTGACGCTTGATGTAGGATTGTGGAACTGGACACTTCAAAGTGGATTCACTGGTTGTACCAAGCTTGGCCAGCTCATCTGCTTTTTCGTTCCCCCACAATCCGATGTGTGCTGCAATCCATCGTATCTCTAGCGTGTTGTTGGATCCGAGTGCATTAAGAGAGTCGTAACAGTCTCTTGTAGTTCTACTCCGCGTTGAAAGCGCAGAGATAGCTTGTATAGATGAGAGACTGTCAGACCATATGATGATATGTGTGTTGGTATAGGTAGAGAGATATTTGCAAGCTTCAATGATGGCAGTGAGCTCTGTTTGGTAAACAGTGCAATAATCAGGGAGCTTGAATGATCTTTCTTCAAGGGTGGTGTTATTGTTGTCTGTTGTGATGATATAGCCAGCCCCGCATCCTGAGTCTGTGAGTGACCCGTCAGTGTAGCAGGTGATCGTTTCACTGGTAATGTTGTCAATGGTGTTTTGAAGTGAATTTCTATATTCAGTGGTATCGGCTCCAGGAGTTGTGACGGTGAAGTGCCGTCCCAGCATCATGGTTGGTGTTGTTAGGTCTCTCGTTGCTCTAGGTGGGATAATGAGGTCTGCCATGAATTGTTTGTTGATAGTGGTATGATTTTTGATAGTTCCCTTCCTGAAGGCGATAGTTTCAAGAGTGAGGCTGCCATAAGCTTGTAGCCTGGCCGCACCCTTTGCTGCTTCGCCTTGCAGGAACAGTATGATGTCAGAAGTGTCGGTGAGGTGATTCAATGCGATAAAAGGTGTGCTTGGCATGGCACCAGACATCATTCTGAGTGCCAATGCCTGAACACGTTTGAGTTTCTTCGCGTTATAGTCCGTTTGAGTGGCCCTGATCCATATACTACAGCAGTAGGATAGGATTGGACGGATGACAGCCGTGTGAGAGATAGATGCAATTTAGTGTTTTCAAAATTTTGAATATTCACTGGAATGTATCACAGTTCGTTAGTTAGGACTTTCTATACACCTATCAACGTTTGCTTGATCAGACCTAGCCATCCCCTAAACGATTTTAGCCACTTTCAGTAGTTAATGTCCTTGTATTGTAAAAAATGAGGTTAACCAAGACTTCCTGTAAACACTAACTGCTCGAAAGTAGTAAAAATTTGGTTGTTAACCTCGCTTTAGACCATATAACACTGGGATTGGTTTATTAATATGTTATTATATATGTAGTAAAACATTTGCACAGTGTAACGATTAAGTTTTTGAGGTTAACATGTATTTTACTGGTCAGATATTCAAAAAATGAGAGGTTAACCTCATTTTTTAGCGATTTACGGATAAAATCTTCTACTAAAATATGGTCAGTTCAAATCACCTTTGTCACGTGATTATAGTTGTAGGCATTGTGATACCAATAGATACCTCACTGCGATATTGTGGTACATTACATAAGCAAGAATCGTATGTATATTCCCTACAGTACCAAAATGTGATGGTTAACCTCATTTTTTCATTTTCCCAAGATAAAAGAAAGTCAATCAACACGTCATCTATTTAGAAATGTGTATACCGTAAACTAACGATGAAAATAATAGCTCTATCATTTGATCTATTCTCGCTACATCTAAAAAAAGAGGTTAACCTCATTTAATAACGTTTGGATATTACTTTTTCTGATAATTATGAACCTAAAATTTAGAGTTAACATTTGCTGACCGAAATAACAAAAAATTATGGAGTGTAATAAAATATTAACCTCAATTTTATTAACCTCAATGTTGTATAGTCAATTTTGTGAAAGTCGGTTAACCTCAATTATTAAAAAAAGTTAAGCAGCTACAAATATGTGAATAGTTGCAATGTTTTTGTCATCAAAAATTATATTGAATAAGAAAATAATATTTTGGTCGATGTTTTTGACCCCTTACCCCCCCCCCCCCCCCCCCCCCCCTCTGGCCTTAAAGTTAGTAACGTAACAGGAAGCGTGGTTTACCACTAGGGTCATATTTTCAAGATGTGACGATTAATTAGCGAAGAGTGCTTATATCCATTACTTAGGTTCATTGACCACAAAAAAGTTCCTACTCGACCGTCTTGATCCCGATCCGGCCACGCCCATATCTTTCGCCAATTTTTAACAGGTAAAATCCATAAAGGAGTATGATAGGATTTTTGAGTGTGGGTAGTAACCAGTAACTTTGCAGGCGATGAGAGACCAGCTGTCTCGTATACAAGTAGAAATGGGGACCATGTCCTTTAACGACACAGACTCCCATGAGGACATATCCTCCAAACTAGCGGGGCTAGAGAACACCAGGAACAGAGTAAAGGAGCTGAGAGAGAGACTATCTCTCTTTGAGGAGGTCAGTTCTGTCACGTGTTAGTAATCCAGTGCTCTGATTGGTTGGTTTGTGTCACGTGTTAGTAATCCTGTGCTCTGATTGGTTGGTTTGTGTCACGTGTTAATAATCCTGTGTTCTGATTGGTTGGTTTGTGTCACGTGTTGGTAATCCTGTGTTCTGATTGGTTGGTTTGTGTCACGTGTTAATAATCCTGTGTTCTGATTGGTTGGTTTGTGTCACGTGTTAGTAATCCTGTGTTCTGATTGGTTGGTTTGTGTCACGTGTTAGTAATCCTGTGTTCTGATTGGTTGGTTTGTGTCACGTGTTAGTAATCCTGTGCTCTGATTGGTTGGTTTGGGTCACGTGTTAGTAATCCTGTGCTTTGATTGGTTGGTTTGTGTCACGTGTTAGTAATCCTGTGCTCTGATTGGTTGGTTTGTGTCACGTGCTAGTAATCCTGTGTTCTGATTGGTTTGTTTGTGTCACGTGTTAGTAATCCTGTGTTCTGATTGATTGGTTTGTGTCACGTGTTAGTAATCCTGTGCTCTGATTGCTTGGTTTGTATAATACACTTGTACACTGTTACACATACTATCGATTGTAGATAGTACATGTGTATTGTTAAGCTGTCCTATCCATTGACTAATTAATTTTATAAAGTTTAACTAGTACCCGCAGTTATACATTGTTTTACATATCGTGTATTGTATGATAACGTATAAGTATAGCTCGATATACGACAAGCTATTTGTGATGGAATGCGGTAGAAGGAATTTACAGGCATCAGCTGGTTGCTATAGATACTGTGGTTGCTATGGCATCATAATTTGTAAGCTTGTTGGGAACATCATAACATAAAAGTAACACGGATAACTTTTTACTCTCCTTATACTTAGCTAATAAGACAGTTCATGTAAAATCCGGATTGGAATATTGTTTCTGGGTCGCATGGTTGCAATGTATGTATTCTTGTGTAAATTTGTATTGATCCCGTTTGATGCGACAAGTAAAAATGCTCTTATCAGGGAAGGAATTTCAATGTTACTACATCGTATTCATGATCTCAAATTATTTGTTATATATAGTAGTGTTGAAAGTATTTTTAATACAAATTTACACAAGAATACATAATAAGACAGTGTTAGTAGAATGTTCTGGTCATTCTGTTTGCTTGAGAGGTTTCAAGTTCTGGGTAAATACTGTACTGTACTGTACTCTACTCTACTCTACTCTACTCTACTCTACTCTACTCTACTCTACTCTACTCTACTCTACTCTACTCTACTCTACTCTACTCTACTCTACTGTACTGTACTCTACTCTACTCTACTCTACTCTACTCTACTCTACTCTACTCTACTCTACTGTACTGTACTGTACTGTACTGTACTGTACTGTACTGTACTGTACTGTACTGTACTGTACTGTCACTTATCACATAATATAATCACGGTATTTGTTTTATATTCTGGTCGGTTTTAGGGTTCACTGAATTTGTGTAGCTACTCTACAATGTTAAGGTCAGTAGCTACACTACAATGTTAAGGTTAGTAGCTACACTACAATGTTAAGGTTAGTAGCTACACTGCAATGTTAAGGTTAGTAGCTACACTACAATGTTAAGGTTAGTAGCTACACTACAATGTTAAGGTTAGTAGCTACACTACAATGTTAAGGTTAGTAGCTACACTACAATGTTAAGGTTAGTAGCTACACTACAATGTTAAGGTTAGTAGCTACACTACAATGTTAAGGTTAGTAGCTACACTACAATGTTAAGGTTAGTAGCTACGCTACAATGTTAAGGTTAGTAGCTACGCTACAATGTTAAGGTTAGTAGCTACACTACAATGTTAAGGTTAGTAGCTACGCTACAATGTTAAGGTTAGTAGCTACACTACAATGTTAAGGTTAGTAGCTACACTACAATGTTAAGGTTAGTAGCTACACTACAATGTTAAGGTTAGTAGCTACACTACAATGTTAAGGTTAGTAGCTACACTACAATGTTAAGGTTAGTAGCTACACTACAATGTTAAGGTTAGTAGCTACACTACAATGTTAAGGTTAGTAGCTACACTACAATGTTAAGGTTAGTAGCTACACTACAATGTTAAGGTTAGTAGCTACACTACAATGTTAAGGTTAGTAGCTACACTACAATGTTAAGGTTAGTAGCTACACTACAATGTTAAGGTTAGTAGCTACACTACAATGTTAAGGTTAGTAGCTACACTACAATGTTAAGGTTAGTAGCTACACTACAATGTTAAGGTTAGTAGCTACACTACAATGTTAAGGTTAGTAGCTACACTACAATGTTAAGGTTAGTAGCTACACTACAATGTTAAGGTTAGTAGCTACACTACAATGTTAAGGTTAGTAGCTACACTACAATGTTAAGGTTAGTAGCTACACTACAATGTTAAGGTTAGTAGCTACACTACAATGTTAAGGTTAGTAGCTACACTACAATGTTAAGGTTAGTAGCTACACTACAATGTTAAGGTTAGTAGCTACACTACAATGTTAAGGTTAGTAGCTACACTACAATGTTAAGGTTAGTAGCTACACTACAATGTTAAGGTTAGTAGCTACACTACAATGTTAAGGTTAGTAGCTACACTACAATGTTAAGGTTAGTAGCTACACTACAATGTTAAGGTTAGTAGCTACACTACAATGTTAAGGTTAGTAGCTACACTACAATGTTAAGGTTAGTAGCTACACTACAATGTTAAGGTTAGTAGCTACACTACAATGTTAAGGTTAGTAGCTACACTGCAATGTTAAGGTTAGTAGCTACACTACAATGTTAAGGTTAGTAGCTACACTACAATGTTAAGGTTAGTAGCTACACTACAATGTTAAGGTTAGTAGCTACACTACAATGTTAAGGTTAGTAGCTACACTACAATGTTAAGGTTAGTAGCTACACTACAATGTTAAGGTTAGTAGCTACACTACAATGTTAAGGTTAGTAGCTACACTACAATGTTAAGGTTAGTAGCTACACTACAATGTTAAGGTTAGTAGCTACACTACAATGTTAAGGTTAGTAGCTACACTACAATGTTAAGGTTAGTAGCTACACTACAATGTTAAGGTTAGTAGCTACACTACAATGTTAAGGTTAGTAGCTACACTACAATGTTAAGGTTAGTAGCTACACTACAATGTTAAGGTTAGTAGCTACACTACAATGTTAAGGTTAGTAGCTACACTACAATGTTAAGGTTAGTAGCTACACTACAATGTTAAGGTTAGTAGCTACACTACAATGTTAAGGTTAGTAGCTACACTACAATGTTAAGGTTAGTAGCTACACTACAATGTTAAGGTTAGTAGCTACACTACAATGTTAAGGTTAGTAGCTACACTACAATGTTAAGGTTAGTAGCTACACTACAATGTTAAGGTTAGTAGCTACACTACAATGTTAAGGTTAGTAGCTACACTACAATGTTAAGGTTAGTAGCTACACTACAATGTTAAGGTTAGTAGCTACACTACAATGTTAAGGTTAGTAGCTACACTACAATGTTAAGGTTAGTAGCTACACTACAATGTTAAGGTTAGTAGCTACACTACAATGTTAAGGTTAGTAGCTACACTACAATGTTAAGGTTAGTAGCTACACTACAATGTTAAGGTTAGTAGCTACACTACAATGTTAAGGTTAGTAGCTACACTGCAATGTTAAGGTTAGTAGCTACACTACAATGTTAAGGTTAGTAGCTACACTGCAATGTTAAGGTTAGTAGCTACACTACAATGTTAAGGTTAGTAGCTACACTACAATGTTAAGGTTAGTAGCTACACTACAATGTTAAGGTTAGTAGCTACACTACAATGTTAAGGTTAGTAGCTACACTACAATGTTAAGGTTAGTAGCTACACTACAATGTTAAGGTTAGTAGCTACACTACAATGTTAAGGTTAGTAGCTACACTACAATGTTAAGGTTAGTAGCTACACTACAATGTTAAGGTTAGTAGCTACACTACAATGTTAAGGTTAGTAGCTACACTACAATGTTAAGGTTAGTAGCTACACTACAATGTTAAGGTTAGTAGCTACACTACAATGTTAAGGTTAGTAGCTACACTACAATGTTAAGGTTAGTAGCTACACTACAATGTTAAGGTTAGTAGCTACACTACAATGTTAAGGTTAGTAGCTACACTACAATGTTAAGGTTAGTAGCTACACTACAATGTTAAGGTTAGTAGCTACACTACAATGTTAAGGTTAGTAGCTACACTACAATGTTAAGGTTAGTAGCTACACTACAATGTTAAGGTTAGTAGCTACACTACAATGTTAAGGTTAGTAGCTACACTACAATGTTAAGGTTAGTAGCTACACTACAATGTTAAGGTTAGTAGCTACACTACAATGTTAAGGTTAGTAGCTACACTACAATGTTAAGGTTAGTAGCTACACTACAATGTTAAGGTTAGTAGCTACACTACAATGTTAAGGTTAGTAGCTACACTACAATGTTAAGGTTAGTAGCTACACTACAATGTTAAGGTTAGTAGCTACACTACAATGTTAAGGTTAGTAGCTACACTACAATGTTAAGGTTAGTAGCTACACTACAATGTTAAGGTTAGTAGCTACACTACAATGTTAAGGTTAGTAGCTACACTACAATGTTAAGGTTAGTAGCTACACTACAATGTTAAGGTTAGTAGCTACACTACAATGTTAAGGTTAGTAGCTACACTACAATGTTAAGGTTAGTAGCTACACTACAATGTTAAGGTTAGTAGCTACACTATAATGTTAGACTCACAACTGTCACCTCTACCGTGCAAACATAACATGCACCAAACATTTGCTTGCCATGCAACAGTTGGCAAACACTGGACAAGAGGTGTGTACATACAGCGTGTAACATAGTGTGTACTGTAATCTGCCATAATAAGCTTGACTTATGGCGATATTTCTCAACGTCTAAGTTTTGGCAGGCACAAATCGCTGCCTACAATGTTAAGGTTAGTAGCTACACTACAATGTTAAGGTTAGTAGCTACACTACAATGTTAAGGTTAGTAGCTACACTACAATGTTAAGGTAGTAGCTACACTACAATGTTAAGGTTAGTAGCTACACTGCAATGTTAAGGTTAGTAGCTACACTACAATGTTAAGGTTAGTAGCTACACTGCAATGTTAAGGTTAGTAGCTACACTACAATGTTAAGGTTAGTAGCTACACTACAATGTTAAGGTTAGTAGCTACACTATAATGTTAGACTCACAACTGTCACCTCTACCGTGCAAACATAACATGCACCAAACATTTGCTTGCCATGCAACAGTTGGCAAACACTGGACAAGAGGTGTGTACATACAGCGTGTAACATAGTGTGTACTGTAATCTGCCATAATAAGCTTGAATTATGGCGATATTTCTCAACGTCTAAGTTTTGGCAGGCACAAATCGGCTGCTTTGTGATCGAGCTCGATAAGAAATGTCCATCGACGTCAAGCACACAAAATTAAAACTAGTATGCTGAATAAGCGCATATATTTAAATGTGGATTAAAGTGTAGCTTTTCATTGATGAATTAAGTTGCAAAACTTTAACCTTTCGATTTTTGGGGGCCACACCACCCAATCAACATTGAATTTCTTATACTCGTGTTTGTGAACATGTTAGATACTCCGTTGCAACATATTGCAATAGTTCATTTAATCCGGAATATAATCTGAAAGGATGGTGCGAAACAGATTTAAAATGACGAAGTTATCAAGCAATTTGTTTATCTCGTTATCAAAATTGATTAGGTAATCAATGATTACCCAATTACGACACCGTAATTGGGCTCTCTGCACGGTTCCCATAATGCGGATCTAGCCTCAACCTAATCACACGCAATGAAAAATCTCCCTATGCTTCATATTTCAGTCATCTGAGAAGCTAGAACTCTCATTTTTTCAGGAAAAACGTAATTTAAATGGCCAAACACTATTCAATAAAATTTAGCTCGATCCGACTATCCAAACTATCAAATAAATGCGAAAATGAACCTTCATCTGAAAAAAATGAACACGAATATTTTTCGATTTGACAAATTCCTCGAACCAGTAGTGGTAGTAAGTCGTACCAGAAAGAATTATTTCAATTGGGTACTCAGTGACTGAGGTATTAAGGCCAACGTATGGGTACTGACTTATGGCCCCCTGTATAATTAAGGTATAACTGTAGACTGGTTACACCTTTAAAAGAAACATTATGTTCTGCATATTTACTGTACAGTTAAAATGGCACTGTCCACACTATTACATACGTTTACCTGTGTGCATATAATCAGTAATATGTATATTTGTTTAAAGTAATGCCCTCTCCAGTCCCTGTGATAACTTATATAATTCCCTCAACTTTCAGAGTGACGTAGAAAAAGCAGCAGTTCCAGCACCTGCTAGCGATGAGGAGAAACTGCAAGCTCTACTTAGAGCCCAGGAGAAACTAAAACACTTACACATGCTCGCTTCAAAAGTTAAAGAGGTAAAATGTGCATGCCTCTATTTCCGGTCTTTGAGATCAATTTGTGGGGGCTTATTTTATTGAAGCTATAGGGTAAGGTCCGAGACTACGCATGTTTTTAAGCAGTAAAGATATCAAGATAAATAGTTTTACTTGCTCCGTGTATAGTAGGGAATAGTCTATATTAAAGTAATAAGTTAATTTTAATGTGTTGAAACATTTAGATTGATTTTTCTTACTTTCAACACTACTGTGAAACAAATAATTTAAGAAAATAAATAAAAAATAATCGTATAATTACGATAAAACGATCGAATAAATTCTTCTGAAAAGTTTATTTACTAACTTGATTACTAATTTACTCTAAATTTCAGGCTCGAGCTGGCGGCCAAGGTATTCCTGCAGAGGTTCTAAATGAAATTAGTCTTATAGTCCCAAAAGATCAGGTAAACAACTATAAGTTCATTTTTTCCCGATCCATGACTCAAAGTGCCGAAGGCACAAAAGAGTCAAGGACAAGGGTTAGCGAACGAGGTTTTTTTTGTATATGTTAGCTTTCGTCCGTACCTGCGTGCGACCACCGACCGTGCCTGGGAGCGTACGTGTCGCCCACGTGTCTGCCTGCGCAAAGTTATTTTGCGCGATCATCTGAATTAAACAATTGTCGGCGCGCGGTGTTGAAATGTTCAAGTACATTGTTAATTTAACCATGCACGCATCCCGCTAATAGCATAGTATTATTATTTTGAGTTAGTATTACTATTTTGCACAGATCCGTGTCAAGTTGCATAAACAATAAACATACGGTATATGGTTACATAGAAATATACACTATTTTCAAATTCAATATGGAATTATATCAACTGGGCGGCGCTCGGCCTGTCATTCCGCCATATCTGCATGCTTATAAACAGCCAAGACTGGGGTCCCCAGGTGGTATGGAATATGATAAAATACCCCATCACGGATCGGGAAATTGAGCGGCCATCCACAAAAGAAAAGCGGCCGCATTTCTTGTTAAGGGTGGTAATAGCAAGTTTAATTTGACATGTCAATGTGATTGTATCAAAATTTGGAATGTACTTCCCACAGACTGCAAGTCATTCGGAATTTGTGTTAGATGAACTTAGTTCAACTGAAAGATTTTCTAATTGTAATGTAACGCGCGCACGCCTAATTTTGTTTATTTGGAAAAAGTTTATAGTAGTGATCATTGAGTGTAATATCGGGGCACTAAAATCGCGCGCAGATTTGGCGGTAAACCATCGAGATCGTTACACCCTGCGATCATATTACAGGAATCGGCCGAAGAAGATGATGAAAGTATTGCTGAAGAAAGCGAAGAAATTGAAGAACAGAATACGTCAACTGATGAGAGATTGAGTGCTTTACTTAGGAGAAAACTTGAGTTGGAAACTGTCCAGAATGAACTAAAGCAGCTCAGAGATCAGCAGAAATTACTTTCAAATATGGAACAGGTTGGTTATTAATGCTGGTGTCATCAGACGTGTTATTTTGTTCACGTTCATCCCACGCAGTAAACTGTACGATTCGACAACAACATTCATAACGGACAAGTCTTACCAAGTTACTCACAACCTAGCTAACATATAATGTACCCCAGACTAATGGAATAGAAGGATCTAGAGTTGTGCCAGAGTGTGACCGGGAACTAACATATAACTAGCTAACATATAATGTACCCCAGACTAATGGAATAGAAGGATCTAGAGTTGTGCCAGAGTGTGACCGGGAACTAACATATAACTAGCTAACATATAATGTACCCCAGACTAATGGAATAGAAGGATCTAGAGTTGTGTCAGAGTGTGACCGGGAACTAACATATAACTAGCTAACATACAATGTACCCCAGACTAATGGAATAGAAGGATCTAGAGTTGTGCCAGAGTGTGACCGGGAACTAACATATAACTAGCTAACATACAATGTACCCCAGACTAATGGAATAGAAGGATCTAGAGTTGTGCCAGAGTGTGACCGGGAACTAACATATAACTAGCTAACATATAATGTACCCCAGACTAATGGAATAGACGGATCTAGAGTTGTGCCAGAGTGTGACCGGGAACTAACATATAACTAGCTAACATATAATGTACCCCAGACTAATGGAATAGAAGGATCTAGAGTTGTGCCAGAGTGTGACCGGGAACTGCTGTGGGAAAGTCTCCGTGAGAAACAGGCCGCTCAACTGGACAGGCTGAAGAAGAGTGAACCCAAATACGAGTAAGTAGAAATTATTATTGTATTAATTTACTTGTAGTATTTTTACTGAGTGTTTTTTAAGATGAAAATCTACCCCGATTTCTTGCGGCTTCCTAGACGTGACTGACTAAGGATTATTTAAGTTTGGGAGGTGAGGCTAATTACTTGACACTGATTCTGGGTTTTGACTTTTGATTGGTTAATGCTATTTAGCTACTAGTTGCTATACCAACTCGTTCTTATTTTTAATAATATGTATAAATACCGTTCATTACTAAATTTGTAAATTAATTATATTTGAGTATAATATTCCATCTTGTGACTGCAATATTCCATCTTGTAACTGTAATATTACATCTTGTAACTGTAATATGTGATCTTGTTACTGTAATATGTGATCTTGTTACTGTAATATGTGATCCTGTTACTGTAATATTCCATCTTGTAACTGTAATATGTGATCTTGTAACTGTAATATGTGATTTTGTAACTGTAATAATGTGATTTTGTTACCAGTGGTGACTCTAATGACGGGTTCACAACACGTGCTACCTGGGGAGGCAGCAGCATCAGGAGTGTGGAGACAGCTGACCTGATGGCAGCAGAAAGGGACGATATTGAGGGAGGACAGTATCCTGACAAGACTATTGATAGTGAGGAGGAAAAGGAAGGTGAGAATGTTGGGAGATGTTTTGCAACCTTTATACTCTTCAGCTACTCATTTTCAGTTACCAGACAACTCTGTTTTTTAAATTTATCCCTTCTGTAATACTCCTGTAACCATAGTATCTGTACAGGTGACACTACCTAGTAACCATGGTAACTGTACAAGTGACACAACCTAGTAACCATGGTAACTGTACAGGTGACGCTACCTAGTAACCATAGTATCTGTACAGGTGACACTACCTAGTAACCATGGTAACAGTACAAGTGACACAACCTAGTAACCATGGTAACTGTACAGGTGACGCTACCTAGTAACCATAGTATCTGTACAGGTGACACTACCTAGTAACCATGGTAACTGTACAAGTGACACTACCTAGTAACCATGGTAACTGTTTAAGTGACACAACCTAGTAACCATGGTAACTGTTTAAGTGACACTACCTAGTAACCATGGTAACTGTACAGGTGACACTACCTAGTAACCATGGTAACTGTACAGGTGACACTACCAGCTAGTAACCATGGTTACTGTACAGGTGACGCTACCAGCTAGTAACCATGGTAACTGTTTAAGTGACACTACCTAGTAACCATGGTAACTGTACAGGTGACACTACCAGCTAGTAACCATGGTAACAGTACAAGTGACACAACCTAGTAACCATGGTAACTGTACAGGTGACACCACCTAGTAACCATGGTAACTGTACAGGTAACACTACCAGCTAGTAACCATGGTGACTGTACAGGTGACACTACCAGCTAGTAACCATGGTAACTGTACAAGTGACACTACCTAGTAACCATGGTAACTGTACAGGTGACACTACCAGCTAGTAACCATGGTAACTGTACAGGCGACACTACCAGCTAGTAACCATGGTAACTGTACAGGCGACACTACCAGCTAGTAACCATGGTAACTGTACAGGTGACACTACCAGCTAGTAACCATGGTAACTGTACAGGTGACACTACCTAGTAACCATGGTAACTGTACAGGTGACACGAAGGAGGCACGTGATGCGAGACTGCTGTACGAGATAGAGACAAACTACTGGATAGAGCACTGCAAACAGCTCAGTAAGCAGCTTGCAGAGAGGACCCATACTATTCATGTGTTACTCGGAGATAAACCAGCTAGGTAGGTTACAGGGGGGGACCCATACTATTCATGTGTTACTTGGAGATAAACCAGCTAGGTAGGTTACAGGGGGGGGACCCATACTATTCATGTGTAACTCGGAGATAAACCAGCTAGGTAGGTTACAGGGGGGCCATACTATTCATGTGTTACTCGGAGATAAACCAGCTAGGTAGGTTACAGGGGGGGGGGACCCATACTATTCATGTGTTACTCGGAGATAAACCAGCTAGGTAGGTTACAGGGGGGGGACCCATACTATTCATGTGTTACTCGGAGATAAAACAGCTAGGTAGGTTACAGGGGGGGGGGACCCATACTATTCATGTGTAACTCGGAGATAAACCAGCTAGGTAGGTTACAGGGGGGCCATACTATTCATGTGTTACTCGGAGATAAACCAGCTAGGTAGATTGCAGGGGGGGGGGGGGGCAGATTAGAATCCTACCAGATTTCTGCTGATCACGATACAGCCACCCCATGTCTAGATAGCCACACTTTTTAACTCTGTTCTCTCCCCAGACGCAGCCAAGCAACAGAGGACCATGTTGATGGTAAACCAGAGCTATATGCGAGGATAGAACAACTGACAGTTGAAAACGACGCTCTTCACTCAGAACTAAACGAAGTGTACGGTATGGACGCCTTCCAGGACGGGGTACCAGGCAAACGTAGAGCTGGTAACCATGGCGACAGAGCTGGTAACCATGGCGACAGTGAGTTTAGCACTCCTAACGAGAAGAGTAGGGCGTACCACGAGCGTTCTTACGCCGATAAAACCTATTCTAACTACTCCGGATACTCCGGATACTCTACACCCTACTCCCCTAATCCGCACAGAAACTTCCGGAAACCGGTCACTCCGTCAGCGTTCCCGCAGTACCCCATGGGACCATGGCACAGTCATTACAATCCTTATATGCCTCCTCCTCCTCCTCCTCCTCCACATCCGTCTTACTATTATCCTTACCATCATCCCAGGGAATTTACTCCACAGTAAGTTTATTAGCTAGTACAGGGGATAAAGTTTAAAAGAAGAACCCTTGTTTTTCAGTAAATCTTTGATTTTTTAAGATCTTCAAATAGCCTTGAATTCCCACAATTTCTTAAAAGTACCGGACCATGTAAAACATAAATTCCAATTCCTCAGTTCAGAGTACAGCGCCAGCCCGGGAGCAGGAGGCCACTTTGGAGGCATGTACCCTCCATCCCAACCTGACCAGTACCACTACCCTGACCCCTCCCATCACACTGGTCCTCACGGGTAAGATAAAATATTTGGTGTTTTGTTGAGTTTTGTTAAGTTTTATTGAGTTTTGTTGAGTTTTGTTGACAAAGTTGACAAAATAACGTTGACAAAGTTCAACTTATTTTACCAAGGAATTACATCATTATAAATCTTATATCATCATGGTTACCTGATACTTTCCTTGTAGGAGCAGGTGGCCATTTTTCCCTTCCTTTTACGAACCATCGTTTTACGAAACGTAAGACATTTGCAATTGCATGTGCAATGAAATAAACAGTATATAATATGAAAAATACTAAGTCATAAACTGGATCATTGCAGGGTCAGATCTTTTTTCTGCATGGTACGTAAAGTCTCACTGGATAAAATCAAATATGTTATAATTCTGTTAAATCCATGTTCTAATTATGCTAATTATGCATGATTCCAAATAAACATATTGATAGTTCGAATTTGCATAGTGGACATTTTCTCTAAATTCTGATTGTTACTTCTTCTCGTTTCCGTCAATGTCCTATGTTTCTGGCTTATGTTGACTAACTTTTAAATATTTCAACTGTACTTACTAACTTAGTAGATTACGTACTAAAAAAGCTAATTGTGTGAATGGATAAGAAATTATTTAAATATATGATAGAGTTCATGTAATATCTGGATCGGAACATGATTTATAAGTCGCATAGTTGTAATGTTTCTTGGGCAATATTTGTAAATTTTATTGATCCCGTTTGTTGCGACAAGGAAAAGGCTCTTGGATTTGGATTTGATAGCGACCAGCTAAACCAGTCACTACGTCAACATACGAATATAAAAAATATAACAATGGGGCGGGGGGGGGTATATCCCCGGCCCTAAATCGGGAAAAAACCTACATTTTAATATACTTTAATATACATGAATTTACATCCAGTTTGGTCAAAAAATGGCTGAGTTATGAGCTTCAAACCATATGCCCAAAATTGCATTTTGATACACTTTAATATGGTCAGCCCCCCCCCCCCCCCCCCCCAACAATCTAAAAATGCTAAATCTAAAAATAATAACTAAAAAATAATCAAAATCTTAAATGATATTCAATTTATAATTTATAATTTACAATCCTGTTTTTTCCCAGGCCGCCAACAGACCCAAACTCCCCTTTTGTAACGAGAGCAGAGGAAAAGAAAAGTGAGAAGCAGAAAAATGGAGAGGTGATTAATTAACTGCTCTCTTTTTAAATTGGTCTAATTTTTGAGCTTTTTATAAACCTATAGTGTTTAATAGGATTAGTCGCACGTTTATTTTGCTATTGGCATAGTCGTTATTTTAAATAATTTTCATGGTTCTTTCTTTCCCATACCTATTTAGTTCGATATAGTATATAAAACCTGTTTAGTGATACTGTCTAGTAACCATGGTAACTGTAGATACATTTTACAAAATTAATTCATCCTGCTTGTTTCATTGTGTGCCCTTAAATTAATTAAATTAATTAAATTCATTTTGTTTTGGCTGCTTATCATTTTTCCAATGAAAATGAACTTATAATAAAATTGCCTAAGTACCAATTTACCAAAACGGCCCATAAAAATAAGAAAATCTGCCTGTACTTGAATCGTGGTAGATGTGTTTGATTTAAATTATAATTATTATTATTTTAATTTAATTTAAATTATTATTATTATTATTTTGCTTAATGTCCCCTTACAACCAGCAGAACAAGAACAGTAAGAACGTGTCGTTCTCCTTGTCTCAGATAAAAACATCTGGAGACACAATCAGCACTCAATACCCAACACCCAGGAAACACGAGGCATACAAGAAATTAGCAGGTTTGTAGGTTAATTAGGGGTTAATTAATTTGTATATAATCTATTGGGTTAATTAGTTAATTGATTAGGAAGATTACTGAATACTATTTAACACGTTCCACAATCTTACAACGTCACAATGTTCAGAGTCAAGTAATACCACACCAAAGGAGGATGACGTCATCAGAGTAGATGATGACGTCATTAGCGTGTCCTCGACAGACTCCTCGGTTTCACTGCAGATAGTAGATGAGGTGGAGGGGGACCCCGAGGAGAAGGGGACAGGAAGATCTGCTTTTGAGGGACTTCAGAACACTGTTTATAGCGAGGTAATAACAAAACCTTTTTCTTTATTTATTTTTAATTATTTTTATAATATTATGTTTATTTTTGCGAGGAAACGGTTTTGGGGATTTACGATCAAAATATAAACATTATTTTTTGTTCTACGTGCCATTTCAAGAGCTTCAGAGCTGAATCAAATCCACTTTTAATCGTGATTTTTATTTTTAATACTTCCAGGTTATACAATACTTTTATTTTTAATACTTCCAGGTTGCCAGTCTCATATCTGCCAACGAGACTAGACCTCACTACTTAATAGAACTGGTCAGAGAACTCTCAGGTTAGTTGTTAATTAGTTGTTAATTGGTTTTTAATTAGTGGTTAATTAGTTGTTAATTAGTTATTAATCAGTTGTTAATTCGTTTATGCATAATTAATAATAAATATAATTGGAACATGAAATTGCCCGGGTTGAGACACCTCCTTGTTTCTATCAACTTGCCCGTAATGTACTCACCAATAAAGTAATGTACTCACTAATAAAGGACGATAGGTTGAGCAAATTATTAATTATTAAGTATTCTTATTGTATTATTCTAATTTTCCTATATTTTTATGACCTAAATATGCAAAAAATATGAGTGATTTTTAATTTCATCTCAGAAATTAGAGCCATTTAAAATCCAAACATTATTTTCAACTCACCCTCTTCTACACACTGTGTATTACAGGCTAGCTATACATCACATCTCCGCAAGCAATCACACTGTGTATTACAGGTCTTGAGAACCCAAACCATGTTTACTAGGTAGTGTCACTTGTACAGTTACCATGGTTACTGTGTATTACAGGTCTTGAGAACCCAAACCATGTTTACTAAGTAGTGTCACTTGTAAAGTTACCATGGTTACTAGGTAGTGTCACTTGTAAAGTTACCATGGTTACTAGGTAGTGTCACTTGTACAGATAGTATGGTTACTAGGTAGTTACATGTTACATGGCGAGATCTCCATCCAAAAGGATTAGTCTGCGTCGACTGCGTCATTACTTTGTATTATACAACTTCGGCGGGTAACATTTCTCCATCCCTTTCGGTCTGCAGCTAATCTTCTCATACAATCAATCGTGAGTCCATTACGATCCAATCTCTGCTCAGCATCCTTCAAACCTCCCCTGATTTATTTATTATTGATATTGTTTGAATACATCATTTAAGCTCTTCCTAGGCCTGCCTCTTGATCTCTTCCCATGCTTGGGTTTCCATTCAAGTAAATAGTTGGGCAACCGATCTTCAGGCATTCTACTGACATGTCCAAACCAACGCAGCCGTTTTGTTGTTATTATGTCAGCAAGGGCAGTTATTGATGCCCTTCTTAAAACATCCTCATTACTTACTCGATGGAACCACCTCACTCTCAGGATTCTTCTTAAGCAGTACTGATGGAAAGACTCCAATCTTCTTGTCTGCACTTGAGTCGTGTTCCATATCTCACATCCATAGGTCAGAATGGTAAGAACAGCTGCGATGTAGATTCGCACTTTGTTGTTAATGCTTATGTTCTTATTCTTCCAAATGTTGTTGAGTTGGTTAAAAGCTCCGGTTGCTTTTCCAATCCTGACCCTTATTTCTTTATCAATCTTGCCATCTGATGTAATTTTGGCACCCAAATAAGTGAATTGAGTGACCTGCTTTGCAGAGTTTCCATCGACAGTTATATCTATGGTCCTATTCTCTGGGAGTGGGTGCTGCGATGTATCTTTCCCAATGACCATGATCTCTGTTTTCTTTGCGTTCATCTTTAAACCCCCAAGTCCACAGTATTTCGCAATATTGTCCGTAGTTTCTTGCAGTCCTTCAACAGTGTCATCCATTCCTGCGATGTCATCAGCATAGTCAAGATCAATGACACATTTTTCCGGTTGTCTGGAACTTTGTCTGTACTGAAGTGTAAAACCACGGGATATATTCTTAAACTTCTCTGCAAGTTCTAATCCCCAGTTAAGTACAAGATTGAAAATAGGGGGCCCTTGCACATCACCTTGTCCAGTCCCCGAATCGACATCAAACCATCTTGTCAATTCTCCATTGACACGAACTGCACTTTCAGTTGCTCTAAAGAACGCTTTGAAAACATTGATATATTTTGTCGGAAGACCATAATGTTCAAAAGCTTTCCAAATAAAGTCACGATTGATTGAATCAAAAGCAGCTTTAAAATCAATAAAGTTTATGTACAAAGGGACGTTGAATTCTATACAATTGTGTATTATACAATGAAGTGAGTACAGCTGATCTATACAAGAACGGTTTCTCCTGAAACCACACTGATTCTCTCTGAGTAATTTTTCAAGCCCATTACTCAGTCTTTTTAACAACACAATTTGGAATAACTTTGATATAGTTGAGCGTAAAGTTATACCTCTGTTATTGTTGCAATATGTGAGGTCCCCTTTCTTTGGGATGATGGTGATTATTCCTTTTCTCCAATCATTAGGAATATCCTCACTTTTCCACACAGTTTCAAAAAGATCCTTTAACCAAGGCAGAAGTCCAGGAGAACCGTACTTTAACTGCTCATTTGAAATTTCATCAATTCCAGCACTCTTGTAGTTCTTCAACTTCTTGATAGCTTCCTCAATTTCAAACAAGGACGGTGGTTCATCATCATTACTAAGGTATTCAAAAGAAAGTAACTTTTCATCCTGATCCAATATAGAGAAATCCACCGCATTTGCTGCTGGCGTCAAGAGTTCTTCAAAATATTCGGCCCAGCGATGTGATTGAGCTTCGGGATCTGATATAAGCGTCCCATTCTTATCCCGCACTGCCGCAGATCTGTTTACTCTCTTGTTTGTTAGGGATTTTATTTTCTGCCAAACATCTCTTTGTTGACCCTGCTTGGCAGCATCTTCTAATTCCTCAGCTATTCTAACAGCCCAAGCATTATCATCTCTTTTACAGTTCTGCCTAACAAGACCGTTAATCCGCGAGTACTTAGCACGGTTCTCAGCAGTACTGGGTTTCTTTTTAATCTCCCCTCGTTCTTTTAGGAGATTCTTAGTATCCCTTGAGAGATGTTCTGTTCTCTTTTTCCGGCCCCTTTCACCCAGAACTTCAAATGAAACATCAGTTATTATATCTCTTAAATTTTGCCACTGTTCTTCTAAAGGAGAGTTTCCATGCTCCTGATCGTTGTTATAGTACTCTTCAGCTATTCTGTTACTATATTCCTGGCTCTTAGATCTATCACGCAGGTGCTCTAAAGCAGGCTGTCTTACACGCTTCTTTCTTTTCTGAGGACACTTAAGTTTAATAGATACATATCCTCTAACCAGATAGTGAGTAGTATTTATATCTGCTCCTCTCATGCTCCTGACATCAAGCAAAGAATGGCTCCATCTCGTCGAAATACACATATGGTCAATTTGAGTGACGGTGTTACCATTTGGGGATCTCCATGTTGTCTTGTGGATATCCTTGTGTTCAAAGAGTGTGCCTCCAATCGTCAGCTGGTGCATAGTACAGAAATCTAGCATCCGTTTTCCGTTATCATTTGATTCTGTGTGATGTGAGTGTTTTCCTATAACACCAGGGTGAGCATCAGTATCCCTTCCAACACGAGCATTAAAATCTCCTAAAACTATTTTTATATCATGAGCAGGTAGTCCCGATTGAACATCATTCAATTCCTTGTAGAATGAGTCTTTTAAACTGATTTCTGCATCCTCAGTTGGAGCATACACAACTGTAACACAAATGTTGATGTGTTTGCTATGTAAACGGGCAGTCATAACCCGTCCTGATACAGGGGTGTATGATATGAGAGTATTCTTCATCTTTTTGGAAAGAACAACACCAACTCCTTCTCTCCGTACTCCATCGCTCCTGCCAGAATAAACCAAAACAGCCCCATTGCTCAAAGTCTGAGTTCCTGATCCAGCCATATGTGTTTCAGTTACCCCAAGGAGCTCTAGTCCATAATCATCAACACCTTTTCCTAATTGATACATCTTACTGGAATTACTGACAAGAGAAGTAACATTCCATGTACTGATACAGAGAGGATTCTTTACAATATTTACAGGATTAGACATACTTGACTGTCTGTTTACAAATGACAAATCTGATGAAGGAATTCTGTATTTACAGTGTTTACGTCGGCTCTTACGGGAGTTGCAAACAGACATCAAGCTACTAGGGTCCTTTCGGCTTTGCCTAGTCGCCGTCATCACTCCACCTGCGCCTCCACGTATAATACTATTGAATGACACTGTAGACGTTTCTGTAGCGGTTTGATTTAAGGTGGATGGTTTGCCGGACCTTCGCACCCGATCCAGAGGCAGCACCGACATCAAGAAGTTAGCGCTCCGTCCAGACACCAGCAAGCTGGTGGTTAGGTTCGATACGTTAAATTAAAGCATGAAGAGCTTCTGAAGCCCATAGGGAATCAAAATTAAACCGTAAGTGATCATGTCAGAGACAAGATCACCAAGCAAATGCTCGATTACACAGGGCAACCAAGACTTGGACAAAATGGTGAACCGTGAGTGACACACAGATGACCCTGCCACAAGACAGCATCACCGAGCACCACCCAGCAATTGCATCCTCTCGCCACCACAGCAACCGACCCCCCAGTGATACAGCACTGATTACCACTCCCAGGTGATCTGTGCTAACAGACTCGGACCAGATGCAATGGGGAGCTAGGTAGTGTAAAGTTACCATGGTTACTGTGTATTACAGGTCTTGAGAACCCAAACCATGGTTACTAGGTAGTGTCACTTGTAAAGTTACCATGGTTACTAGGTAGTGTCACTTGTAAAGTTACCATGGTTACTAGGTAGTGTCACTTGTACAGTTACCATGGTTACTGTGTATTACAGGTCTTGAGAACCCAAACCATGGTTACTAGGTAGTGTCACTTGCACAGTTACCATGGTTACTAGGTAGTGTCACTTGTACAGTTACCATGGTTACTGTGTATTACAGGTCTTGAGAACCCAAACCATGGTTACTAGGTAGTGTCACTTGCACAGTTACCATGGTTACTGTGTATTACAGGTCTTGAGAACCCAAACCATGTTTACTAGGTAGTGTCACTTGTACAGTTACCATGGTTACTAGGTAGTGTCACTTGTAAAGTTACCATGGTTACTGTGTATTACAGGTCTTGAGAACCCAAACCATGGTTACTAGGTAGTGTCACTTGTAAAGTTACCATGGTTACTGTGTATTACAGGTCTTGAGAACCCAAACCATGTTTACTAGGTAGTGTCACTTGTACAGTTACCATGGTTACTGTGTATTACAGGTCTTGAGAACCCAAACCATGTTTACTAGGTAGTGTCCCTTGTACAGTTACCATGGTTACTGTGTATTACAGGTCTTGAGAACCCAAACCATGGTTACTAGGTAGTGTCCCTTGTACAGTTACCATGGTTACTGTGTATTACAGGTCTTGAGAACCCAAACCATGTTTACTAGGTAGTGTCACTTGTACAGTTACCATGGTTACTGTGTATTACAGGTCTTGAGAACCCAAACCATGGTTACTAGGTAGTGTCACTTGTACAGTTACCATGGTTACTGTGTATTACAGGTCTTGAGAACCCAAACCATGGTTACTAGGTAGTGTCACTTGTACAGTTACCATGGTTACTGTGTATTACAGGTCTTGAGAACCCAAACCATGGTTACTAGGTAGTGTCCCTTGTACAGTTACCATGGTTACTGTGTATTACAGGTCTTGAGAACCCAAACCATGTTTACTAGGTAGTGTCACTTGTAAAGTTACCATGGTTACTGTGTATTACAGGTCTTGAGAACCCAAACCATGGTTACTAGGTAGTGTCACTTGTAAAGTTACCATGGTTACTGTGTATTACAGGTCTTGAGAACCCAAACCATGGTTACTAGGTAGTGTCACTTGTACAGTTACCATGGTTACTGTGTATTACAGGTCTTGAGAACCCAAACCATGTTTATTAGGTAGTGTCCCTTGTACAGTTACCATGGTTACTGTGTATTACAGGTCTTGAGAACCCAAACCATGTTTATTAGGTAGTGTCACTTGTACAGTTACCATGGTTACTGTGTATTACAGGTCTTGAGAACCCAAACCATGGTTACTAGGTAGTGTCACTTGTAAAGTTACCATGGTTACTGTGTATTACAGGTCTTGAGAACGACTATCTGAGACAGCGACACTTGTACATGTTGCGTGACTTGCGGGGTAGTTTCCTCAACAACAGCCAGCAAGAAGGACAAAGTGACAAGAAGAACCCTGGCTCTGCTGCTGCGTGAGTTTTATTTAATTATGTGAACATTATTATAACAGTACGGGTATCGGCCTTACAAAATGACACGAAAAAGGAGATGGCTCTGAAATGCACAAAAATGAGTTTTGTTCATGTTTTATTATCCAGATAGGTAGTTCAACAGGTATATTTTTCTTCCCGGGGGTTGATTTGATTGAAAAACCGTAAATTTTGCGATAAAAATTGTCATCTTTGAAATCTTCCAAAAAAACATGCCTTACAAAATGACAATTTCGTCACGGTTTGTCATTTTTAACAGCAGCCTATAGAAATTTGATTTCACCTAGGACAGTTAGATAAATATAATAGATTGAAGATTAGAATAGCTTTTACAGGAAAAAGGATGATTAAAAAAAGTTGGGCAATTTCGCGTGAGATAGTGCCTTACAAAATGACAACCCAAAACGGCATCACTTCAAATCCGATTTGGGAAAAAGTTTCATTATTCTTTCACGTGTCTTACTGTTAGATATATATGTTGTTTATATTATACCAGTTCTGTTTTTACCAAAATATATTTAAAAAGGAACATTTTTTATACTTTGAAAAAATTTAAAAAATGTCATTTTGTGAGGCGTAAAAATCATTTTTTGTTTTCATACTTGAACACAGTATTTGGTTATATTTGATATTTTCTATGACTGGATAGATCACTTTTCAGTGTTTAGTTAACGTTTGACATGTTTTAGGAGTTGTAATTACTCTCTGCTTTCACAAAATAGAAGCTTTATTTCGTTGAGTTTTGAAATCAGAGTTTGAAATCAAAGAGTTTGAAATCAAAGAGTTTGAAATCAAAGTTTTGATATCAGAACTGCACTTTTTTAATGCTACTTGATTGTTAACTGTCAGATTATGATTATTTTTAACTCCTTCTTGTATTGACTGTCTCTGATCCATTTTAGATGATGAAAATAATTCAATCTGAAACATTGTCATTTTGTAAGGCTTTTCGGTGTCATTTTGTGAGGCATTTTGATCAAAATTGATGATCGAACAAACACATTTAGGCTCATCATGAGCTTACTGGGTTTAAGAATACCAATAATTAGGCAAGGGGCATCCAATATAAATATGCCATCTTTGTATCATAAAATAAAACTGTCATTTTGTGAGGCATAACACTGTCATTTTGTGAGGCTAGGTCATTTTTTTGTCATTTCCTCTACCAAAGTCACTAAATCAGTTTTTTTATTTGACCAGAGTAGTCTTTGATTGACATAAGTCATGGTAGTACCTGGTTTTCTGGGGTTAAATTCAAAACTTTGGTCTCCATTCTGGGTAACAGTTAGGCGGGGCAATGACTGAACAGCAAAAACGTCCATATTTATGTAAGAAATATAGATTCTATGTCATTATCATTCCTTGGGAAGTGTTAATTAATGCATTTTCTTTCATACAGTAAAAGGAATAGGGTTCAATGTATAGGGAACCTAAGCTACAGCATGGTCTATGTGGGCTGTCATTTTGTGAGGCCTGTCATTTTGTAAGGCCGATACCCGTAAGGATTAAAGTTTCACAAAAGAAAGTTTCAAGATTATATTATATCTGTTTACTATCCTGAAACAGGAAAGAAGCACTCTCTTAATTTCTGCGAATATAAGCTGTGTATCAGTACTAGAACTTTATCATCAAACAAAAATATGCTCATACTAAAGTGTCAAATATAAATCTAGTAATAATAAAAACATTCACATTGTCCCCAAATAGGACGTGGCTAAAAGAGAACAACTGGAGCTTGTTCTCAGCGAGCGAGGCCACACCCTCCAACAACTCTATCATCAGTGACGTGGATAATGTACGCAAATTGAGCTGGGTAATTGTAATTAGTTCCCTTTTCGAGCACTTGTTAACCAACCAATACTATGAGATTGAATTCCAATTACTCGTGGTAACCATGGTAACATGCCAAGTTTGATGGTTATAGAAAAACTAAAATCTATCAGTGAGATGTAAGCTCTAAAAAAACGATCACTTTCCCCTTAAAGAACCAAATAGATCTATAGGTAACCATGGTAGCATGCCAAATAGATCTATAGGTAACCATGGTAGCATGCCAAATAGATCTATAGGTAACCATGGTAACATGTCACGTTTGATCTATAGGTTTTGAAACTTTCCCCTTAAAGAACCAAATAGATCTATAGGTTATGAAACTTTAGGGTGCTCGAACAGTGGAACGTGTATATTTTATCTCAATCGAGCTTAAATTGTGACCAACACATAATAATATGATCATTCATCCCAGTCTATTTTGCGACTTGATTGTCGCCATCTTGAAAACCTTTTTGTATGATTGTGATCTACATTTTGTGTAATTCTCGCTTCTGTGCTATGTTTGAAGTTATCTCCAACGTTTCAACCTCATTTCCTCATCTGTCAAACTAATTTACTCATACTTCTTCAACCTCGTTAGCTATTTTTCTCTCTCTCTCTCATTATATCCCTCACCTAACCTCACCTAACCTCACCTAACCTCACCTAACCTCACCTAACCTCACTCTTAACCTCACCTAACCTGACGTTTACTGACAGGAGTACGAGAGAGAAGCCAGTAAGATAAAAGACGCAGAGTACGACTACCTGGAGAGTGTGGAGAACCTCAGCTCTGTATCCACCAGCAACTCCCACCCCTTTGCTTCGGAGAGTCTGGGTAGCACGGCTATTAACCTGAGTAGTGACCTGGCAGATGTGAGGAGGAGGGAGGAGATGGAGAGTGAGTAATTACTTAGTGCGCCGTACTTAGTTCTTAGTACTTAGTAATTAGTGTCACTTAGCACTTAGTACTCAGTACTTAGTACTTAGTACTTAGTTCTTAGTACTTAGTACTTAGTTCTTAGTTCTTAGTACTTAGTGTCACTTAGCACTTATTTGGTGTGAATTAGTGTCATTTAGTTTACTGTCACTTAGTTCACTGTTTTTAGCACTTAGTCGACTGTTTTTAGTACTTAGTTCAGTTCCTCTTTTCAGATGATATTTTTTGATTTATCGCGAAATGTTTAACTTCCTGTTAATTTTTTCTTATCTAGAAAATCCCAAAGCAACGTAATATAGCAGTTTATATAGCAGTTTATCGCGAAACGTAATATCATGTTGACTACCCGCTCCCAAACGATAACAATAATATTTTAAACGAATCAGTGCAGGGGAAGTTTTAAACACAAGAAAATATTTTCAGAGCGACTAGAAGACGTGGTGCAGGAGGTGATATCAAAGTACGGAGTGAGACGAAGTGAGAGTAGTAGTGCTGCTGATAACACTAGCGAGTGCGAGGATACATCCGAGATAGGTTTGAAGTGACGTCATAACTTGTAGGCTTAGTGACGTCATAACTTGTAGACTTAGTGACGTCATAACATGTAGACTTAGTGACGTCATAACATGTAGACTTAGTGACGTCATAACTTGTAGGCTTAATGACGTCATAACTTGTAGACTTAGTGACGTCATAACTTGTAGACTTTGTGACGTCATAACATGTAGACTTAGTGACGTCATAACTTGTAGGCTTAATGACGTCATAACTTGTAGACTTAGTGACGTCATAACTTGTAGACTTTGTGACGTCATAATATGTAGACTTAGTGACGTCATAACTTGCAGACTTAGTGACATCATAACTTGTAGAATTAGTGACGTCATCGATTGTAAACTTTGTAACGTCATAACTTGTAGACTTAGTGACGTCATAACGTGTAGACTGTAGACTTAGTGACGTCATAACTTGTAACATGTTCACCCCTAACAAACTCTGCTCCCTCAGAATCGTCCTTCTCGCTCCTGGAACAGGAGGTGAAGCGTGTTATGATCCAAGTTATCCCGCTCCTGCGGGACCACATGTCCGAACCCCTATCATCTGCTATTCAACTCAACATAGCCGCTACCATCATCAGATCCACTGCTTCTGTCTTTGATAACGATCAGGTCCGTTATTATTTAGTGACGTCATGTCATAGCATGTAGACTTAGTGACGTCATAACGTGTAGACTGTAGACTTCTGTCTTTGATAACGATCAGGTCCGTTATTATCTATAACACTGATTTCTTATCTGTTATTTCCTTATCTGTAACACTGATTTCACAGATCTCGGAGAACTTTGCCAGTAATCTGACGGGTGCCATGAAGAAGTATGAGGGAGACAGTGTACAGGACTGTGCGCACAACATCATTGTGGATCTCAGTGAGGTTAGATATTTAGTCCGATAAGATATTACATTGTGGATCTCAGTGAGGTTAGATATTTAGTCCGATAAGATATTACATTGTGGATCTCAGTGAGGTTAGATATTTAGTCCGATAAGATATTACATTGTGGATCTCAGTGAGGTTAGATATTTAGTTCGATAAGATATTACATTGTGGATCTCAGTGAGGTTAGATATTTAGTTCGATAAGATATTACATTGTGGATCTCAGTGAGGTTAGATATTTAGTCCGATAAGATATTACATTGTGGATCTCAGTGAGGTTAGATATTTAGTTCGATAAGATATTACATTGTGGATCTCAGTGAGGTTAGATATTTAGTTCGATAAGATATCACACTGTGGATCTCAGTGAGGTTAGATATTTAGTCCGATAAGATATTACATTGTGGATCTCAGTGAGGTTAGATGTTTAGTTCGATAAGATATTACATTGTGGATCTCAGTGAGGTTAGATATTTAGTCCGATAAGATATTACATTGTGGATCTCAGTGAGGTTAGATATTTAGTCCGATAAGATATTACATTGTGGATCTCAGTGAGGTTAGATATTTAGTCCGATAAGATATTACACTGTGGATCTCAGTGAGGTTAGATGTTTAGTTCGATAAGATATTACATTGTGGATCTCAGTGAGGTTAGATGTTTAGTTCGATAAGATATTACATTGTGGATCTCAGTGAGGTTAGATATTTAGTCCGATAAGATATTACATTGTGGATCTCAGTGAGGTTAGATATTTAGTCCGATAAGATATTACATTGTGGATCTCAGTGAGGTTAGATATTTAGTCCGATAAGATATTACATTGTGGATCTCAGTGAGGTTAGATATTTAGTCCGATAAGATATTACACTGTGGATCTCAGTGAGGTTAGATGTTTAGTTCGATAAGATATTACATTGTGGATCTCAGTGAGGTTAGATCTTTAGGTCCGATAAGATATTACATTGTGGATCTCAGTGAGGTTAGATGTTTAGTCCGATAAGATATTACATTGTGGATCTCAGTGAGGTTAGATATTTAGTCCGATAAGATATTACATTGTGGATCTCATTGAGGTTAGATATTTAGTTCGATAAGATATTACATTGTGGATCTCAGTGAGGTTAGATATTTAGGTCCGATAAGATATTACATTGTGGATCTCAGTGAGGTTAGATGTTTAGTTCGATAAGATATTACATTGTGGATCTCAGTGAGGTTAGATGTTTAGTTCGATAAGATATTACATTGTGGATCTCAGTGAGGTTAGATGTTTAGTTCGATAAGATATTACATTGTGGATCTCAGTGAGGTTAGATATTTAGTCCGATAAGATATTACATTGTGGATCTCAGTGAGGTTAGATATTTAGTCCGATAAGATATTACACTGTGGATCTCAGTGAGGTTAGATATTTAGTTCGATAAGATATTACATTGTGGATCTCAGTGAGCTTGAGGTTAGATGTTTAGTCCGATAAGATATTACATTGTGGATCTCAGTGAGGTTAGATATTTAGGTCCGATAAGATATTACATTGTGGATCTCAGTGAGGTTAGATGTTTAGTCCGATAAGATATTACATTGTGGATCTCAGTGAGGTTAGATGTTTAGTTCGATAAGATATTACATTGTGGATCTCAGTGAGGTTAGATGTTTAGGTCCGATAAGATATTACACTGTGAATCTCAGTGAGGTTAGATATTTAGGTCCGATAAGATATTACACTGTGAATCTCAGTGAGGTTAGATGTTTAGTTCGATAAGATATTACATTGTGGATCTCAGTGAGGTTAGATATTTAGTCCGATAAGATATTACATTGTGGATCTCAGTGAGGTTAGATGTTTAGTTCGATAAGATATTACATTGTGGATCTCAGTGAGGTTAGATGTTTAGTCCGATAAGATATTACATTGTGGATCTCAGTGAGGTTAGATATTTAGTCCGATAAGATATTACACTGTGGATCTCAGTGAGGTTAGATATTTAGTCCGATAAGATATTACATTGTGGATCTCAGTGAGGTTAGATATTTAGTCCGATAAGATATTACATTGTGGATCTCAGTGAGGTTAGATATTTAGTCCGATAAGATATTACATTGTGGATCTCAGTGAGGTTAGATGTTTAGTCCGATAAGATATTACACTGTGGATCTCAGTGAGGTTAGATATTTAGGTCCGATAAGATATTACATTGTGGATCTCAGTGAGGTTAGATGTTTAGTCCGATAAGATATTACATTGTGGATCTCAGTGAGGTTAGATATTTAGTCCGATAAGATATTACATTGTGGATCTCAGTGAGGTTAGATGTTTAGTCCGATAAGATATTACACTGTGGATCTCAGTGAGGTTAGATATTTAGTCCGATAAGATATTACATTGTGGATCTCAGTGAGGTTAGATGTTTAGTCCGATAAGATATTACACTGTGGATCTCAGTGAGGTTAGATGTTTAGTCCGATAAGATATTACATTGTGGATCTCAGTGAGGTTAGATATTTAGTCCGATAAAATATTACATTGTGGATCTCAGTGAGGTTAGATGTTTAGTCCGATAAGATATTACACTGTGGATCTCAGTGAGGTTAGATGTTTAGTCCGATAAGATATTACACTGTGGATCTCAGTGAGGTTAGATATTTAGTCCGATAAGATATTACATTGTGGATCTCAGTGAGGTTAGATGTTTAGTCCGATAAGATATTACACTGTGGATCTCAGTGAGGTTAGATATTTAGTCCGATAAGATATTACATTGTGGATCTCAGTGAGGTTAGATATTTAGTCCGATAAGATATTACATTGTGGATCTCAGTGAGGTTAGATGTTTAGTCCGATAAGATATTACACTGTGGATCTCAGTGAGGTTAGATATTTAGGTCCGATAAGATATTACATTGTGGATCTCAGTGAGGTTAGATGTTTAGTCCGATAAGATATTACATTGTGGATCTCAGTGAGGTTAGATGTTTAGTCCGATAAGATATTACATTGTGGATCTCAGTGAGGTTAGATATTTAGTTCGATAAGATATTACATTGTGGATCTCAGTGAGGTTAGATATTTAGTCCGATAAGATATTACATTGTGGATCTCAGTGAGGTTAGATGTTTAGTTCGATAAGATATTACATTGTGGATCTCAGTGAGGTTAGATGTTTAGTCCGATAAGATATTACATTGTGGATCTCAGTGAGGTTAGATATTTAGTCCGATAAGATATTACACTGTGGATCTCAGTGAGGTTAGATATTTAGTCCGATAATATATTACATTGTGGATCTCAGTGAGGTTAGATGTTTAGTCCGATAAGATATTACATTGTGGATCTCAGTGAGGTTAGATATTTAGTCCGATAAGATATTACATTGTGGATCTCAGTGAGGTTAGATGTTTAGTCCGATAATATATTACATTGTGGATCTCAGTGAGGTTAGATGTTTAGTCCGATAAGATATTACACTGTGGATCTCAGTGAGGTTAGATATTTAGTCCGATAAGATATTACATTGTGGATCTCAGTGAGGTTAGATGTTTAGTCCGATAAGATATTACATTGTGGATCTCAGTGAGGTTAGATATTTAGTCCGATAAGATATTACATTGTGGATCTCAGTGAGGTTAGATGTTTAGTCGATAAGATATTACATTGTGGATCTCAGTGAGGTTAGATGTTTAGTCCGATAAGATATTACACTGTGGATCTCAGTGAGGTTAGATGTTTAGTCCGATAAGATATTACATTGTGGATCTCAGTGAGGTTAGATATTTAGTCCGATAAGATATTACATTGTGGATCTCAGTGAGGTTAGATATTTAGTCCGATAAGATATTACATTGTGGATCTCAGTGAGGTTAGATATTTAGTCCGATAAGATATTACATTGTGGATCTCAGTGAGGTTAGATATTTAGTCGATAAGATATTACATTGTGGATCTCAGTGAGGTTAGATATTTAGTCCGATAAGATATTACATTGTGGATCTCAGTGAGGTTAGATGTTTAGTCCGATAAGATATTACACTGTGGATCTCAGTGAGGTTAGATATTTAGTCCGATAAGATATTACACTGTGGATCTCAGTGAGGTTAGATATTTAGTCCGATAAGATATTACATTGTGGATCTCAGTGAGGTTAGATGTTTAGTCCGATAAGATATTACACTGTGGATCTCAGTGAGGTTAGATATTTAGTCCGATAAGATATTACATTGTGGATCTCAGTGAGGTTAGATATTTAGTTCGATAAGATATTACATTGTGGATCTCAGTGAGGTTAGATGTTTAGTCCGATAAGATATTACATTGTGGATCTCAGTGAGGTTAGATGTTTAGTCCGATAAGATATTACATTGTGGATCTCAGTGAGGTTAGATATTTAGTCCGATAAGATATTACATTGTGGATCTCAGTGAGGTTAGATGTTTAGTCCGATAAGATATTACATTGTGGATCTCAGTGAGGTTAGATGTTTAGTCGATAAGATATTACATTGTGGATCTCAGTGAGGTTAGATATTTAGTCCGATAAGATATTACATTGTGGATCTCAGTGAGGTTAGATGTTTAGTCCGATAAGATATTACATTGTGGATCTCAGTGAGGTTAGATGTTTAGTTCGATAAGATATTACATTGTGGATCTCAGCGAGGTTAGATATTTAGGTCCGATAAGATATTACATTGTGGATCTCAGTGAGGTTAGATGTTTAGTCCGATAAGATATTACATTGTGGATCTCAGTGAGGTTAGATGTTTAGTCCGATAAGATATTACACTGTGGATCTCAGTGAGGTTAGATATTTAGTCCGATAAGATATTACATTGTGGATCTCAGTGAGGTTAGATGTTTAGTCCGATAAGATATTACATTGTGGATCTCAGTGAGGTTAGATATTTAGTCCGATAAGATATTACATTGTGGATCTCAGTGAGGTTAGATGTTTAGTCCGATAAGATATTACATTGTGGATCTCAGTGAGGTTAGATATTTAGTCCGATAAGATATTACATTGTGGATCTCAGTGAGGTTAGATATTTAGTCCGATAAGATATTACATTGTGGATCTCAGTGAGGTTAGATGTTTAGTCCGATAAGATATTACATTGTGGATCTCAGTGAGGTTAGATGTTTAGTTCGATAAGATATTACATTGTGGATCTCAGTGAGGTTAGATGTTTAGTCCGATAAGATATTACATTGTGGATCTCAGTGAGGTTAGATATTTAGGTCCGATAAGATATTACATTGTGGATCTCAGTGAGGTTAGATATTTAGTCCGATAAGATATTACATTGTGGATCTCAGTGAGGTTAGATATTTAGTCCGATAAGATATTACATTGTGGATCTCAGTGAGGTTAGATATTTAGTCCGATAAGATATTACATTGTGGATCTCAGTGAGGTTAGATGTTTAGTTCGATAAGATATTACATTGTGGATCTCAGTGAGGTTAGATGTTTAGTCCGATAATATATTACATTGTGGATCTCAGTGAGGTTAGATATTTAGGTCCGATAAGATATTACATTGTGGATCTCAGTGAGGTTAGATGTTTAGTCCGATAAGATATTACATTGTGGATCTCAGTGAGGTTAGATATTTAGTTCGATAAGATATTGCAAAACTTACACTTACGAGGAGCCAACCTATTCTATAAGCACGGAAAACAACTGAAAATTTAGCATATTTTTGTCCAGGTATTGTTCCAAGACGTGAACGCATCTCACATTATAGTAGACGAGGATGAGGAGAGTGTTGAGGAGGAATCAGGAGACGAGGAAGAGCTGGTGCTGGAGAACGGACACACCCCCACTCCGCAGGACATTCGGGCTAGGTTCCTGGCTTCTACCGGGTTAGTACACTCCCCCACTCAGCAGGACATTCGGGCTAGGTTCCTGGCTTCTACCGGGTTAGTACACTCCCCCACTCAGTACTACATTCGGGCTAGGTTCCTAGCTTCTACCGGGTTAGTACACACCCCCACTCCGCAGTACATTCGGGCTAGGTTTCTGGCTTCTACCGGGTTAGTACACTCCCCCACTCAGCAGTACATTCGGGCTAGGTTCCTGGCTTCTACCGGGTTAGTACACACCCCCACTCCGCAGTACATTCGGGCTAGGATCCTGGCTTCTACCGGGTTAGTACACTCCCCCACTCAGCAGTACATTCGGGCTAGGTTCCTGGCTTCTACCGGGTTAGTACACACCCCCACTCAGCAGGACATTCGGGCTAGGTTCCTGGCTTCTACCGGGTTAGTACACTCCCCCACTCAGCAGTACATTCGGGCTAGGTTCCTGGCTTCTACCGGGTTAGTACACTCCCCCACTCAGCAGTACATTCGGGCTAGGTTCCTGGCTTCTACCGGGTTAGTACACTCCCCCACTCAGTACTACATTCGGGCTAGGTTCCTGGCTTCTACCGGGTTAGTACACACCCCCACTCAGCAGGACATTCGGGCTAGGTTCCTGGCTTCTACCGGGTTAGTACACTCCCCCACTCAGCAGTACATTCGGGCTAGGTTCCTGGCTTCTACCGGGTTAGTACACTCCCCCACTCAGCAGTACATTCGGGCTAGGTTCCTGGCTTCTACCGGATTAGTGCACACCCCACTCAGCAGGACTTTGTTATTACGTCACACTTTATGACATCACACTTAGTTATGACGTCACACTTTGTTATTACGTCACACTTTATGACATCACACTTAGTTATGACGTCACACTTAGTTATTACGTCACACTTTGTCATTACGTCACACTTTATGACATCACACTTAGTTATGACGTCACACTTTGTTATGACGGCACACTTTGTTATGACGTCACACTTTGTTATGACATCACACTTTGATATGACGTCACACTTTATGACATCACACTTTGTTATGACGTCACACTTTATGACATCACACTTTGTTATGACGTCACACTTTATGACATCACACTTTGTTATGACGTCACACTTTATGACATCACACTTTGTTATGACGTCACACTTCTTCAGGGTTGGATATGACGAGTCAGACGACCCTGAGCTGGAGTACTCTGACACTGTTGGGAACGAGGTGGAGTGCGCAGTTAGTAACACGCAGGTAAATTATATTGCTAGAATTTAAGCAAATTTTATTGTTAGTTGTTTGTTTTTACGCGTGACTGGATATATACTAGTGATTGACAAAGAGTTCACCTAAAGTTATTGTAATATGTATTATGATTATTAAGTTAACACGTGTCACAGGACGAGGAGGACGATGAAGAGGAGGAGTTGATGATAGTCGAGGAAGACGAACCTGTACAACCCAGATTTAGTGAAACAGGTGAGTCAAGAGAGAGATAATTTCAGGAAATTATCATCATAAGTTAGCTCCCCTAACAGTCTCCCCCGGTCATGGTTGTGACATGGTTGTGACATGGTTGTAACATGACTGTGACATGGTTGTGACATGGTTGTGACATGGTTGTGACATGGTTGTGACATCAGGGTTCCTGCCAATTAACTATATTGAGTTGTACTTTATAAAATAAAGCCATTATTCACGTTACGTCATCAAGCACCACGTGACGTCACCAATCACCACGTGACGTCACCAGAGCAATGTTTCATAATATAACTACTGACCCAGGAGAGCTGTTCAGTGACGGAGGAGACATGTCGGACATTGTAGAACTACCTGTTACTGAAGATGAGAGTAATGATGACGTTCCTGTTAAAGAACTTAGCTCTGACAACATTCTCACCGTTAGTTTCTCTATTATATAATTATAATAGATAAAAGTAAAACCCCTAGTTACAGTGAAACCCCTAGTTACAGTAAAACCCCTAGTTACTGTATAACCCCTAGTTACAGTATAACCCCTAGTTACAGTAAAACTCCTAGTTACAGTAAAACTCCTAGTTACAGTAAAACCCCGATATTATACAGTAAACCCTGATTCCGGGGTTTGCTTTATATAGGGGTGCAGTAACTGAGGTTACTTATGATTTCCCTCATCTCTTAATAGACCACATGTTTAGCAGGGATCCCTCTTATCCGTTCTCCTCAACTGCAACTTTTCACTGTTATCTTAATGTGTAGAAATATAATCTTAATCCAACATTCCTAACTCACCCTCAACATTCCACCTATCAGGTAGAGGACCTGCCTTGCAGACTGAACATCCCGGGCGTAGTCCCCAGTTACAGAGATGCAGTAGTGGGCTCTAGTCCTCTAGCTACCCCGCTTCTACCCACTGATAGTGGAGTGGGGGATAAGCCTGAGAACGCTGCTGCTAATGGTCCTGATAATTTGGACACTCAGGTTCGTGGGCTTCATTGATTAAATTATTTAGGAGTAAAATAAATACAGTTTCATGCTGATGTTTAAACTGTTCGATTTAAATTGGACAAGAAAGTGTTATAATTTAAGATTGAAAAATCTCTTTTCCCACTAATAAAGAAACACAATTGAATTTGTAAAGTTGTAAATACTATATATTGTTTGTTACATCCGCAGAAACAAAAAATACCAGTTGTTTCAGGCAGTACTGGAAGTAATAGGAGAGTCTACTCTAGCTGGAAATGGGAACACAATTATCCCACCTCCGTGACTCTAACTACACCGGAGTTTTGATTTAGACTTTCAGATGACACCTACTGGATTCTAGAATTGTTTCTAGGACATTTTCTGGAACGTTCTCCAGGATTGTGCATGTTGAAAAGTGAGATTTGTTGGACGTTTTAGGTCGATATTCTGACCATTGAAACTTTTGATACCGAAAGAATATTGATCTTCCCTTATAAAATATCATGATCAACTACAGTCTGCATTCTACAATATTGTGACTTACTGTGGAATTTTTTGTTTATAAATTTTGCCCGTATAGCCTCACAGTGAATTGATGTCTATACAAGATTTGGAGATGTACAAAATGTGTGGCTAATTTAATACGCTTTAATTTGAGCATTAATTATCTAGAAGATGTGGTATACTTTAATTTATTATTGAAAAGATGAACTATAATTTTTCTTAAATAAGTTTCCTTTTTCTGGTAGTCGTAAAAGTTAAAATACAATAGTAGTCTGTGAGGCTGTGGTAGAGTTTGTTAATTCAGAATCGTACGGTTTACCTTTATACTCTATTTGCACATAAACAATAAAATAAGTATTTTTTCGATATTTTCCATCAGATTAGTACCGACTAAACGTTGAAATAGTTTTTTTCGTTTTACAGCATGTGGCACTATTCAAAAAGCCTGAAATGTATTACTAATTACGCGGTGGAAGAAAGATGAGGAATTTTGGTGGGAATCTCTAGTTTGGTTTCGATGGGATGATGATCTTAATCACTCTACACTCGACTGTCACGTGACTTTTTAAACACATCCTCTAGGTGGCTCTGAATGACTATTCGATATCCTAACCCTACAATCTTATCCCAACCCTAACTAAATCCCTAACTGAAGCATATGCTGAAACCCTAACCCTGACGAGAAATTAAATGTTAAACCAACTTCGTCACATGGTCAAATCACGACTCACGTGATCGAGACAGTATTTCGCCGATATCTAGCAAGGGAAGCATTTTAACAATAACCGGAATAGAACCCTATGTCATGTGGGGTGATTCGGAATCAGCGTTCGAAAATACATCGAACCAGCAACCAGGTTGATTTAAACTGTCAGGGGCCCTTTTACTTTGAGAAAAATATCGAACATCGACTGTAGAGTGATTTAGCACGCTCGGTTTCGGTGGAAACCAAACTAGCCCCCGGCCCGCCCCACTGAAAAAGTTAAGCCATAAGCGCCCCCTAGCCTTTTGGCAACCCCCCTCCTAAAATTGAACAAATTAGATGATATTAAAGGATAAACCGCACCCGGTAAAATCTCTAAAAAATGTGTTTCTAGAGCAAAACGCGCAGTTTTGCTAGTACCGTAGTCAACTTTTCAAAATAGTTCCACATTCAAACGACGATTTGGCGCTCCTCTTATCTGAGATTGCGGGGTTTTTAATCTCAGTGTATTTTTTGACGCTGATTCCGAATCACCCCCCATGACGTAGGGTTAAAATGCTTCCCTGGAGAGTTATGAGCAAAAACCGTTTTGGTCACGTGACAGGCTAGTAAAATACGAATTCGATTGTATTGGGCCCGGGTTAGGGTTAGGGTTGTGGTAAGGGTTATGGTTAGCTTCGGGGTTATGGTTAGGGTTGGGATTAGGGTTTATGTAAAACCGTTTTGTACGGCTGCAAAACCATGATAAAAACCAAAGTCACGTGAAATTTTTGGGCGAGCGAATTAGTAAAAGCCGTCACAACGTGATACAAATTTACACTAACTTTCACTAATTTCAGTAAGTGTAACTCAATTCATACCTAAATATGTGATATGGTAAAAATCTAAAATAACAAATACCCCGGCTTAGCAGTCAAATATGTTACCTGGGGACCTCAGGCTATCATGTTCATAAACAAAAGAGATTAGGCGGAATGACAGGCTGAGCGCGGCCCAGTAATCAAATATGATGTGAGCCGAATTGATACCGCATTTATAATCATATTTAGGTGTCCCTTACAATTACAATCAAAAACACTGTGTTATTAAAAAATGAGGGGACCTTAGAATTTACTTCCAAATATTTGCGTTTAAGTCCTGCGAAAGTGTGTAGAATCAAAAAATACACCGGACCGTGTAGTCGATAATTTGCGTAATACCACGCATAGCCATGTGTCTACGCGTACTGCGTTACGCGGTCGCGCGCTACTGCAAGCGAGAGGGCTCTGGTTAGAGCAACCACGCTGCGCTCCTATTGGCTGATAAAAATTTTGGGCTGTGCAACGTCACTTAAAACTTATTTGCACGCGCGTCGCGCACCCTTCGTGCCAGCATTTTGTTCTGTTCTAAAATTAATTACGTCGTGTTACCTTTTAGTAGAGGCTCTTACTGGCACTGTCTGCTCGATACGCTAGGGACCCCAGATACACCTTACTAGACGTATTTTTGACTGTATATTTTCCCGGTTAAAATCCAAAATCGCATAAGAAACCGATTTTTGGGCCAAATATAGGCCAAAAAACCATGTTTTTTGATATATATTTTCAGCAAGTTAATTTTGTTGGCATGTCAACAAAACTTGCATGGAGATAGCTAACAGACAGCCGCACAAGATGGTACAAAAATAAAACAAATCCCTTTATTTCTTTGGGGTAAAAATCTAAAAAAGTGGTAAAAATTTTGCGCGCAATTTATTTTTGGTATTTACATGCTATATTTTGAAAATTTTTAAACATGTATCTTGTTATAACAACTAATTTAAATACATTAAATATAATGTTGACCAAACAATAGATTTTTATTGAAACCTAAATTTTAGGCTCGCCGCGCATTTTTTCGAAAATTTACACCGTGGTATGAAAATCGAGCGCTAAAGCAAATACTGTCGTATTTTCACAAGAATACCTAGGTTGTTTTTCAGTATTATTGTCGCATTTCGAAACTCCTTTTCGCCCTATTTGGTTATCTTTCTGATGTGTAATTTGATTACTTACTATGTTTTCATGTATTCTCTTTGATGTGGAGTACCCATTTATGCTATTCAGAACTTCTGAACGTGCTAGGTTAATAGATGTCAAAATTAAGCCACTATCGTCAAAAACGCTATTATTTTTGTTTACCAACATCCACAAACTTTGACGGATGTTACTCGTCTAAATTTCTTCGAAGTAGCGCGCGCCGCTTTCTTCTCGAAATGTTAGTGGCAAGTGCTACGAAGTAGCGCGCGCCGGGCCAGACCATTAACAATGGTCAACCTCAAACTCAAATGAACGTGTCCATATATAATTGTACATAATTCTGACGAAATGTCAAAGTGGGTATCTATGTAATTTTTGTAATAATTTAATGGTTACATTCATGCCCACAGTTTAATGTTTTAACCACCATACCATTATACCATACTTTATACTCATTAACTTATTATCTATATACTTTAAATGTTTTGATTCCTAGTCCTTAGAAGGGTACTCCATTAACAGTTTTGACTGATTTGAATGTCCATTGGCCTGCACAGCAGATCGAAGCATCTCTAAATTATTTACTATTATTATTGTATTGCTGTGTAAATTTGATTCTAATTCTAATTCTAATTAAGATGCCAAATCGAATTACAGAGATTATCATATGATAATTAAGATCATTGAGCATTGGCAATTTCCAGTTTAAAAGTGCAGCACAATCAATTTAATCACTTTAACAGATAGTTTATTATATGGCGCCAAAACTGTAGTTGACTAAATAGCATAACTGTATCAAAGCGGCAGTACTTCTTATCGGTGGCGTAACAAAGGGCCCCGCTTACTCCACTGTGTGGGGAGGAGGGGGAGGGGTACACCATCTTAGGGGGGCGCAATAATCGTTGTTTGAATGTGGGGACAATTTTGAAAAACTTAACTAGAAAATTCAAAATGTTAGACTGTCTAACATTTTGAATTTTGCTATAATTTATTTGTTCATTTCAGGAAAAAGGAAATCATTCAATGTTTCAATGTCACTACATCATATTCATGTTCTCAAATTATTTGTTATGATATACACTAGTGTTAAAAGTGTTAAAATTGATTATTCTAGTTTATTAGCCTGTTAGTTACAATTCACTTTATTGTGTAGTAAGATGGTGAGGGAAAAAGCTTGACATGTCCGAGGATCAGAAACCTTCTGCATTTGGGAAGCTTAATCTTAAGGATGCCACTAATAAAGTCAATGCAGAGGCTTTACGGCAATTCACGATAGAAGCTGAAGGTGAGGTGATGGTGAAGTTTAAATAATGCAAATTTTTGTATATTTTTTCATTTAAAAAACCTTGCAGTTTTAAATAACTTATTTTGTTTTACATCTAGCTAGATATTGAATATAAATTTGTATTGCAAAAGTTCACTGGGATTTGAGACCCAGCTACAAGCTTAAGTTTTGTCTCCCCTTTAGTCTTTAGTGTAGTTAAGGGGCCGGGGGACATTAAACAAAAATGTTCTAATAAGTGAACACATTATCGGAGATGACATATTTTCATACATCATAAGCACCCAAATAAAAATAAAATTTGTTCAAAATACGTTTATAAAAGTTTTAAAAAAACATATTTTTAAAATGGCAAAATAAATTAAACATAAATATCGATCTTACAAGATGACCAAGCACTGGAGCAAAGTGTGGGGGGTAGTGAGTCCCCAAGCGGTAGTGAGTATTTATCATTGTGTTAACTTGTATAGTTATATGTACATGAATGATTCGAATGATTTGAGTTGAAAATCAAAAACCCAGACCCTGCATGAATTTCAGTAAAATGTGAATATTGTATTCCATTTTAAGATTGATGTCTAAATTGAATTATGATTGTATGGCCATTTAAGGGACATGTCTTAAAGGTGTGAAATTTTTCTATTTTTAAAGAAGAAAACTGGAACACCTTTATGCTTTTTGAAACTATGATATATTTGTCATTCTCAAATTTGGTAGACGGCCCCAACATTAATGTGGTGCTTGCTGTTTGTTGATTCAGCCGAATTAATTACTATGCAATCAAGTTTATTTCTCTAGTTTAGTTATTTGTCATCTGACCACACAGTATGCAATTTTTATATTGCAGTATCATTTTTCCATTAGTAATAATACAATGCCATTTTTCACTCTAAGGTCTATACTTCTCTGTATATAGTTGTACATAATTCCGACAACAAATGTCAAAGTAAGAATCTATGTAATTTTCGTACTACTTTAATGGTTACCTCCATACCCACAGTTTAATGTTAAATCTCACTGTACCATATTCCTTATAACTTATAACATACTATATGTTTTAATTTTATGTCCTTAAAAGGGTATTCTTCTAACAGTTTTTGACTGACTTGAATGTCCTACACAGCAGCTTGAAGCTGCTTTAAATTATTTTTATTCTTATTATATTGCTGTGTAAATTTAGTTATAATTCTAATTCTAATTCTAATTCTATAACAAAAAAATGTCATCGTAATTTTGCATGGCTGAAATGTAACGCTTGATTCATGTATATAATAATTAATCAAATTTCCAAATAAAAAAATAAAGAAATAACTATTTAGATTGATCTTACTCTTCGAAATGCAAAATATTTCGCAAGAGAAAACATTTTTCATCAGGTTATCATTTATACCGTTTTTGACTTATTGATCGTCATAACAGTACAGAAGTGCAGTTAATAGGATTTCCCACCTACAGTCAAGTCAACAATAACAACAAAATATTTCCAAGTGGAGATCCATTTTGCATCTCATACCTCCCCATAAAGAACTGAATATTTTCAGAAAGGAAAAAGAAAGAAGCTGCAGCTGCAGCTGCTTTGGCTGCTGTGTCTGGTGAGGCTGCAGGACCTGAACAAGGTGAAACCGAAGAAGGAAAAGCCTCCACCGAAGATGTGAAAGTCAACCTCGTCCCCACCCCACCTCAAACCCCAAAAGATGGCTCTAGACCATCGTCCTCCAGGAAAGCAATTACACCCGTAGCAGCAGCAGTTGGAGGTGAAGAGGGCTCTACAGGGGGAAGTAAGCCAGCTGAGGCAGCAGGTTTGTTATTTCATCGTTTATAATGCCTTGTTGCTGTGTGTTGTCGCATGCCAGAATGTACTCTCAAGTTGGAATGTTGGAATGTTGTGATCAGTGCCGTTTGTATGACGTGAATGTTGTGTACGATATTGTGGAATGTTTGTATTATGTGAACATGAATGTTTGTTTTGCATGACACTTTCATTCACTCACAATATCTAGTAGGCACAAATTTTCATACAATTTCAGATTGTATACAATGGACGCCTCAAAACATGGCAAACACGATACACACTCCTCATCAGAGTCACTACACAATTTCAAATAACGGAGTAGTTCGCTGTTTATTAGTCTCATGAGTCATGATTGAAATACTGATATCTGGATATTATCCGGTTGGAAGAGACAAGGACAAGTGAAACAAGGAAGTTAGGAGTAAGGGCAAATTTTCGGCGTCAACGCCATCTTCAGGCTAAAATTGTTATAAATGTTAGTATATAATAAATGCTTCTATACTAGTTAAAATGCTAAATCAAAATTACACACACTGAATACAGGTTACATCAAATGGTATTGTACATTACATTGAAAATAGTGATGTACACACGTTTTACACTCTGTCCAAGTACATAATATCTACTGAACAGCAGGGTCGTGTGCTATTTGTTTAAATTTGTCTTTGAATATGTTGTAAAAGAAATCCCTTAAGCTTCTCGCACTCTTCTTTGTTATTGATACTAGGTTTAAATAAATTAATGTAGTAAGCTTCTGTCACTTTACGTTTAATGGTGCTATATAAGTTAATTTCTAAAATATCGAAGGAAATATCTGGTTCTATGTTATCGTGAAATGGCGTTGACGCCGAAAATTTGCCCTTACTCCTAACTTCCTTGTTTCACTTGTCCTTGTCTCTTCCAACCGGATAATATCCAGATATCAGTATCACTACACAATTCATGAACAATATTGTACCATTTGAAAAAACATTGCTTATTGGATAGTAACTGAAAAAACAGCAGCAGTAAACACGAACCATGAACATTGAACATGGCCTTTACTGTAGTTGAAACAAGATCACAGCTTGCATGACTTGCACTCTGGGTAGTGCTCCTCAATCAATCAATAACTCAAATACAAGTGACTGTCTATTCAATTAATTAGTATCATCTTTAATTTTTCACTAGAGATTTATTTAAATGCATCTATACAGGAAGTAAGATTCGATTTGTCAACATGCACTTTCGTTTCTTTTGATAATTGTAGATGTTAAGCAATGTTTTCGCTTAAGCTGAGTTATGTCATACCTTAGTAACTACTCTTTTCAAACTTTATAGCTCTTAGTGAAGCTGAAGCTGCAGCCTGGTCAATTAATGTTTTTTATCGCTGTCGACTTTTGATAGCCTTTTTAAGAAACCTGAAAATTTTGATTGAAAAAGCCGATTAAAACGCTGTGAAACTTGTATTGGATAATATTTGGTAGTTTAACTATCCTTCTGATGTTACTCATATTTTTGAATAAATTTGGATGAAACAACCAGAGTCTCTTAGAAAATTACTGCCAATGATTCACATCGTAAAATATCAATAAAAAATCGCTCGTTCTTAACTGAAGTCGAACAATCTAGACCAAGACAAGTCAAAAGAAACAACTGGCAAGACACCAGAAGAAAAGGCTACTGCTGAGAAAAAAGATTCCGATAAATTGAAGGACAGTGATAAAACTGTCAGTAAAACTTCAATGACCGCAGAAAAATTAAGCGAAGAAAAGCCTGGCGAAGAGAAGCCTGGTGAAGGGCAGTCTGGCGGGGAGAATCCAAGTGATAATACAGCTAGTGCAGTGCCTACCAGTGGAGACAAGCCAAATCAAACAAGCGGAGACAAAGGTGGAGATGCAGCCGGAGATGTTGATGCTAAGAGTGGAGAGGCAGGAAAAGTAGGAGGTGGGAAAGCCAGTAGTGGGGATGCAGAAGGTGGGGAATTGGAAGCTAGTAGTGGAGATGCAGGTGTCACTGGTGAAGGTGGAGAGGCGGGAAAAGAAGGTGGTAAAGAGGATAATGCTCCTGTAGCAGGTAAATTAAGATACACTTATCAAACTTTCTCACTCAATCATGACTTTTAATCATTCCTCATTTTATGAATTTTATATCACGGGAATCCTGTTTGTTTACTGTTATTAAGTTTTTAATAATTGAATGACTTGTTCTACTTGTTGTTACGAAAATACCAGTGTGGTCGTAATTATACTATGTCTACTGTTAATTAGTATGTCTACTGTTATTTTGATTGGTGTTGGTTTGTAGGATTTTGCCCTGGCAATGATGCATGTCCGAATGTTGAAAACTTGAACTCTTTATGTCTAAAATGTTGTTCAAGATACTGATTGTTTATCGTCCTATTATTTGCAATGACATATTTGGGATGTTTGTGAAAATGTTGAAAACTGAGCAAATGATGGAATATTGATTTATCTCTTGGCAGACACAGTGGTCACGAAGGAAGGGGCAGATAAATCTGAGTATGAAACTGACGTAAGTTAGCTAATATTATCAACCGACAACCGCCGTTAGACAGTGTTTTTTTTTGTTAAGTTTTAAAATCTACTGTCAGATTGTTATCTATGAATAATATGATTCTTATCTATGATCGTTATTAAAGCTTCATATCTGTTCACGGTAACATACTTCAAGTATAACTGAGTGAAAATCCATTAATTTTCAGAGCAACGCATCAGTGGATGAGGCAACAGATGCTCCAAAGAAGTTGAGAAAGAAGAAGAAGAAGACCGAAGGAGCTACTGGTGAAGCTGCAGCCAAGGGTGAATTAGGTACCGGTGGTGCAGTTGGTGCAGCTGGAGCAGCTGAAGGAGAGGGTGAAGTGGAAGCAGTGGTTACTGCTGAGAACGGCAAGAAGAGTGCCATCGGTGAGAATGCTAAGGGCGTTCAATTTAACATTGTTTTGAAGCAGTTATTGTTCGAAAGAATTGTTCAATATTATTACAGATAGGGTATTTATCTGAGCATTGAACTTGAAACACAATATTCTCTATACTTTCCTCTCAGATGAAAAGTATCCCGAGATGCTGGACTACAATCCGGATGACGATGTTGACCCTGGTCCCGACCCCAACTTTTTCTACGACTTAGAACAGATGTATGCACGAGCCAAAACCTCGTCCGGCGAGGGAAGCACTCCCTCCAACTTCCTGACTCTCTTCCACTCCTTCGGTTACGAGTGTTTGAAGAGGTGAGCTGTTTAAAACAGCTATTAATTGTTTTACTTTCCAATCCGGATATTACGTTATTTGTGTGGTGGAGAGTTTTGAAGTCTACTGGGTTAAATTTAGCACCATTATACTCCAGTATTACCCGTGGAACAATATTATCTTAGGTTAAAATGGGTTAATTGATTAATTAATTAATTAATTAATTAATTAATTTGATTGATTAATCTACACCAAGTTACAAAATGTAGCAGTGGTTATTAATCTTCGGAAATTTTGGACAGCTTAGTTTAGAGAAAAATTATTTTTAAATTTATGGTATGCAATTAAGCTCTACAATTAAATTTTAAACTAAAACAAGATTTAAATACTGATATCCCCCAATAATTCCTGAAATATATGAAATTACTGAATTATCTTTTCAGGGCAAACTTACACGTGCTTGATGAAACGCACGTGCTATTTTCAGCCGGTAATTACATCCAGATTTTTAATGTGGATACCAAGAAGTTGACTTATCTTCCCACTGTTGGAGGCAAGGGCATCGGATCTATTGCTGTAAGTAGTTAAATCTCAGTGTTAGTGCGGAATAATTTAAATTGTATTTTATTTATTGTCGACATTTGTACTGCAAACAAGTTGCATCCGGCGTAAGTTTATGTAGAATGCAAATATTTGCCCATTCTTAAGTTTCCTTATAATATTTCTCAATTTTACCGTGTTTTTATGTTTGTAATGAACTATAGTGATGTAATTTTCCAGGTTCACCCGTCAAGGAAATATTTTGCTGTAGGAGAACAGGGATTTGAACCAGAAATCCTGATTTTTGAATACCCTTCCCTAAAACTGTACAGAATATGCCGAAAAGGAACAGAAAGAAGCTACGCTTTCCTCAGCTTTTCTCCAGATGGTAAGAAAATAAGGTGAAAAGTTGTCGAAGATCATATTTTTAATTCATAATTCACATCTATACTTCTTCTATCTATACTATTTGTTTTTCAAATTAAAGGTAGCAATCATTCAATTCTTGATAATTGAACTTGTCTTATTGTTCAGGTGCAAAGCTGGCTTCTCTTGGATCAAGTCCTGATTACATGCTGACTATTTGGGACTGGAAGAGGGAGAAAATTATCTTGAGATCGAAAGCGCACGGACAGGTTACACGATTACTTAGAACTTTAGAATATTGTCATTGAATTAAGAATAATCCGTCCGAATCTTTCCGCAGAATCCCATTGTTAATAAGATGATTAACTCTCAATTAACTCTCAATTAGAAGTCACTAAACCCTGCCTACCACCCCAGGACGTCTTTAGAGTGACATTCTCAACTGAGATAGAAGGACAGCTTACGACCGGGGGTCTGGGCCACATCAAATTTTGGAAAATGGCAGCCACCTTTACTGGTCTCAAACTTCAGGGAGAACTGGGAAAATATGGCAGAACTGCTATAAGTGATATTGAAGGTACGTTGCTGTTTTCCCATGAATTTTTTCACCAGTATCTTTTTTTTTGTTGGGGACCGGCCCGAAGTACCAGCCAATGTTTACTCAAAAATATATATAATAAGTATTATCTATTAAAAGTGAAAAACTCAGTGCACAAGATTAGGTATTGTTGAAACTATTAAAATGGAGCTTATTTAACAAGCATAGCTGAACACAGTTAAAGTTGCCTTTAGGATTGCAACGTTGATCCTGGATATACGGTTCAAGGAATCCATTTTATGTGACCTGTTTCTTCCTGTGCAGTTAGTTTCGTTAAAACAGAATACAATACTTATCATATATTTGTATAATATCTTCTCGTAGTTGATCAATATTTTTGAAAAAGGATCTCATATTCATGGAGAATGAGTTGAGAGGATGTCGCATTCTTCACGTTACGTTGCTGTTTATACTGACAGTGAGTTAGGAAAGCCGAAATGTCGCTCCATGTTAAATCTTGGTGCTTTTCATTGGTTATGGCATCTCCAATAACATTACATCGACTATTTTGAGCGTATGGATTGTAGATAGCGCCATTAAGCTTATTGTAGTCATTAAAATCGGTTATTTGTTAAAAATATGCGCTAAATCAGACGTCAAACAGAACGTTTTTAGATTTAATTATCAGATCATACAATTTCCAGATATTTCAATCTGTCAGTTTAAGTTATATCTTGATTTTCTATTCCCAAACCATCTGTTTCTGCTCAGGTTATGTCGAATTGCCGGACGGAAAAGTATTGTCCGGTTCTGAGTGGGGTAACATGTTGCTCTGGGATGGTGATCTCATCAAATGTGAACTGTCTTCAACTGAAAACAAAAACTGTCACAAGGGTCAAATTCAGGAGATATTTTTGGATGAGGGCGAGCTTATAACGGCAGGTGCTGATGGAAGTGTGAAGGTGAAGATTTATGGATTTTTCGTTATTTTCACTACCCCTTTATGTCCATGAAGATTATGATACATTTGGATGCACTTATAAACCTCCATTATTTCATTTTATTTCATTTAATTTAATGTATGGATACTAGGTTGGATTAAAACCTCCCAATTCACCCTCTTTATAGATTTGGGACTTTGAGACAATAGACGGGGCCGACGTACTGGAGGAAGATGCCATGTTCCCGATGGAGCCCATGTCAGAGATGCACGTTGGTGACGGAGTGAGCATCATCAGCATGTGTAAAACAGTCACTGAAAATAATGATACTAACTCTATGTGGCTTGCCCAGGTTAATAGTACTATAAGTAGAGTAGACGAGTGGTAGGGTTTCCAACGAGTGGTAGGGTTTCCAACGATTATAGTCACCGTGCGAAATACTTGATTATGTAGCGCGCAGAGATATTTCTATGTATAAAGATGAATTTTCAGCGCTTAAAGACGCGCAGTAACTATGGTAACCAGTAACATCATTATTTTGTTATCATATTCCCGTGTACATGTATCCAATTAAATTTTCTCAAAGCTTTTATGAACCTGTATATTACTGTTTGAACTTAACCGACCAAAAATATTTTCAGGATGCTTCTGGTGGAATCTGGAGACTAGATATCTCAGTCTCTTTGACTAAGAAAGCCCCCGAACTTATACAATCCTACCACGCTGGTCCAGTAAGAGGGATCGCCCCTTGTTCTTACACTCACATGGCAGCAAGTATGGGAGCTGACGGTACAGTAAGGGTGTTCGACTATCTCAGGAAGCACACCCTCGTGCGCAAGAAGTACAAATCGGGTGGTAGCTGTATTTTGTGGCCCGGTCGAAATGTTGACTCCAAATGTGTCACACTGATCGGTGGTTTTAGTGATGGTGTGATCAGAGTGATGACATTGGATTATGCTGAGCAGGAGTCGGAGTATGAACTGAAAATTTCCCTACAACATGCACTGAAACCTCACAAGGGCGAGGTTACAGCTATGATAATTGATGATGAAGGTTTGCATAACTGATAACTCGAACTTGTAACTAATTCTAAACTAACGATAAAACTTGACTATGATTAACAATAAGTAACTTAGTAACTAACTCTAGCTGTCAATTTAATCCGCATTAATAATGATTCCGATTAGTTTTAATTTAATAACTAGATTTTAACAGTCGATAATGTCAGGTAAAACGTTGGTAACAGGATCAAAAGATGACTGCACCCTATTTTTCTTCGACATAACTTCCAACTATCTGCCGATCGGTTTCATGAAGCTGGAAGCCCCTGTTACAACTATGGCGTGGTCGAATTCCTCCGTAAGTTTTTGCTGCATTTTTTATTTGTTTTGCAGCATAATAATCTTAATTCGCATGGCTTTTCCACCATTTATTAATAGAAGAACTGCACTTTTTCACCTTTATCATCATTGCATAATAATTTTCATTCACTTCACTTTCACTTTTACTTTCACTTTCACTTTCACTTTCACTTTCACTTTCACTTTCACTTTCACATTCACTGTATCACTTTTCCATCAGATGATATTCGGGCGTAAGGATCCACGCCCTATAGTAAGTTTTTATGCTATCAAGTTCACGAATAACAATTACACCAATTTCACCGTTTAAAAAAATGTTACATTATAACACGACACTTTTAAACTTTAAATTATTATATAATCAGAAAACAAGAACAATATATTATTTCAGAAGCGAGTGTTGGTTGGTCTTAGTAGTGGGGTAGTACTCGAAGTGGAGTGTCCGGATTCAGGTATGGTTCGATCAGAATAGTTTTTATTGAACACGTTACTTATTTCGTTCTCTTCAGCTCGAATATAATCTTTCTTGTGTACTCCAAAGTACTCGAAATGCTCCAAAAATAGGATGAATATAAAAATAAACAGCAGTGGAGAAATGAGAAACTTGATTAATATTACATAGATTATCGATTCTTTAGTTACACAGCCCTGTTAACAATCCTTGACCTTGGTTGTGATAGAGGCGGAGTGAAGGTTTAATCGAGATTTAAGTTATATGAAGTATTTATCACAGGAGAGGTGGATAGCTCGGTGACCTACGAGATACAGCCCGGATCAAAAATTAATCGATACGAGTTCAAGAGCATAGGGTACAAGATCAAGGTAATTCTTTTTTTTCCTTTTTTTCTTCTCTTTCCTTATTCTCGATATTCATGGTTATGACACACGATCTTGGTGACTGTGATATATAATAGTATAGCAACATTTGAAATTTCTTCAGATGGATTAAGTGGTATACCTAGCCTTGTGCTTTTACGGTACACCTATTGCTGTTTATTTGTATACTTTATTTGCGGGGAGAACATATTTGGTTTGATTTTTAATGATCTTTACTTTCAGAAAGCTGCCCACGAAATGGTAAAAATTAAGAAAGAGGAAGAACAGCAGAAGCGGTGAGGATTTAAAACCTTGATTGTTACTTTTTGGCAAATTTTCAGCTCCTTGGACTTGCTCCGCTGTGGTAATCTATGCGGTCTTTTTTAAATAAAACGAGACTGTATAATTTATTCGTGTTCTGCCAGGCTTGATAAGATTATGGTAGACGAGGGGGAGGAAGCTTATCTGGAAGAAAAGAAAGCGATTGAAGATACAAACTCGGCGGAAGAAGACCCCGTTTTTGAGCCACCAACTGTTTCCAACCAGATTATCAAAATATTCCCCTATGAGGACAGATTTTACCTTTCTCTGGTAAGTTTCTTTCTTCGTGGTTACATGTACTTAATCCTAGGTAATAGCTGTAGGTATTTTATACTTTTAAATCAATTGTTATTACAATTTAGTTTAATGCAATGGACAATTATTCTATTATCAACTTTTATCATACATTAAAAAATTCGAGGCACTGAAATCTAAACTTTCCATAAAAACGAAAAGAGCTTCTAAAATATACAAGTGGATAGACATACATGTTACATCCAAAGAAGGACGACAATTATTCAATAATATAATTTTTGAATTAAGATTAATTAAACTGGCAGGTTACATGTTCACTTAGCAGGTCACATGTTCACTTAGCAGGTCGCATCTTCACTTAGCAGGTCACATGTTCACTTAGCAGTTCACATCTTCATTTAGCAGGTCGCATATTGACTTAGCAGGTCGCATCTTCACTTAGCAGGTCGCACCTTCACTTAGCAGGTCGCATCTTCACTTAGCAGGTCACGTGTTCACTTAGCAGGTCGCATCTTCACTTAGCAGGTCACATGTTCACTTAGCAGGTCACATGTTTACTTAGCATGTCACATGTTCGCTTAGCAGTTCACATGTTCACTTAGCAGGTCGCATCTTCACTTAGCAGGTCACGTGTTCACTTAGCAGGTCGCATGTTCACTTAGCAGGTCACATCTTCACTTAGCAGGTCACGTGTTCACTTAGCAGGTTGCATCTTCACTTAGCAGGTCACATCTTCACTTAGCAGGTCACATCTTCACTTAGCAGGTCACATCTTCACTTAGCAGGTCACGTGTTCACTTAGCAGGTCACGTGTTCACTTAGCAGGTCACATCTTCACTTAGCAGGTCACATCTTCACTTAGCAGGTCACATGTTCACTTAGCAGGTCACGTGTTCACTTAGCAGGTCACGTGTTCACTTAGCAGGTCACGTGTTCACTTAGCAGGTCACATGTTCACTTAGCAGGTCACATGTTCACTTAGCAGGTCGCATCTTCACTTAGCAGGTCACGTGTTCACTTAGCAGGTCACATGTTCAGTGTTCACTTAGCAGGTCACATGTTCACTTAGCAGGTCACATGTTCACTTAGCAGGTCGCATCTTCCCTTAGCAGGTCACGTGTTCACTTAGCAGGTCACATGTTCACTTAGCAGACATGATAGCACTGAGATTAGTGCCCTCAGTAGCCCTCTTGCTCGAGGCATTCTTCCATATTCTCAGTTTCCCTAAACTATTTGGAGTCAGCAAGATGAAGATGATAGGGTTAAGTGCAGCTAAGAGGCAAGGAACTATACTGCTTGCTACCAGATTGATTGCGGAGTAAGAATATGCACCGGTTCCCTGAGTGTAGTAGTTAGTTACGGAAGGGAACGCTACCCCGCAAACATATACCAGGTAGATGAAACTACATGAGTTTCCAAGGAGAATCTTCAGGGTAATCTTCGTGTAATTTCTCTTGGCCTGTGTTCCTGTGTCCACTTCTTTATTGCCTATTAGATTGATTTTTTTTTAGATTTGAAAAATTTTCAAAACGGTATATACAAATCAACAGGATTATAAAACATAAAAATAAAAACCGTTTTGTCGGCAAATGCCAGGGCCCTAACAATCCACTCAAAAAAATTCAAAACAGGACCCAGAAGCTTGTAAGCCACTGGTAAAAAAAAAAGTGAAATCTAATTAAATAAAGATTTTGTTCAAAAATCAAATAAAATCAAAATTACGCGACCAAAATTCAAAAACTCTCATAAATGTGAAAATCTTAGTATCAATCAATATCCATGATCAGAATAAATGAGGAAAAACGCGAAAATCACATACATTACTGTATTACAACAGATGTCATAAATTGTTATTAACAGAGATCCAATGTGTCCATAATAAAATAATAAAGTTCAACTAGCTTCCCAATCAAAAGGTAGTCAAGACAGGGTAACTAGAGTAGTAGGCAGTAACTTAGTAGTAATAGTAGAGTAGGGATAAATTTGCTATCAGTGAGAAAGATGAGGGAATAGTCAGCATCAGGATGCAGAGAGTTTTCCCGTATGTGTCCATGCTTTAGTTGTAGTGTCAAAGTTGTGACTTCCAGTAAGATCAGGTAATCTGGTGATCTTAAACCCGAGCATCTCGAACCCCGTTTGACTCTTCTCACCCGGTGTCGCACAATACATGTACTGTGCGACACCAAGTGAGAAAAGCAGCTGAAATAAGGTTACGGAAAATGGGGGGGTTATCAAACCCCCACATAGTAAAGAAACGGGGCGTTTAATGAGGGGGAAGTCTTGGAGCTATGCCCCTCAGGGGGTAATTTAAGATTCAAAATAGAACATTAAGCAAGGTAAAACAGCTAAAAACGCAGCTCAAATGATCACACACACTGAATAAGAATTGTCACAAATTGAACATGAACATGCACATGCAGTCGGAATTACCCAGCTTGAATAAGAATCTAAAAAATGTCCAATTTGAACATGTAAATGTACATGCAGTCACATGCCAAAATATCAAAAACATGCAATATGGTAACAACATGCATGGTGTTAACGTGTAACTGAGTATGATTCGGGGTTCTTAGATGCAGTGACAAAAAATGTTTGCGCATCAAGATTGGATGGTTCCCATGTGTTAATTGAACCATTAGATTGGTACATGAGAATGAACTGCTTAATATTGTTCTTGAAGGATGAAATTGAGGTGATATTTCTAGTGAGATAACTTGAGTTGTTAACAGCATTCCAGATTCTGGGAACAGCGTATAACATGTTGTGCATATTATCTTTATAATACACTCTAGGACAAATAAGCCGTTTATCGTTAACAGCTGAAGTTTGAAAGTGTTTTCTTAGTAACGTTGGGTAACCACCAGCATGCACTACCTGAAATCCCTCAGTGAGAATAAATTTATGATAAAGTCCATACACGGTAAGCACTTTGTTTTCACTGAAAACACGCTTCGTATTTCCTTGCTGATGTTTGTTAACTCTGCGAATCCCGAACACATTTCTTAATGCCTTTTTTTGATTGATAAAAAGTTTATTCAACTTATTAGTTGCTGTGCTGCTTCCCCAAACCGTGATCCCGTAGGAAAGATGCGACTGTACGAGTGCATTAAAAATAGCAATTCTTAACATTTTAGGGGCGGTTTTACGAAGTTGATAAAGCACACCATTAACTTTGGAAACCTTCTTCCCGATATAGTTTATATGATCTGACCAATTTAGCGACTCCTCAATAAACACCCCTAGAAACTTGATACATTTAACTCGCTGTAAATTGTAGCCATCATAGGTCAAAGTATAATTATCAGCCTCAAGATTAGGCTTCGAGCGAGGTGTTCTGAAGAGCATGAATTTAGATTTAGTAAGGTTAATATGAAGGTAGTTGGCATCAATATAAGATTTAAGATTGCAAAGAAGTGCGTTCGCTTTTTCAAAAGCACCACCCAGAGTTTCATTTGTAATAAACGTATTGCAGTCGTCTGCAAATAAGACGAACAAGTTTCTATCTGCACAATTGCTCGTACAGACTGCAGTATTGTCACAAGTACATTGACAAGATGTTACGTCATTTATATATAAAATAAAAAGTAGTGGACCCAAGACAGAGCCTTGGGGAACGCCACAAGTTATAGGGAGACAATCGGAAAAAGTGTCCTGATCAAAATGAACATATTGAGATCTTCCTGTAAGATAGCTTGCAAGAAGTTCATTAGCATTCCCTCTAATTCCGTAATGATACAGCTTTTGAAGTAAGATAGAATGTTTAATAGTATCAAAAGCTTTAGAGTAATCTATAAAGATAGCTAAAGTGTGATTTTTCTGATCCAGACTTTTTAAAATGTTGCAGATAGACGTGTTAAGTGCCTGTATGGTCGAACGCCCACTTCTGAATCCAAACTGACCCTCGTGGAGAACATTTTCCTTTGTAAAAAACGAAATTAACCTTGACTGTATCAGCTTTTCAAAGATTTTGGAAAAAACTGGAAGTATAGAAATTGGTCGATAGTTTGAAACAGAGTTACGGTCACCACTTTTAAAAAGCGGTAAAACTTTGGCAATTTTAAGTTCCGAAGGAAATAATGAGTTGTTCATACAGTTGTTAAAAAGATGAGTAAGAATGGTGGAGAACTGATAATTAAATAACTTAAGAATTCTAGGAGAGAAATCAGATGACTTGTTGCTGTTAAGTTTACGAATAATCTCACTAATCTCAGAAAATACTATGGGTTTAAGAAAGATAGTGTTTGTAACAGGAGAATGTAAAAAGTCACGAAAATCAGGGACCAGGACTGGGTTAGAATTATCATCATACTTCTTCTCGTTAAGTTTATCAGCGATAGAAGTGAAATACTTGTTAAAGTGGGTACAGATAACACGACGTTCACGTATAAGTTGACCGTTCTCAGAGATGTAATCTGGAAATGTTAGTTTGTTTGTTTTACATCTTATCTCGTTGATAATTTGCCAGCATTTTTTGATATTGCCAGAAGCACGGGTGAATTTATCACGAAAATAACAACTTTTTCGAAATCTTATAATATCACGTAGTTTTGCGCGATATGACTTATAAACAGTCATGGCTATGGTTTCATTCGGAGAACCTCTCGAATTAACCCATGCATTATACAGCGTATTTTTGGTCATACAGGACTTGGCAATAGCTATTGTAATCCAAGGTTTGAAGTAGTGATTACGCTTACTACTATTCAAGTCAATTTCTTCCACAATATGTTCAAAATACAATTGTTTGAATGTAGTGAAGAAATCTGTAAAGCAAGATTGCGCTGATACAGCTGAGTTTACTGAATCTGGGTTGTTGGCAATCAAATTAGTAAAGTTAGCAAAATAAGAATTAAACTCAACACCAAACTTTTCATAATTTTCAGGGGAAACATTGTGAAGTAAAAAGGGTTTAGTGCCATTATCACCCCCAGAATTATTGTCAGCGTACGAATTAAGATTGAGTGGAACTGAGAGTACTAAAGGTCTGTGATTGGAAATAGAATTATCTATAACATATGTACTCGTGTCCTCAGTAAAATAATTCGACCAGATCTGATCAATTAAAGTAGTTGCTCCACGAAATGTGTGAGTCTTCCTGCTAACTAGCGGAGACATACCGAAATTAAAAAAGAGTTCACAATAACGCGACACTGACGAATCAGTTTCATGATTAAAACAGTTAAAATTAAAGTCCCCGAGTACAATGCACGGACCATGCGCGTACTTTTCAATGATATTGTTTAGCTTGGTGAAAAATTCATCATTAGCAGATTTATTGAATCGATACAAAACGATTAAAAAACATTTGCCAACATCAGTTACAAAAGACCCACCCAAACATTCAAAATAACTGTTACGGATATCTAGGTCACGGCTACGTTTAAAGGAACAACTGTCACGAAAGAAAATCGAGATACCTGAGCCTTTCCTTTTACCTTCGATAGCAAATAAATGTTCAGCAGAAAAACCGGTGATATTATAATCATGAGGCACACCTTCATGTAAATTGGTTTCAACAAAGCAATAAAACTGAAAATCAATACCTTTAAATATCAGTTGTTGATTAAGAAATTCGGTAAAATTAGTTTGAAAACCATCGAGTGTCTACTAGTGTTACTATGGTCAGTACGCAGGCTACTAGTCCTACAAACTGGTACAGTATCGGCACCGCATACAGAATCACAAAAACGGTTACTTTGGGCCAGCTAGTGTACCCAAAAGGTGAGAACACTATCACCTGCTGAGTTGACCCGATCCAAACAACCATTGAAGGAACTGTTCCATCGTGACCTGGTCTTGCGGAGTTTAAGATACCAACAGTCAGGATGATCTGCAGCACAACAAACCCACCCACTGTGGTCAGAAACTTCTTTATTCCAATGTGTATCAGCGGGTATCTGATCTGAATCAGCCTGACAACTGTTAGAGCCGCCCAAGCACAGCCGGTAGAACTATCAGAATGGCGGCTATGTTACCGTATATTCGTAGTGAGAGGGTTGGGTGATTGACAAAGCAGGCTTGGAATAATTCCACTTCAATAAGGATACCCTTCTTTAAATCCTTACCTTTATCAAAGTTACTTTTGTCAGACTCACCCTTACCAGTATCACTTTTACCAGAGTCACCTTTGCCACCATCACTTGTATCACTGTTCTCGTTTATACCTCCTGAAGCAGTGCACATGTCTCTGTTGTTGGCGTTATGTGCGACATATGGTGCTATCAGGAGACATAGCACCCAGTCAACAGCAGCTAGTATCCTGAACATAACTCTCTGGATATTGTGGGGTTTTGCGAAGTTGTGGTGGAGGACTAGTAGGTTGAGGAGGGTTATGTGCGACATATGGTGCTATCAGGAGACATAGCACCCAGTCAACAGCAGCTAGTATCCTAAACATAACTCTCTGGATAGTGTGGGGTTTTGTAAAGTTGTGGTGGAGGACTAGTAGGTTGAGGAGGGTTGAGAGGATGCAGCAGATGGAGAGGATGGTAGTGAGGATGATGTCTGGAGAACTGCTTCCTCCAGTACTCAAGATCGCCATTCTAGCAGCTGGTGAGCGGGTTAAACTGCGTTTACATTAAGTTACTGCTTAATGTTAATGTGACTAAGAGTTAAAATTATAAACATTCAAATCAACATAGGGAAACTAAGGGAGTTTAGTACACAATGAATTGTGACGACGGAAAAGAGTGCTATTTTAGCTGGCCCTCAGCAGGGCTACCTCAAAGTTAAATGGGCTGTGATCAAAGAAAACGCTGAAGACTAATGGGTCCTATGAACAGAACGTGGACCATTATAAACGCTCATATTGCTGTTGCCAAAAATGACGCGTTATGTTGACATCGTGAAGTTGGACGATAATTACCTAATTGATCGATTAAAAATAGCAGTGGAAGTTGCTGATGGTTGTTTCTTCATCTATTTCCCCTTATATTACGTAATGGAAGGGCTCCAAAGTGCTCGTTTTCGAAAATTAACGCAGCTGACTTGTGTGTAGCACGTGTGTGATGACGACATACACCAGGAAATATAAACTATTTTAGTAGAAGTGTTAGTGAAGCTTAGTAAGGTGGTGTGGACGACAACACACTGATCAACTGGATCTGTAACTGATGTAAAATGTGTGGGTTATATTGTCGTGGCAGCACGTGGGAAGTGTCATCATGGTAACAGTAGCACGTGGGAAGTGTCGTCATGGTAACAGCAGCACGTGGGAAGTGTCGTCATGGTAACAGCAGCACGTGGGAAGTGTCGTCATGGTAACAACAGCACGTGGGAAGTGTCGTCATGGTAACAGCAGCACGTGGGAAGTGTCTTCATGGTAACAGCAGCACGTGGGAAGTTTCGTCATGGTAACAGCAGCACGTGGGAAGTGTCGTCATGGTTAAAACAGCACGTGGGAAGTGTCGTCATGGTAACAGCAGCACGTGGGAAGTTTCGTCATGGTAACAGCAGCACGTGGGAAGTGTTGTCATGGTAACAGCAGCACGTGGGAACTCACTGGGAAGTGTCGTCATGGTAACAGCAGCACGTGGGAAGTGTCGTCATGGTAACAGCAGCACGTGGGAAGTGTCGTCATGGTAACAGCAGCACGTGGGAAGTGTCATCATGGTAACAGTAGCACGTGGGAAGTGTCGTCATGGTAACAGCAGCACGTGGGAAGTGTCGTCATGGTAACAGCAGCACGTGGGAAGTGTCGTCATGGTAACAACAGCACGTGGGAAGTGTCGTCATGGTAACAGCAGCACGTGGGAAGTGTCTTCATGGTAACAGCAGCACGTGGGAAGTTTCGTCATGGTAACAGCAGCACGTGGGAAGTGTCGTCATGGTTAAAACAGCACGTGGGAAGTGTCGTCATGGTAACAGCAGCACGTGGGAAGTTTCGTCATGGTAACAGCAGCACGTGGGAAGTGTTGTCATGGTAACAGCAGCACGTGGGAACTCACTGGGAAGTGTCGTCATGGTAACAGCAGCACGTGGGAAGTGTCGTCATGGTAACAGCAGCACGTGGGAAGTGTCGTCATGGTAACAGCAGCACGTGGGAAGTGTCGTCATGGTAACAGCATCACGTGGGAAGTGTCGTCATGGTAACATCATCACGTGGGAAGTGTCGTCGTGGTAACAGCATCACGTGGGAAGTGTCGTCATGGTAACAGCATCACGTGGGAAGTGTCGTCATGGTAACAGCATCACGTGGGAAGTGTCGTCATGGTAACAGCAGCACGTGGGAAGTGTCGTCATGGTAACAGCATCACGTGGGAAGTGTCGTCATGGTAACAGCATCACGTGGGAAGTGTCGTCATGGTAACAGCAGCACGTGGGAAGTGTCGGCATGGTAACAGCAGCACGTGGGAAGACGTTTCTAGTTTAAGGCTACTGAGCAGGTTTGTGTAGCAGGTGATGGTTTCACTGGGGATGTTGTCGATGGTGTTTTGGAGTAAGCCTCTATATTCAATGTTGTCAGCTCCTGAGCTCCAGGAATGGTGACTGTGAAGCGTCGTTCAAGCATCATGGTTGGTATAGATAGGTCTCTCTCTGCTTTGGGTTGTATGCTGAGGTCTGCCATGAATTGTTTGTTGATAGTGGTGTGAGTGAATATAACCTATAAACATACAAGTGGTTAACTGAGGCACGGTTAAGGCACGGCTAGGGAACAAGGGTTACATAAGGCACGGTTGAGGCACGGTCTTCAAATTAAGTTAACATCTCCTAAGCAAGAATCCGAGATTCATGCTTACAAATTCATAGACAAATCTAGTCCAACCTAAAAAGAAGAGCTGATCTGTCGACCTTTAAGTTCATTCGCATTCGCAGGGGAGCTTAGGGCTAAACACTTTAACACTTTAACACGAAGCATCAGAATTGTAGACATCCCTCAACTAACATGATCATTGCCATTGGTCAGGTTTTTATAGCCACTATTTTACCACTATCAGTTCTAGTTCTACTACTAACGAGGTAATACACTAATACTAACGACATTGACAGACCAGCTCATCTTGAAGTTCCAAATGAGCTAATACGTCAGGTTCATTCGCATTCACGGGGGAGCTTATGGCTACCCTTAAACTTAAACACATAACGATAAGCATGAATCTCGGGATTCTTGCTTAGGAGATGTTAACTTAATTTGAAGAGCCTGGTTACTTGAAGAGATCGTTAATCGAAATAAGGATTTCAAATATAGGACGGTCAAACGAGGCAGGGCTGTTGCTTAAGAATTAGATTATTTATTCTTAGCGGGAATCGCACTGTAAAATTTACAGATCGTCACATTCAGATCATGTGTCTTAGTTAACCACTTGTATGTTTATAGGTTATACTGTTATATTTCCCCAACCGTGCGTTAACCGTGCCTTAAACGACCATAATGGTTGGTTATGGGCAGTTCGTGCCTTAACCGTGCCTTAACCGTGCGTTAACCGTGCGTTAACCGTGCGTTAACCGTGCCTTAAGTGACCGTGCCTCAACCGTGCCTTATGTAACCCTTGTGCCTTAACCGTGCCTTAACCGTGCCTTAACTGTGCCTTGAGCTACGTTACCGAATTGCCCTGATGTGTTAGTGAGGTGGTTCAGTGCGATGAAGGGAGTACTTGGCATGGCATCAGACATCATTCTCAATGCCAATGCCTGAACTCGTTTGAACTTCCTCGCGTTGGTGTCTGTCTCTACTCTGTCTCACAACGAAGAAGCTAAGTATTGTGTATCCCCATAGTTAGGCCAATGCTGTCAAGTAAGGTCATATTTTCAAGCTCCTAAGCTCTTAAACTCCTAAGCTCTCTTCCTTCCCACAGGACGGAACAGATACGGGTGCGCTGTACGAGTGCACTTTCAACGACCCTCTCGCAGACATGCCTACACCTCCTTCTATGAGAGGGAGATGGGTGAGGTTGAATGGAGAACCCCTCAGGGTCATTGATATGGATACTGATATTGAAATCCACGAGATTAACCTCATGTAAGTTACGAAGTTACAAGATGACGAGTCGCGTAACACAGGGCTCTCCGGTTTAAAAGTTTACCGTAAAATAATCCAACCGTTCCAATTATCCCGGATCAGTGTAACATGTATAATGTGTAATGTATAATGTACAATGTACATAATGTATAATGTAACTGCCCTCCAGTAACCTCACACACCCCTCTCTTTCAGGCAAGATGGCAGTAACGTAATGGTAGGAATGGGAGATGGTACCATCAGGATACACAAGAAGTTGGAGGGTAGTGGTCTCCAGATGGGCCCTCCCTTTACTTTACCTGCTCATTCTTCTGGCAGTGTTAACGGCATTATGACCTCATTCGATACAAGGTCAGTTAAATGAACCTGGTGGATTATGTGTGAAACTTTCTTGTAGATTTGTCTCGTCTTGAATATTAAATTCATCCCTTCTGATATCTATATTCGATACGTGCAGATCTACGAACTTTTCATCCTAGATTGGTAGAAATTTCTAACTATATCAGTTAATAACCATTATCATCTTCATCAAAAACCTCAACTTCTTGACAGGTTCCTAATTTCTGGTGGTAACGACGGTAACCTGTTCGTGTACAAAGTAAACCACGCTGGAGTAGAACTCTCACTTCCCTCTCCCTCCGACAGCCTACTGAAATCTAAGGTCAAGGAGGAAATCACCGGACCACCTGTTGATGATATTGACGACTTGAAGGCGTACAGGTAAGATTTTGAATCATTTCTTTCTATGACCATGCGAAGATACGAGAAACGTGTCTCCTTTTCATCTGAATACGATTAAAAAGTGTACGTAGTGCCACCAAATTATATTTTGCGAGTTTGGATATATAACTCGTACAACTTAAAAAAGTATATAAATGATAATTTCTTTTTAATCAAGGTTCAAATCCCTAATATTCTGCATATCACTGAGTTGACTCCAGAAAACAAACTCAATAAATCATAGTAAATATTTACATACAGTAGTTAACAATTATGTAAACATACATTATTACTTTATTATAGCTATACTTACGATTACCGACAATTTGGAAGCTCTGTTTCAAATGACAATCTTACAGTTCATTTAAAGTTAATTTTGGTCAATTGTTATGTAGTGCCTTTATAAAGCATAGTTTTATAAAAGCACTTTGCCGAACTATGACAGTTACAACATGGAGAAATAGAGATTGTTTGAGAGTTTGAGTAATATTGATTGACTTGTGTGAGTAATATTGATTGTGTGGGTAATATTGATTGGCGTTTTCAGTGACTTGTCACTGTACATTAAAATTTCATTAATATTGTCCTCGTGCATTCGATTTCATCCATGATTCTCCATCTACATCTCTGCATCTACAATTTTCAAATTACGGTACTTAATATGTACGATTTTTAAGTTATATTTCTAAGATTTCATTTTATTTTTCAGAATAACTATTCGTCTCACGATCAAAATTATATATTTTTTGCAGTCGTTTTAAATGAGGTAAGAGTCGCACTCACATCGGTTTTTTGTTAGCCTTTTATTTCTTTCTTTTACTTCTATTTGTTAACTTGTTTTAAAAGTGATAATTGCATTTTAAAATAACAGATGAAATGGAAATTTAATCTAAGTATCATTCATTTTTTAGATATTCTAAGACTTGTACATATTTCGGTTAAAGTTTATTGACAATTTAATAATAATTCTCACGGCAAAATTTACGATTTGGATCAAACAATCGAGGTTTTTCAATTAACTAAGATGAAAATCTCCCCAAAGTTTTTCTCTTCAATAGTTCAAAATCCACTGATCTGACTGCAATGTCTTCAGATTATACCAATATTTGTTCTCCCCAATTGCCGTTAAGCTATTATCCTGGCTGAATGCTGATATAATGTTAGTTATCAGTTACCATTTACCAGTTACCAATTACCAGTTACCTGTTACCAGTTACCTGTTGCATCACCGCCCTGAGAAAGCTTCTAAAGCTTGGAACAGTAAAACTGTATATAAAAATGTTTGCCACAATGTTTAGGTAAACAACGGCGTAAGTTGCCCTGGCAAAATAAGTGTAAGATCCAAGTCCAAAGGTTCCCTTGACGTAAGAACCAGCAACCTCTCTAACAATAACAGGGAGATACGAGAGACAATGGAACAGAGCTGTGAGTAAGACAGTGGTAATGCCTTGCCACCTAGCTCGTGCCCCTGTTAAACGGGCTGATTCCCTTGCTTTGAACAGGTGCTTTAGAAGAAGAATAGTCACAATGATGATGAAGGTAGCCATGGTCGCTATAACGAACACTAAGTACTGATACCAAGAATCCCGGGGCGCCCTTTTACTGGAAACCTGGATTGAATAATGTTCATTGCATGTTGTAAAGTCAAAAGGTAACCAGTTTTTTATGTACATGAATAAAATGCATGCTAAAGCAAAAGACGCGACCCATACTCCTGTACACATCATGTGGGCCGGTTTTCTTTTCCAAAACTTTGACCTTTTAGGGAAACTCAGTAACACTACTTTACATAGGCTCATGAGGCATATGAACAGGGAGCTTGCTATCCACCCTACCGAACAAATATAAACCTTCACGTAACACAGATTTATCCCAAAAACCCACTCTTTTGCGATCAACATTACAATCATAGGAACCACACCAAATAAGGTAATCAGCAGATCACCAACTGCGATATGCTGGATAAACACAACCATACAGTCATGAAGTTTGAAAGCGTTGTACTTGATTGAAGCAACGAGGATTGTAGTGTCCCCAATCAGAGAGGTGAAAAGGACAAACGTTAACCAGCTGAGCCATGAGTAACGTTCTGCAGCAGTTTCTACACCGTAGAGGGAGGAGTTGCAGGCACTTAGGTTGAGCATCATCGGGTTGTGCTGTGTAGGTTTTATTAAATATTTGTTTTATTAAAACAAACTAAAACAGGAAATTTCTAGAAATGAACCTCAAATCTTATTCACACAATATTATGACGATTGGAACGAAGGCAACGTTGGAAGTTCAAGGATCAAAAAATCAAAATTGATTTCACGCGCCATTAAAGTTAAAATTTAAGTCGTCGTAATTAAAAGGTCTCTGTGATCACAATCAGGTGTCTTGAAAACTAATAGTGGAACACGTCAAATACAATGCTTCGTTGTAACAATTTTTATATATTATTTTCCAGCCGTTTGAGAAATTAAAAGTTCAGGATACCCATGCGGAACCGTTACATTCCACATCTGATGGTTTCTAGTTAGTACCACGTGGTTAAACGTCACTTGCACTGTTTGGCTTTAATATTTCCACCGGTAACTGATTTGAAATTCAGCCAGAAAATGGAAACCGGTCGAGTAAAAAGATGGATTGATTACTGGGGACGGTAGATTCTTAACATAGCTGCAACGCACGATTGCAGCTATGTAACGAGTTACAAAGGCATGTAGCCGAAACATCGACAATACATAACGTATTTTGTTTTACAGACAGCGGAAACTCTTATTTCATCCCATAATAGAGTGATCGACCCACTGAAGAGAAAAACGAAGCTTATTAAGAAGAAGGAATAATAAAAATCCAATATGTTTCAAATCAAAAAGATTTCAAGGACTGTGATGGAATACGAAGCACTATCCACGATAAAGACAAATAATAGATAGTCCATCTCTCGTAACACTGTCTGACTGTGTAGCTTATAGTGAATAGCTGTTAATATCAGATGATCAGTATTAACACTGGTAAACAGCTGTTGACCACCGGCCAGCAATCACGAAGAAGGAAAGAAAAGATCGAACCATGTTCTTATTGTTATTTATTACTTATTTGGCGGTTCCAATAAAGACTAAAGCAGTACAGTGGAGGCAATCTCGATATTCGGAAAGAAGATATGAACTGGAATTGTTTTTCAGAAAGCAGTTATCATTCGTCACTATACCACAATGAGATATTGAGATTTCATTTTACTTTATCATACTTTCAATATTACAGCTCAACCAGTTCGTAAGTACATTGGCGCGAGTATCTAATCAGTATGAATAGCAACAAGAGTACAGCAGATAAAACCATGAAGAAGAGAAGCAACCTCTGTCATTCCATCCTCATTCTCAGTCACTTCCTCCTCTACATATTTCGCTATTTGGAGGAATGCAGACTTATCACATACAAGATTCTCCAGAAACTTCATCATCGAAGATAGATCGTACTGTCGCTTTGTGAGCGATATCTTTGTTCTGTTTTCTTGATCTTGGTGTGAAATCTCTTCAAATATTTCCCTTTTAAACACTTTGTCTGGATCTCTCCCTGTTTTACTGCCATTAGAAGCCGGGTTATCGCATATAAAGGGTACCAGACTAAACATGCGAACTATACCCCTTGCTTGCTGTCGGAGGAATGTGGAAATATTGCAAGCTGTCATATCACCCTGCCATTCATCTACCGCAGCCTCACATGTCCACTTCACTATAAATTTCAGCAAGCTTGAGAAGATAACGACACTCTCTTCTCTGTTACAAAACAGAGTTCTAATCCCCTTAACTGCCTCCTCCTTCATACACTCGTTATAACTTGTATCATTGCCCATGGAAACTTCTAGATCTATAATCCACTGAAGTAGAGTCTCAGCATGTGGTAAATCTCTTTTACAGATCATTGTGTAGAGGAGATCACAGAAGAATCTTAGAGCGGGGTCAGCTATTCCGTCGTACCTAAGTAGAGAAATTAGTTAAAATATTTTCAAAATAATTTTAAATCACGTATTCTAAAAAAGGAGGTTAGTATTTTAATTTTTATCAGGTTCAATTTTGACCAGACACAAGCATTTGCTCTTTATACTTTAATATGCTATCTTAAAGTTCCCTAATTCTGGTCTTGATTTTTTTACCATTTCTGGTCGCCGGTGCAGAAGTAAGCTGATGCCAGTTCAAATGCCACCTTCCCGTTAACCGTTTTATCTTTTTTTTTGACATGTCTCGCGGTGACAATCCTGTGAAAATGATATCTATCTCAATGAAAAACAGTGACTTCTTAAAGTCGTGACTCAATAACAAACCTTAGATGAAACGTATCTCAACACACATAAATTTAATTTAAAAAGAACTTTCTTACGAGGCAAATATAAGTAGAAGTGTCCAACTAGATCTACTAACAGAAACCATCCTAAACAGTCCCCGTAAAAAATACCTCCTTTACAAGTCACCACCACGTTGCTTCGACGCTTCTATTATATAACGAGTTACAGAAGTAACGTTAAGAAGTTCATCTATACGCTAATTGGGTTACACAGTAGTCAGTACACACCTGTGACTCCAAGTCAGCGATGTAATCAGTGGTTCGTGACTTGGAACTGAGTGCGTAATTTTGAACTTTAATACTTTTAATATGAGTGCCGATATTTTGAGCGAATTCGGCACTAAATTCTCTTAAAATAAATGCTACGATTCGTAATAATATCATGTCTCTGTCAATTATATCTGATATTGATTCTATTAACGGTTTGAGACACATCAGTCCTCTGACCTCTAAGTACATCTGGCACGTTAACTTTAACGATCAGCACATTTATGTTACATTAGACTATTAGAGACTGTTGCGTTGAAGAGCTAGGGATCAAGCAAGGAGGAAACAAATAAGATACAGACCATCTTGTTTTATCACGTACAACTGCAGTTACCATCGTAAATATTACCTTTAGGATTTGTCTAGGGAGACTTACAATTTGTATTCAAATCATTAAAAATAAGGAGTAAGAAAAGTGAAAAAGTTAAATATATCAGAGTATCAGGAAATAGTTTGGTGTTTAAAAAATAAGATCTCTATTTCCCGCGGTCAGACGAAAAAAATGAGATGTTGAAAACTAAATTAGATCTTTATTCAACGTGTTCAGTTCCATATCCAATACCTGAATCAGGTGTTGTGAATGTTAGTGTGCCCTCATGTAGAGGAGTTAAAAGAACTTCCATTTTATTCGATAATATTTGTTCTACTCTGTCAAGAATACTACCGTATACATTTGCTAATTGACGGCTATAATTGCGAGTGAGCTTAATCTTTCAAACCTTATACCCTAGACAGATTAATCAGTTTATCGGCTGACATATAACTGGAACACAGACTCAAATAATTCTAATACACGTCTTTCAGTATCGAGGAAGCGAAACAGAAGCGAGAGCACGAAAAGATGCTAAAGACAGCAGAGGACAAGAAGATCAAAGTCAGGAAAACTATCGCTACCTTGAGGTCCAAGTTCAAGAAACTCAAGGTGGTCAACAAGGACCTGCCCAAACACTTAACTCTGCTGGCTAATGTAAGTATAATTGATAGAAGTATTGATAAAGGAGTAAAGTGTAAATGTTTAAAACTTGAGCTGAATTTGATTATACTCGTTTCTGCAGTAAAGCAGTAACACCGAGTGCTATGATATATTGAAGACAAATAACGGGGAAAATTAGTGCAAATAACTTAATAAAATGACTTATTAATTTATCACACGAGGGTTATGCTTAGTTTAGTTAAATAATCGATCTTGTTCAGGACTTCTCAATGGATCCACAGATGGGCTCCATTATAGCCCAGGAGGTTTCAGACTCGAAGGATCTCATTAGAAAACAGCTAGCCTGGAACTCTGAGAAACACAGGTTAGCGCTCAAGATCTGATTTATTTGTTGTTTACAAATGGAATAATAATGAGCCCTCAACCTGTGACTATATTTGCCCATTTACTAATTAATGATTAACCGGTAACTATATTTGCTCATTAACTAACTACTGGATGCACGATAAGTTAGAGACAAATTAAAATAGCTGCTTAATGATGCTAGTATCTCAAGATAAGTAACCTTAGTGCTGATAAAGTATTTGCTATCTGAAATCTGAATAGCAAACTTATCGAATTTCTAATTAATTGAATCAAAAAGTAAGCTTATGACTTATTCAGGATAGAATTGATGAAGCTGAGGAAGAGGTTCAAGGATGTGGTAGCAACAGACAGGATTGTGCTCCACGCGGTGGAGTCAGACCATTTAGTGAGTGTTTAATTTCAATATCCTTTTAAATAACAGCTGTTAATGAAAGTGTATAATTAATTAAATAAGTGTCTAATTAATTAAATTTTTGATATTAGAAATTTTAGATATTAGGTATTTTGATCTAGTAACATGCGAATCTTTCTAGACGACAAATCCATCAGTATTTCAAATCAGAGATGAAACTGAAAACAAAATCGAAGCAAATTTTGACAGTAAGCTTCCCAGGTATCCACGTTCAGGTGCGCTAAACCGTCTGAGGCGATGCAACAAGCACTGGATGATTTCCACAAGAAGTTGGCTGCCGACAGCAATGGAGCTCCTGGATCCAGGGGCTCTGACGCTAGGAGGATATCCACTATGGCCCGACAGGTTGGTCGGATAATTAAGTAGTTTAGTTTAGGGCGATTACTGTTAATTAATTGCTGGTGTACAGTTAATTCAATAACATGATACGTTAAAACGCACTGACATCCCAATATTTTGATATTTATAAAAAATTACCATTCGTTGATTGTTAGGATTTCCTTCTTGATATATAATATAATAGACTTTAAAGATACAACGAACTTATGACAAACATTCAGAATTGTAAGTTTCTAAAACAAATATACGATATAATACAATTAAATGGTAAATAGCAAATAACTTGGTTGAAATTGCAGATTGAAGTCAGCGAACCCAAGACGGTAATTTCATGTTGCCCTCCTCCTTATTCTTCTTTCTGTAGCATTTATGCTGCATAAATTATATAAACTTGACTCCTTGTGGGGGGTAATGTCCCGCCTAAAAACCTGAAATAAGTCTTGAAATAAATGTTCAAGAAAACAACAATTTCATATTAAGACCTCGATGTTTTGAAAGAATACTTGAGTCAGCTTCCCACAAGCAGTCAAGTTTATAATCACATCTACATATTTTCCTAAAAATCAATCCATAAACTTCGCAACTTTTCGCAAGACACTCTACAACACTCCTATCTACAACACTCTTTAAATCTACAACACTCCTATCTACAACACTCTTATCTACAACACTCTTATCTACAACATTTCTTTCGCTGTTATTCACTAAATGCTTTTAACTGTTAGACGCTGAAACTTTATAATCAATTATTTATTACTTATAGATTTGCTGCCAAATCAAACGACGACCGTCTTTAACTCAGTATTTCGACAGTAGTTAGAAAATGGTACATTTCTTCAACTCTGAAAGAACAGTTCAAATTTAGAATGGGCTACGGAGTGACGGCGGACTAGTGTCCCCTATAAATTCTCGAATACGCTTAGTTATAATTCGATGATAAGTGTAATTCGGAGATTTTGATTATTAAATACGTTAAGTCGCCAACATATTATGACGGATGACGACTATTTTGACTCATAATGAAGTCAGTCAATCTTACGGCTGTCGATTACAAAAATAGCTCTTATTAATCGGGCTCTAGTAATTGCCCTTTTCCACCACCTTTTTAGCCTGCTGCTCTTTGAAGCTCGAAACTGAAAACAGCCTCCTTTTTTCGTAGTTAAATTATTGTCTCATTTAAGAAAAATCTTTTCTTTTTCACGCTACTAGATGCACACATCTGCATCAATTATTAGCTAGAAAACATGAGCAAGATTTGCACATATAAGCATTTAGAATAGACTTTTCTAGAAGTAGGAATACGAAAAATCTTTTGCACCAAAAATATTTAATAACCATTTTGCACCGATTATTAATTAATAATTATTCGAGAAAATTAAAGTTGAAATTTCAGCCCTCCTCACAGGGATTGGGTTTCGTGAGGAAGAATACAGAATTGGATATGCACGGACCCTCAGCGGTGGTAGGTTCCAAGGGAGGTAAAAAACTGAAGGACGCAAAAGCAAACAAGAGCTTGCAGAAGGCAGAGGAAAGGAAGAGTAAGCGGTTGCAGAGAGAATTAGCGGTTAGTTTATCAATGTAATCTCTACCATTCAACAATATTGTTTCTTATAAGTCAACCTTTATCTTCAGATTCGAGAATTTATTGATTGGTTTTCATGGCTGTTTCAATTTCGTCTCTTAGTTTAATCCTTTGTTGTAGTGGAAGAACTTGTCCTCACGCAAGCCCTCTGAGAACTATGAAGATCCCCAAATGTTGGCAGCAATCGAGGACGCCAAAAACAACATGGGAGACTTCAACTTGAAGACGGCTAAAAACTACAAGGTTCCTGAGTCCCAGCGACAGGGTGGCACATTCAAGCGAGCTCAACTTTTAGAACTCAGAAGAATGGTAATTTCTCTTTTGAAATGTAACTTTAGTCTGTTTGATCTTTGGTTATGCTGACAGCATTGCTGTCAAAGCCTTTTATTGAGATCGGCAGAAAAACTTAGATAAGCTCGGAAGACATGTTGACTGTCCGAGACCTTTTCAGCTGTTGGTGTGGGTCTTTGGATTAAAAGAGATTAACTATCGAACTCTTACCTTCTAATTAACTTTATATGATTTCCTTCAGATTTACATGACAAAAATGAACTTCAATGAGCGTCTATTAGCACTACGAGACAGAAAACAGAAGATGATCACCGAGGCAGAGGATTGGAGTGGGAGGTTGGACACGATCCAGGCTAAACTACCAGCAGGGTCTATAATGGCTAAGCCCAAAGTTCCCGTACTTCTTGATGATGAGTTACCAGAGAGGTAAGAGTTAAGACATTAATTGTTTTGCCATTCAGATTTATTTACAGTAATTTTCCCTTAGCTATGTTTTTAAATTTCATCTGATCAAAAATTGTATCTTAACGTTCACCATTATTATCTTTCTATTTGAGTTCAGAATGTCTGACCCAACTCCCTTCAGGGCGATGGAATACACTCCTGAATCCTTGCGAGAGTTCAAGATTCGTCACGATGAAGAAAAAAAGCGTGGGCCAGCTGACGAAGGAGGATTTGGAGGATTTGGTGGGTTTGGGGACTCTCCCCCTGCACCAACCGCCGCTGAGACTAAAGCGGTATGTAGTAAAAATCCGTTTTACTTAGTGATGTCAAAACATTTTTGTTTTTTTATGAGATAACTGTAGTATTAGTTGAAATAAGTATTAATTAGTAATATGAAATTATGATATTTTATAATTCCTCCCGTTTAACTGCAATGCACTGTCTCTGATTCCAATTTCAAAAACCGTATTTTTGACCATTCTGACTACATAGCGTTGGTAAATAGTACAATAATTTTAAATCATAAAATGAATTTTTACGCAAATAACAAGATCGTGAGCTATAGTGGCGGGGATACTTTTAGAAGATAATTAGTACACTATGATATAAGCAAAAACAATATTTTGAAATCTTGACTGTAACCCTATCTAATCAAATGTAACAGTTCAGTTTTTAATGAGAAATGGTTATGAAATAAAAGTCCTTTAATCGGTTTCACAATTGTCATCTGCTTGCTTGTGAAGATCTTTGAACTTTTCTATGGCTTCGTCAGTCAACTTCTCCCCAAATAGTTTCTTTGTGTCCGACCACATTGAGCGGAATTTCTTTTGAAGTTTGCGAGTAAAGGTCTTATTGTAGAAGTTGCAGGAGTACAAAACATCCCATCTCGTCAGCTTTCCTTTTTGGAGATCACATTCAGGAACGTTCGCGAGTTCCTTCTTTGCTTCTTGTAGTTCCAACTTTGTGTTTTCCAGTTCTGTCTTTATGTTGCTCAGATCCGATTCACATTCAGCACTGTTCTCGAGTTCCTTCTTTGCTTGTTGTAGTGTGTTTTCCAGTTCTGTCTTTATGTTGTTCAGATCCGTTTCACGTTTAGCTCCGTTCTCGAGTTCATTCTTTGCTTCTTGTAGTTCCAATTTTATGTTTTCCATTTCTGTCTCAAGAATGTGATTATCGCACTCCTGCAGAAATATAAATTTATTGAATGAAAAACACCTATTTAATATTAAATCTTATTATTTTAAATCAGCATAGTGTACCATGGCTTTTCCAAAAAATCACTTTCCGCCCATTAGACTGGAAAGTCTAGAGTCTAGACAACCAATTTACATGTTATAACAGAGCTTACAAAGCTTATACTTACATAGCAATCTACGGAAATAGCCTGGACATTTCCGAACCTGGGCTTTGTCAGTAGTTCCTCCCACTTGATCACTCTGTAGTCATCAAATCCAACATGTGTACAGAGACCATCTTTTGACATTGCTGCTACCTCACCCCCTGTCAGCTCATTCGAGAAGAAGTTCAGATTGAAGATCTCACCTCCAAAGTGGTTACCGGTCGCCCCTCTAGCATTAGGATTCCAATAATCTCCTAGAACCATGTTGCCGCTTGTCTTTAGGTACCTTGCGGCTGTGGTCTGGGTCACCACTAGTGCTCCGTTAATGTATCCTTTGAAGGTTTGTGATCCAAGACTCCAAGTTCCGCAGTAATGGTACCAGGTTGACATTGGAGGTTTGTTACTTAAGGACATGTCCACCAGAAACATTCGAGGCTCGCCTGATGCGTAAAGGAACAGCTCGGATTCTTCATAGGCAAATGCAACTGGATTGGTTCCAGGAACAATTCTTTTCACCCAAACGCAGAAGGAGAACTGTCCCGCTAGTGAGGACATGTCAACAGGAAATGAAACAACACTGGTTCCGTCATCACTGAATTTCAGAGCTGTGTTAGCTGCTCCGGGCAGCATCATGGACAGGAATAGGAAGAGGGAAATAAAACCAATCATTGCTAAAATAGTAAGACTTTGAAATAAAATGGGGCACGGTTATTTAATTTCATTTCATTGCAAGACAAAACTTAAGGGGACATACACCAAAACCTTTTTTGTGCCACCCTAAATTTTATTTCATATTATGAAAGTATGGAAAAAAACAATGAGTTTAGCAACATTCGAAATTTTTAAAATATTCCCTTATAAGAGAAAATAAGGGAATATGAAATAAAATTCAGGGTGGCACCAAAAGAGGTTTTGGTGTATGTCCCCTTAAATATCGCAATGCACGCCCTTTTCAAATAAACATTCTTTAGAAATAGTTTAGCAAGTAAATAAATTGAAATCTTTATTTAAAAATAATTGGAATTTCTGGATCGAATACATCACTGAAGTAAAGCGAACCAAATGATGAAATAAAAAGAAATTACAACTCTGTGTGCCCCTGCAGCCTCTTTAAGAACTGCAACCAGGTCAACCATCTCCAGGGGCCACATCCAGATATGTACGTTTAGCTCGCTTCACTTTATTCTTCTCGTACTTCAAATTCCGACTAACGATTTAATTAACACTTTTTTGTTTTCCACTGATATGACGCAACTAACATATCGTTGCAGAATTTCGATCCATTGAGTTTCATTGCTGCAGTTTCCACGTTTGAAGTCCTAAACGCACTTTTGCCATGCTGTTTTGTGTAGTCGAATTCACCAATAATAGGCGTTTCCATTGACCAGTCTGTCAATACTGTTATATCAGATTAGCACCAACTGCTGAACAAAGGCAGTATCTAGCTCTGTAAGGTTCCTCAATAAAGTCTATAATTTGTGCTGTTAGAATAGCCAGATGTTAAGCACTATTTTAGTCCGAATTTAAGAAGAGTTTACTGTTAGCTGCAAACTTCACTTCTTCACGGTCTAGATGATAGATGACACCTTTTAGGTGTTCAATTTTTATCAGCTATCCAAATCAAAGATACAATTAGATTAAAAGTCACACCACCTCAGGCCTCCCGAACAAGGTCAAAACAAGGTCTGCCGCGACAAATCGCGATTTTCTCAGATCCTCGCGACAAATCGAGATTTTTTCAGTTCTCCGCGATAAATTGCGCATTTAAAAAAATCTGAGGATCAAATTTGCGCATTCTCTCTTAAATCCGAGATCCAAATATCACGTTCTTCATAAGTATATGGAACCAATCACATCCACAGCCTTCCGAATGTAAGGCTGTGTTTTTTCGGTCTTCTGTATTCAGAAGACCGAAAAAATCGGCTCATAATGATCAGGGTAGCATGAAACATGACCAAAAGTAGTTTCCAGAAAAACTTAGAAAAAATGTCGACTTAAAAAAGAAGGCTTTCGATGGCAGAGCTCCCGCCTGCCTTCCGAGATCACATTACCACATTTGTATTGTGTGTAGCCGAAATAACTGATTTTTGCCAATATCTCTACAAATAGGCATTTAAGGGCATATTATAATTCATAAGTCTTATATAAATGTTTGTTTTTTTGTTTGGGGACTGGTTTGTAAGCCAGCCAATGTTTACGAATATAATATTAATAACTTTATTACATAATCATAAATATATATCATAAATAGATCAAATCTGAAACACAAATTTGCACGCAGTTAATAAATTTATAAAAAAAAGAAAATGAATAAAAAAGGTTTATTGATAAAAACAAAATATGGAGCACTCTGTGCTTCCAACAGCCTTTCAGACTCGCGCTAAGTTTGTTAGGGACTGATTTAGGATATCGTAGATATTGCTATGCCATGCCATTAGTTTGGATATGTAGTATTTGTGATTGTTGAAATCAATTAATTACGGTTTGTGCTGATAGGAAAATAGTGATAGTGGGGAATGTGGCAGTGTAAAATATATGGACCTGGAATTTAGGATGTGTGGCTTATCCATTAATATTAGTTGCCGCTAGTCTGCGATCAGTTTGTTCTGGTTTTTTTGTGTGCAAATATATATTCATAGTTTATTTTTGTAATATCATATAATATATAGTACTTAATAATAACCATATGACTAATAACTGATTTACTAATTAACTAATTAACCAATTAACTAATTCACTAAACTGATATAATGACCGTTGTGTCCAGTAACTTTCAGACACGTTGTGACCTTCTTAGACCTGGAATATTATGTAATAAGAAACTGGGCCACGTTTCATCGTCATTTTCACTCTGCAGGTTCAAGAGCATGCGTTTTGTAGCCGATTTAAAAAGGTTTATGGAAAAAAGTGTGGGTAGGGTGCTTACATTTGCATTTACAGCATAAATTGAGAGTAAAGGTCCTTTGAAGAACATCGAAGATCTGAAATGTGTGGTGTTGTACTCGGCTAACCAGGATGCTGCAGTCACGTGATCTGAGTTTGCAGTGGGTGCATTTTCTGGGATAGTCATACAGATTTGTTGAGGGACTGAGCTGCGGAAATGTTTGATTCGGTGCATGAGAATTAGTGTGTTTTTTACAATAACACTGTGCACCGTGAGTATACCATTGTTATTGCAAACCGTGAGTATACCATTGTCATTGCAAACATTTTCCAACATCGGAAAAGTTTCTGCGACCTTCCTAGCTTGAGATATACAAATAATGTGGTATTTTTGGCGCCAATGACCCAAAAACAGTTTTTCGTGAATATATTTAAAACTAAGCACTTAAGACCTTATATTGCATTATTACTTGTAGATAAATAAGATCATTGCAGTTATTTTAACCTAAAACTAGATTTTAGATTAGATTTGAAAAATTTTCAAAACGGTATATACAAATCAACAGGATTATAAAACATAAAAATAAAAACCGCTTTGTCGGCAAATGCCAGGGCCCTAACAATCCACTCAAAAAAATTCAAAACAGGACCCAGAAGCTTGTAAGCCACTGGTCAAAAAAAAAGTGAAATCTAATTAAATAAAGATTTTGTTCAAAAATCAAATAAAATCAAAATTACGCGACCAAAATTCAAAAACTCTCATAAATGTGAAAATCATAGTATCAATCAATATCCATGATCAGAATAAATGAGGAAAAACGCGAAAATCACATACATTACTGTATTACAACAGATGTCAAAAATTGTTATTAACAGAGATCCAATGTGTCCATAATAAAATAATAAAGTTCAACTAGCTTCCCAATCAAAAGGTAGTCAAGACAGGGTAACTAGAGTAGTAGGCAGTAACTTAGTAGTAATAGTAGAGTAGGGATAAATTTGCTATCAGTGAGAAAGATGAGGGAATAGTCAGCATCAGGATGCAGAGAGTTTTCCCGTATGTGTCCATGCTTTAGTTGTAGTGTCAAAGTTGTGACTTCCAGTAAGATCAGGTAATCTGGTGATCTTAAACCCGAGCATCTCGAACCCCGTTTGACTCTTCTCACCCGGTGTCGCACAATACATGTACTGTGCGACACCAAGTGAGAAAAGCAGCTGAAATAAGGTTACGGAAAATGGGGGGGTTATCAAACCCCCACATAGTAAAGAAACGGGGCGTTTAATGAGGGGGAAGTGTTGGAGCTATGCCCCTCAGGGGGTAATTTAAGATTCAAAATAGAACATTAAGCAAGGTAAAACAGCTAAAAACGCAGCTCAAATGATCACACACACTGAATAAGAATTGTCACAAATTGAACATGAACATGCACATGCAGTCGGAATTACCCAGCTTGAATAAGAATCTAAAAAATGTCCAATTTGAACATGTAAATGTACATGCAGTCACATGCCAAAATATCAAAAACATGCAATATGGTAACAACATGCATGGTGTTAACGTGTAACTGAGTATGATTCGGGGTTCTTAGATGCAGTGACAAAAAATGTTTGCGCATCAAGATTGGATGGTTCCCATGTGTTAATTGAACCATTAGATTGGTACATGAGAATGAACTGCTTAATATTGTTCTTGAAGGATGAAATTGAGGTGATATTTCTAGTGAGATAACTTGAGTTGTTAACAGCATTCCAGATTCTGGGAACAGCGTATAACATGTTGTGCATATTATCTTTATAATACACTCTAGGACAAATAAGCCGTTTATCGTTAACAGCTGAAGTTTGAAAGTGTTTTCTTAGTAACGTTGGGTAAAAAGTAACGTTGGGTAAAAAACTAAAGTCTCTAACTCCTTCAGAAGCCGAGATACAAAAATCCCAAATTTACGAACATAGGAATAAAGGAAATATTTCTAGATTTAGATTTAGATTTGAAAAATTTTCAAAACGGTATATACAAATCAACAGGATTATAAAACATAAAAATAAAAACCGCTTTGTCGGCAAATGCCAGGGCCCTAACAATCCACTCCAAAAAATTCAAAACAGGACCCAGAAGCTTGTAAGCCACTGGTCAAAAACAAAGTGAAATCTAATTAAATAAAGATTTTGTTCAAAAATCAAATAAAATCAAAATTACGCGACCAAAATTCAAAAACTCTCATAAATGTGAAAATCTTAGTATCAATCAATATCCATGATCAGAATAAATGAGGAAAAACGCGAAAATCACATACATTACTGTATTACAACAGATGTCAAAAATTGTTATTAACAGAGATCCAATGTGTCCATAATAAAATAATAAAGTTCAACTAGCTTCCCAATCAAAAGGTAGTCAAGACAGGGTAACTAGAGTAGTAGGCAGTAACTTAGTAGTAATAGCAGAGTAGGGATAAATTTGCTATCAGTGAGAAAGATGAGGGAATAGTCAGCATCAGGATGCAGAGAGTTTTCCCGTATGCGTCCATGCTTTAGGCGTAGTGTCAAAGTTGTGACTTCCAGTAAGATCAGGTAATCTGGTGATCTTAAACCCGAGCATCTCGAACCCCGTTTGACTCTTCTCACCCGGTGTCGCACAATACATGTACTGTGCGACACCAAGTGAGAAAAGCTGCTGAAATAAGGTTATGGAAAATGTGGGGGTTATCAAACCCCCACATAGTAAAGAAACGGGGCGTTTAATGAGGGGGAAGTGTTGGAGCTATGCCCCTCAGGGGGTAATTTAAGATTCAAAATAGAACATTAAGCAAGGTAAAACAGCTAAAAACGCAGCTCAAATGATCACACACACTGAATAAGAATTGTCACAAATTGAACATAAACATGCACATGCAGTCGGAATTACCCAGCTTGAATAAGAATCTAAAAAATGTCCAATTTGAACATGTAAATGTACATGCAGTGATCACATGCCAAAATATCAAAAACATGCAATATGGTAACAACATGCATGGTGTTAACGTGTAACTGAGTATGACTCGGGGTTCTTAGATGCAGTGACAAAAAATGTTTGCGCATCAAGATTGGATGGTTCCCATGTGTTATTTGAACCATTAGATTGGTACATGAGAATGAACTGCTTAATATTGTTCTTGAAGGATGAAATTGTGGTGATATTTCTAGTGAGATAACTTGAGTTGTTAACAGCATTCCAGATTCTGGGAACAGCGTATAACATGTTGTGCATATTATCTTTATAATACACTCTAGGACAAATAAGCCGTTTATCATTAACAGCTGAAGTTTGAAAGTGTTTTCTTAGTAACGTTGGGTAACCACCAGCATGCACTACCTGAAATCCCTCAGTGAGAATAAATTTATGATAAAGTCCATACACGGTAAGCACTTTGTTTTCACTGAAAACACGCTTCGTATTTCCTTGCTGATGTTTGTTAACTCTGCGAATCCCGAACACATTTCTTAATGCCTTTTTTTGATTGATAAAAAGTTTATTCAACTTATTAGTTGCTGTGCTGCTTCCCCAAACCGTGATCCCATAGGAAAGATGCGACTGTACGAGTGCATTGAAAATAGCAATTCTTAACATTTTAGGGGCGGTTTTACGAAGTTGATAAAGCACACCATTAACTTTGGAAACCTTCTTCCCGATATAGTTTATATGATCTGACCAATTTAGCGACTCCTCAATAAACACCCCCAGAAACTTGATACATTTAACTCGCTGTAAATTGTAGCCATCATAGGTCAAAGTATAATTATCAGCCTCAAAATTAGGCTTCGAGCGAGGTGTTCTGAAGAGCATGAATTTAGATTTAGTAAGGTTAATATGAAGGTAGTTGGCATCAATATAAGATTTAAGATTGCAAAGAAGTGCGTTCGCTTTTTCAAAAGCACCACCCAGAGTTTCATTTGTAATAAACGTATTGCAGTCGTCTGCAAATAAGACGAACAAGTTTCTATCTGCACAATTGCTCGTACAGACTGCAGTATTGTCACAAGTACATTGACAAGATGTTACGTCATTTATATACAGAATAAAAAGTAGTGGACCCAGGACAGAGCCTTGGGGGACGCCACAAGTTATAGGGAGACAATCGGAAAAAGTGTCCTGATCAAAATGAACATATTGAGATCTTCCTGTAAGATAGCTTGCAAGAAGTTCATTAGCCTTCCCTCTAATTCCGTAATGATACAGCTTTTGAAGTAAGATAGAATGTTTGATAGTATCAAAAGCTTTAGAGTAATCTATAAAGATAGCTAAAGTGTGATTTTTCTGATCCAGACTTTTTAAAATGTTGCAGATAGACGTGTTAAGTGCCTGTATGGTCGAACGCCCACTTCTGAATCCAAACTGACCCTCGTGGAGAACATTTTCCTTAGTAAAAAACGAAATTAACCTTGACTGTATCAGCTTTTCAAAGATTTTGGAAAAAACTGGAAGTATAGAAATTGGTCGATAGTTTGAAACAGAGTTACGGTCACCACTTTTAAAAAGCGGTAAAACTTTGGCAATTTTAAGTTCCGAAGGAAATAATGAGTTGTTCATACAGTTGTTAAAAAGATGAGTAAGAATGGTGGAAAACTGATAATTAAATAACTTAAGAATTCTAGGAGAGAAATCTGATGACTTGTTGCTGTTAAGTTTACGAATAATCTCACTAATCTCAGAAAATACTATGGGTTTAAGAAAGATAGTGTTTGTAACAGGAGAATGTAGAAAGTCACGAAAATCAGGGACCAGGACTGGGTTAGAATTATCATCATACTTCTTCTCGTTAAGTTTATCAGCGATAGAAGTGAAATACTTGTTAAAGTGGGTACAGATAACACGACGTTCACGTATAAGTTGACCGTTCTCAGAGATGTAATCTGGAAATGTTAGTTTGTTTGTTTTACATCTTATCTCGTTGATAATTTGCCAGCATTTTTTGATATTGCCAGAAGCACGGGTGAATTTATCACGAAAATAACAACTTTTTCGAAATCTTATAATATCACGTAGTTTTGCGCGATATGACTTATAAACAGTCATGGCTATGGTTTCATTCGGAGAACCTCTCGAATTAACCCATGCATTATACAGCGTATTTTTGGTCATACAGGACTTGGCAATAGCTATTGTAATCCAAGGTTTGAAGTAGTGATTACGCTTACTACTATTCAAGTCAATTTCTTCCACAATATGTTCAAAATACAATTGTTTGAATGTAGTGAAGAAATCTGTAAAGCAAGATTGCGCTGATACAGCTGAGTTTACTGAATCTGGGTTGTTGGCAATCAAATTAGTAAAGTTAGCAAAATAAGAATTAAACTCAACACCAAACTTTTCATAATTTTCAGGGGAAACATTGTGAAGTAAAAAGGGTTTAGTGCCATTATCACCCCCAGAGTTATTGTCAGCGTACGAATTAAGATTGAGTGGAACTGAGAGTACTAAAGGTCTGTGATTGGAAATAGAATTATCTATAACATATGTACTCGTGTCCTCAGTAAGATAATTCGACCAGATCTGATCAATTAAAGTAGTTGCTCCACGAAATGTGTGAGTCTTCCTGCTAACTAGCGGAGACATACCGAAATTAAAAAAGAGTTCACAATAACGCGACACTGACGAATCAGTTTCATGATTAAAACAGTTAAAATTAAAGTCCCCGAGTACAATGCACGGACCATGCGCGTACTTTTCAATGATATTGTTAAGCTTGGTGAAAAATTCGTCATTAGCAGATTTATTGAATCGATACAAAACGATTAAAAAACATTTGCCAACATCAGTTACAAAAGACCCACCCAAACATTCAAAATAACTGTTACGGATATCTAGGTCACGGTTACGTTTAAAGGAACAACTGTCACGAAAGAAAATCTACGAACATAGTGATAGTGAAAAACGTATACAAAGGATGTCTATCCACTTTCGCTCCCTAATCTAACTAGACTAATGAGCTAGTTAACGAATATATGACATCTAACTTATTTGAAGCCACGCTTCAAAACTAATTATAATTTTACTTATTGAGTACTAGGAAAGAACAAATTTGTCAGTATCATAATAACTAAAATCCAGTCATTGAATGAATTCAGCAGCGAAAATAAAATATCAAACCTGTTAATAATATCGATATCTCTTGACAATAGTCCCTTTATCTCACTTTAAGTTAAATCTAACAGTTTTGTATGTTGCAGGCAGCTCCTGTAGCCAAACAAGCAGCTGCTCCTGCCGCCGCAGCTGGAGACAAGGGAGGTGAAGGAGGGACAGAAGCAGAAGAAGCAGAGCTAGAGGATTTGGTATCAACCCTCGAGAACGAGAACGAAAATCTTGAGATCATGATGTGAGTAATTTATTAAATTAACGTGTTTGTGTAATCTTTATATTATCAAGAATTTTGTGTGGCTATATTTTTTCACCACAGAAACTTTTTAACTTAGTGAGAGCACAAAAAAACTTGCGATGTTGCAGTATAAACGCATCATGCCTTCAAGTGATACGTTTTTAGACAGCTCTCATTCCTTTTGCTCTTGAAATAAAACATCGCATGATTCAGGCCTGCCTAATATTTCTTTGCTTATGAATTCATACTATCATAATATGCTCATAATTTGCATTATTCTATCAGGATGCTTCACGAGCAGGAGTGCCTGATTAGTCAGATGAACGAAGCGTACAAAGAGTTTGATAAAGAAGTTGTTAAGCTGAGAACAGCTAAGATTGAGTTGGATGTTGAGGTAAGATCCCTTAGTTGTGAAAATATATCAGTTTAATAAGTGATTGGTTTTTAAGGAGAGGGGATTTGATTAACAACTCTCAAGATTATCATGCCATAAAAATTAAAAATGTTGCTGAACGAAATATCGTCAGTTGAAGAACGGTGACCTGAGGATAATCCTGTTGTTTGAAGAGCTGCTGCTCTTGAAGGAGTTTGAGAAAAGAGAAAACATCTTGCAGGAGGCTTTGTCTTCCAAGTTGTCCGACAGGGACGAGATGTCAGATAAGGTAAGATCTAGCTTTAGTGAATGTGACCTTTTATTAATTCTCTGAAACTATAGTCACTTTGTTTCAACTCTATTGTATAACGTAGAAACACCTCACTGCCGCGGATGACTCCCACATTATAGACATAAAACTTTAATAAAATTACAGATCGAGGAGCTAGAAGAAAAGCTTAGCAGCAAGAAATTGTACATGGAAGAGCTGCAAGAAAACGAGAAGATCCTGTACGACAGTTTCACTGAACAACTGGGCGAAAACAACAAGTTCGCTGACTATCTCACGAAAGTTTTCAAGAAGAAGATCAAGAGAGTAAAAAAGGCAGCCGAGATGGATGGAGGTACGCGAAACTTAGTCATCATAGAAACTGTTCCATTTACTCCAATAGTCCAACCCCCAGAATCAGCAACATAATTCTAACTATGACCAAATTTAATGCAGTTTTTATATCTTCACAAGCTGGGAGCCCTCGAGTTGCAAATGTTTACAATATTATAAAATTCCATACAAAAACATACTTAGTTCAAAGAACCTAGCATGGTGCACTTTCTTAGCAATTTTCCCGGAAGTTAAATTCTATAACCTTTTCAGACTCGGATGAGAGTGACAGTGACGATGACTTTGATTCCAGTTCCGAAGAGGAAGATGACGATGAGGATGGCGTGGAGCATCTAGACCTAAACATCTGTCCTCCTGGCTGCAGGTACATATCAATATAGTGGCTGTATATTTTAAGGTTCTTATCAGACGCAGAAATTAGTGATTTCTGTGCTCTTCGAGGAAGGCGATTACTAATGAGATTAGATCGAGACCTAATTTAGTTTATTTTGAACCAATTTGAATCAATTTGATTCCACTTTCCATTTGTTTAGTTTTAAAATATTTAAATGTTTGCTGTTCAGCCAAGAACTGTACGATGCTACGATAGTGATGAGAGAAAAGAAACTAGACTTGGAGGAGGCAATTCAAGAAGAGAAGAAGATAATAGACTCCCTGAGAAAGGAGGTTGATGCCCTGGTGAAGAAGAACAAAGTGATCAGTCATGGTGTGAAGTGTGCGAAGAATGATCTGGAAGCCTTCCAATTGGAGAAGCAGAAGAAAATGAATGAATTGGATATCGTTGTTACCTTGAACTTAGATCAGGTAGAGATATAGCATGTTCATTAAATCATAATCTAAATCGATGAATATTAGAAACTACATTTTGAAGGATATCGGTTAAGGCCAGAGGGTAAATGGCACTTTTCTAGTTTTCACATATTTGATAATAGCTGCTGGAGACGAACAAGAAGAAAAAACTGGATCAAAATCTGACCTTGTGCTTCTGAGCTATAGCGCGCTAAATTTTTAGGTTTACCTTTAATTACATGTTAAACTGGATCTTTGAACGGCTGTAACTTTTTTGACCTTTCGATTCCTTAGTTGAGAAAACCGGCCACTCCCTGATCTTGAGGTTTGTTACAGTGGTTCCTCGGACAATTATCCTCATATATGGTGCAGCGATTTTTTTTATTTGACTCGGTTCTCGAATTATGAGGTTAACCCTGTCAAAAATTCGGAAAATTTAATTGGTTAACCTCATAAATCGAGAAACGAGTCGAATAAAAAAAATCGCTGCACCTAATATCTAGATACTTGTCCAAGGAACCACTGTACCAAATCTCAATATCAGGGGGTGGCTGGTCTTCTCAACTAAGGAACTGAAAGTCACAAAATGTGTGTTTGAGATAGATGCAATTTAGTGTTTTCAAAATTTTGAATATTCACTGGAATGTATCACAGTTCGTTAGTTAGGACTTTCTATACACTTAACAACGTTTGCTTGATCAGACCTAGCCATCCCCTTAATGATTTTAGCCACTTTCAGTAGTTAATATCCTTGTATTATAAAAAAATGAGGTTAACCAAGACTTCCTGTAAAGACTTACTGCTTAAAAGTAGTAAAAAATTGGTTGTTAACCTCGCTTTAGACCATATAACACTGGGATTGGTTTATTAATATGTTATTATATAGGTATGTAGTAAAACATTTCCACGGTGTAACGATTAAGTTTTTGAGGTTAGCATGTATTTGACTGGTCAGATATTCAAAAAATGAGAGGTTAACCTCATTTTTTAGCCATTTACGGATAAATCTTCTACTAAAATATGGGCAGTTCAAATCACCTTTGTCACGTGATTATAGTTGTAGGCATTGTGATACCAATAGATACCTCACTGCGATATTGTGGTACATTACATAAGTAAGAATCGTATGTATATTCCCTACGGTACCAAAATGTGATGGTTAACCTTTTTTTTAATTTTCCCAAGAAAGTCAATCAACACGTCATCTATTTATAAATGTGTATTCCCTAAACTAACGATGAAAATAATAGCTCTATCATTTGATCTATTCTCGCTATATCTAAAAAAAGAGGTTAACCTCATTTAATCACGTTTGGAAATTACTTTTTCTGATAATTATGAACCTAAAATTTAGAGTTAACATTTGCTGACCGAAATAACAAAAAATTATGGAGTGTAATGAAATATTAATCTCAATTTTATTAACCTCAATGTTGTATAGTCAATTTTGTGAAAATCGGTTAACCTAAATTTAAAAAAAAGTTAAGCAGCTACAAATATGTGAATAGCAGCAATGTTTTTGTGATTTAGAAAATAATATTTTGGTCGATGTTTTTGACCACTTAAACCCCCCCCCCCCCCCCCCACCCCCATCCCCCCACCCTCCCCCTCTGGCCTTAATACCAGCATCTTTTACATCCGAACTCGGCCTCGGATTGAAACATCCTTCATCATCTGGAAATTTATCCCTTTCCCAAAGGTTTTAGTCTCCATCAGTAATAACCCTCCCTTTCCCAAAGGGTTTAGTATCCATCAGTAACAACCCCCCATTTCCCAGACCTTTACCCAAGGGTTTAGTATCCATCAGTAACAACCCCCCATTTCCCAGACCTTTACCCAAGGGTTTAGTATCCATCAGTAACAACCCCCCATTTCCCAGACCTTTACCCAAGGGTTTAGTATCCATCAGTAACAACCCCCCATTTCCCAGACCTTTATCCAAGGGTTTAGTATCCATCAGTAACAACCCTCCCTTTCCTATCTCACATTCCATCTCCCTCAGATCCAGTACATGCAAAACGGAGTGCTACCCAGCGACCTGGTCTCCTGTCTGGTATTCCACTCTGCGGGGGTCAACCAGCTCGCTAGCAGGATCAAGGAGCTTCAGCAGGAGAAGGCTCATCAGATCCGCAAGTTCAAGTCAGTCCAACCTTCGATTTAAAGGCTCATGTTATTTGGTGGTGTTGTTATTCAAGACTTTAAAACTAAAAGATTTCGCAAATTTTGAATTCGGCTAAATTATGTTTCTGTTGTTTCGACCCTAAAAATGCGAATGCTGCAGTTGATGTTTCTCAGTAAGAAATCCACGACATTACTATCATTATATGACCTACAGGGAGCTGAAGAAATCACACATCCACTTGATAAAGGGAAAGAAGGGAATGCAGGAGAAACTTCTAGGACTTGATGAGAAATGTCAGAACATGATGCTTCTCAAGTTCGGAAGAGAGGTGAGCAAAATATTTCTGAATTACTTCAAGATTGGGTCCTAATAATGTTTCTCTATCTCACTTACTTAGTTAAATTTAGTAGATTATCGATCATTTATAAATCAATTTTCAATGAATTAAGTCGTATTAATGCTTGACAGGTAGATCTAAAGAAACTAGAGAACATCTCTACCAATCGCATAGCTGAAGAGTTGAAGGAAACTATCGCTAAGAAGGATGTCAAGTACTCCAGAAAACTCAACGAGTGGGATGTGAGTTAAAGTCCCGTTTAACCATGTCAATCATTTTCAGTGCCACCAACATAATGATTAATTTTACTGATATAGATATCAATTTGAAGCTAGAATTATCAATAATCAAATAATATCGGGGTCTTGTTATCATGCGACTTTTTGATAGCCCTTTAATAATTTAAATCAGTCTGCATCATTTACTAAAGGATGTATTATTTCTGTTTATCATCATCTGAACATCTCAAGATCTTATTTATAATATTCATCATGCAAAATAACCGACAATCTCTTCAAGCCCACTTCCTCGTCACAGGTTCAGATAAACCAAGCAAAACAGCGTCTGCTGACAGCAACACGTGACCACACTAGCCATCTGGACATTCTGAACGAGCTGACCAAGGACAAGCAGGACCTAGAGAGTGTGTTGGATAGTAAACAGAAGAACCTTGGTGGGGAGTACTCAGGGCAACGCAAAGCCGATCTCAAGGAGAGACAGAGACTTCTACAGGTACAGAGCTAATCCAATTAGTATTTGTTTAATTAATGGGTAGATACTTGGAAACTTTTTATGACGAAAGATTTGTAGACAATAATGAAACGTTTACTGACCAAAATTTCAGCTTGTTCAGTTGCAAGCGCAAGAGATCGACGCTCTGAAGGACGAAATCGGTATCTTGTCACGAAAAGACGGCCACATTTTACCGCCAACCCAGACGGCAGTCCCTCCTTTACCGCCAATCGGAGGACGGTGCTAAGAGAATAGTGATATTTGGTAAAAACTCTCCTTTGAGGAGGATTGCTTTTGAAGATTAAATCAGAAGACAGAATTTGAAGACCCAAAAATGAAACTGTCGATAGTAGAATGAATTGAAAGTACATTTTTGAGATCAGGACATTTTATTTAATTTGATTAATAATAGAGTTTTATGATGTATCATAGATTGTAAATACAAGAAAGCCTTTCTTAGAGTTATAAACCTTTGGCTTGATGAAGAACCAAGCAGCCTTTTATAATCAGACTTCTTTTCTCTCCGAAGTTTTTCTGTGAAACTTTTTCAGCTCACTTCTAAATGAACAATGAAAACCTGCCGCAATGTTGTACATAATAGTATGCTGAGACCTTTTTATTTTGTAAACAAAGTTTGCGTTTTCATTAGTTGATTAAGACCGAAGGGTAGGTTTAGGTATTAATGACTCAATTGCAGAAACTTCGCTGTTGATAAAACTCAACACTTCGTCAAGTTGCTCGGCAGAAGGTTGCAAATCGCTTTTCACATATGACTTGGTCTGAAACACATGACCGGTCGGCAGGGTCACGCATGAGTTTTGGTATTTAAGAAACTGTGTGCGTTTTTCCCGCAACCGTTGAGTGCATGATATTTCGTCTCTGAGAAACTGTTCGATTGTACAGTTTTCCAAAGTGAAAATATGGTCGCTCTCTGATATCACTGTTACTTCTTCCGACACACTTTCACTTTCACTTTGACCTCCTGATCGATCCTTATCCCCTGATTCCACTTTATCCAATGTTTCTTCTGATCCTTTCATATCCATATCAAAACTTTTGTTGTTCACTAATTCTTTGATCGAGTTATCACTATCGTTTCCGCCTGGTTCCTTCACCCTCTCATTCACCATCCTCTCAGCCACCCTAGAATTAATGATCGTGCTCTCTGCTAATCTAGAGTTTTGTCCCCACACAATCGCTATCACATCAGGGTTTGCAGTCGTGCTAGTCTTCTTATGAGTACTTCTACTGAAACTCTGGTCAGCAGCATCTAAAACAACAGGTTTCTGCTTTAGCAACTGGAACGATTGTTCAACTTTGTTGGTTTCTAAGTCAGTTTGGTAGACATGGACAGGACTGATCACTGATGGAGCTAACAATGGTTCCTCTGACAGTCTTGGTGAGGTGGTTGAAGTTAGATCCTCAGTGACTTGGTAAGAATAAATGGGAACGTCTGGTATACCCTGAACTGTTTCACTACAGACCTCCCAGTCTATAAGCGTGAGACTTTCTTCTCGAATCTTCATCTTTGATTCTACCACAATTCTTCCAACTATCTTGTTTTCTCCCTGATGCTCTACCGCCTGATGATGTATTTCTACTCTGCACAGAAAGGAGGGAAAGTTAACCAATCTGTTGTGTGACCCTCCTTGGACCCTGACACCCGTCCTGTTTGCTAAACAGAGAGTCACGTCTCCAGACAGAGCAGCAGTCAGAGTTTCCTCGCTCAAAACAGTTACACCCGCTCTTTCAGTGGAGGGTTTACGTTCTGGATAGCTATCATGCCTGAACCCTTGTCTTTGTTCGGATGAAGTGATGAAGATAAGACTTTTCTCTCTCATTGAAAGGTTTCTCTGGAAGGTCTGTCTAGTGGTCGTTCTGATCGGACCACCTCGTTCCACCTCTCTTATAACAAGTTTACCTGCAGATTTAACAACTTTGAGTACTGAATAGTCACTAGATTAAACTATTGTAGAATTCAAAGCAAAAAACAATGACTATCGAGATGTTTGTTGACTGTAGTCAAGGTCGACTTATCAGGAATGATAATTGATGGTCAATGAAGATTCGTCATATACATTATACAAGATCCTGCACACACCTCCATTGAAAGATAGTTTCTCTAAACAGATGTGAGCACAGTCTTCCTCAAGATTTGTAGGAGAGTCCCTCGGTGCTAAGCAACAGCTTCTATCAACGAGGTCACCTCGTATATATCTTAAAGCTGTCTTGAATGATTTTAACATAACATAAAGATCAAACGTTTAGAACTCGACTTTAAAAAACTCAGCAACATTCAATGTTAAGCACTTCCAAGCTGCTCGTCGTCAATGCCAAATAGAAATGCCAAATTATGAAATTGGGTAATGATAATCACTGGTAGGATAGTAAACACATTACGTTTACAGTGCTTACACTTTAATATTTGGCAATAAAACGCAGAAATTTGTATATACTAAATAGGTTTAATTGGTTAAAGAGGTTTCATTAATAGGTTTAATTAAATGAGGTATTTTTGTCTTAAAGAGTAGTACTAGTATCACATATTATTATGTTATAGTGTTACGATCACAATGACATGGTAAAACGTGTTGTTCTTACTTACTTACTATTTACTTATTGTTCACAAAAATAAAACGGTTCTAAGTTTCAGTTATGATTATTAGAATAAACGAAACTAGGTTAGATATAAATGATAAATCTTATATAACAGAATAAAAATCGCAATACACAAACTCTACATATAAGGGGTCGTTCGTGCATATAACGTAATCACTTTTTGGACAATTTTGAGCCCCCTCCCCCCTCCGTAATCAGTTTTACACGTAATCATAGTTATTGTGTCATTGTCAAAATTACACTAGCGTAATTTTTGGAAACCCTCCTACCCTCTCGGCCAATTACGTAATATGTGAACGACCCCTAACCAAATCTTGATCAAATATTTACGGGTCAAATATTTACGGGTTTAATTAATAGCGCGTAGTTCGTTTTCACTATTGCAAAAAGTTTTCCAACGTTTACTTCAAAATTGCTTCAATCTGCAGCCGGTTTTTGTGGCAAGGTCTCAAGGGGGTAGTCTTTTATTCTGATAGAAGTTGATATACTATAGGACGAACCAAGCTGAAAGAGTGGTGATAACTAAAAAGTAAAAATATGTAATAATAGATCAAATTTCGAAAGAAAGCCGAACTTAAATGGATGAAACTTAACTTAATTAATAGAGTTAAAGAATTTAATTTCATCCATTTTATTTTACTGAAGGGCAGTATTACGGAATATGTGTCGATTTACACTGACAGGTTAATTAATTAACATGTTAATAGATTAATAGTGTTGTTGAAAAGAAGAATGAACAAAATCATATTACCATTAAGGTTGTGGAATGTGGATTATGTACAGCTCCCGCAATTTGATAATTACTTTCTAACGAACCCGACGAATGTAACAGAGACAAGTATGGACATTATTTTGATTAATTGTTCGTCCGACAATGACTTTTCAATCATTTGACTCCCCTGAACAATGAATACATGAACTATAATAATATATATAATGTCACCATGGTTACCTTGCCAGAGTGTTTTCAGCCTCCTCAGTCAACATGCCCACGCTCTGAACTTTGTCCATGAGCGTTGCTATGCTGGCGTCTTGTAAAAGGAGCCCTACTACTCTCTCTACATCTGATTCTGGAATCCTCACTCCTCCCTCCCTACCTGAACACGTTTATCATGTTGTTGTCATCTTTACTGACAACAAGTATATTTTAACATGATAATTGTATAATAATAGTATAAGTTATTTATATGGTTAAAACTTAAAGCGCGTGACACAGAGAGCTGTAATTACAGAAACATACAATAATCCAGTTAAAGGTAGGCAGGAAGACCCCCTGGCAATACCCCTAAACTGCATTAGATAGTACCGCTGACTATTATAATGCAATGACTATAATGCAGTGAACGAGCATGCAACCTTATCTTAGATTACTTAAAATATCTACTGATAATGATATCGACTATATCGATAACACTAAAGTTGATCGCGTTCTTTGTTGTCCAGTGACCGTTTGGGTAACCAAAGTGATAAAGTGCCCTCTCAGCGCATATTTAAATGGTGCACTCCCCCTGCCAACATTATTTTTTGATATTTTCAATATGGCATTGGCAGGGTTCCAACATAATATCTTCCCAACATGATATCTCCCCATCCCGGCCGTGCCTGCGCTATTTCTTTAATCACATCGGCCCCTAGGTAGCGTGAGAGATAGGTGCTAAACCTAAACCATATTGTTCCACGTGCTTTGTAGCTCTTGAGTAAAAGGTTATTACAATAGCACGCGTCCCCTCGCAGATATAATATAGTCATTTCAATATCTCATCGGGCTGGTTTTGTTGCACGTATATTTAAATGTGATTGTTGAGAGTTGCAACATCTTAATCCACATCGGGAAGTATTGGGGTACCCAGTCTGCAGACTCGCTTGTTACTAGGTTACTGGCTGGTTACTAGGTTACTGGCTGGTTATTAAGTTACTGGCTGGTTACTAGGTTACTGGCTGGTTACCGGCTGGTTACTGGGTTACTGGCTGGTTACTAGGTTATTGGCTGGTTACTGGGTTACTGGCTGGTTACTAGGTTACTGGCTGGTTACTAGGTTACTGGCTGATTAATGGGTTACTGGATGGTTACTAGGTTACGTGCTGGTTATTGGGTTACTGGCTGGATACCAGGTTACCATGGCTGGTTACTAGGTTACTGTCTGGTTATTAGGTTACTGGCTGGTTATTGGATTACTGGCTGGATACCGGGTTACCATGGCTGGTTACTAGGTTACTGGCTGGTTACTGGCTGGTTACTGGGTTACTGGGTTACTAGGTTATTGGCTGGTTACTGGGTTACTGGCTGGTTACTAGGTTACTGGCTGGTTACTGGGTTACTGGCTGGTTACTAGGTTACTGGCTTGTTACTAGGTTACTGGCTGGTTACTATGTTACTGGCTGGTTACTTGGTACTGGCTGGTTACTAGGTTACTGGCTGGTTACTAATACTGGCAGAGCCAGTTCAAACCGAACCTTGTTTTACTGGGCGGCGCTCAGCTTGTCATTCCGGCGAATACCAATCTATGTTTATGAACATTATACTTATATAAGGAGGGGGAGTGAGGAGGGGGACCCCTCCCCTTTTGGTGCCCCTCCCTAAAATTGAACAAATTAGGTGATTTTAGAGGATACGCCGGTAAAATCTCTAAAAATGTGTGTATCTAGAGCAAAACTCGCAGTTTTGCTAGTTCTTTATATTAGTAAAGTTTTTGAAATTGTCCCACATTCAAACGACGATTTGGTGCCCCCCTAAGACGGCACCCCCCCCCCCCCCCCCCCCCCCCCCCAGCACAGCGGGATCAGCGGGGCCCTTCGTCACGCCACTGGGAAGGAGGAGTGAGAGTGAGGAGGGGGATCGAGTGAGGAGGGGGAGGGGAGGGGTAGGGGGAGTGAGGAGGGGGAGAGGAGAGGGAGTGGCATGGGGAGGGGGAGTGAAGAGGGGCAGTGAGGAGGGGCAGTGGTAGTGGGGAGGGGAGGAGGAGTTGGAGTGAGGAGGGGGAGTGAGGAGGGGGAGGGGGAGGGGGAGTGGGGAGGGGAGGGCAAAGGTAAGTACACCTATGCGTTTTACATATTCATTACGTGGGATCTGGTGATTTTGTGTTAAAACACTTTGTGAATCGTGCATGAAAGCCAGTTTCAATTTTGCTACCGGGATACACATATTGCTTGTACCCCCCCCCCCCCCCACAACAAACAAACTGCTTGTACCCCTTCCCCCCATCCCCCCATTCCCGTATAATTAATCAAATGAGACCCTGTAACATGTTGTGACACTAAACCAAATCTTAATGATGAAATAGCACTCAGTATTCAATACTGTGGCACACTATAGAACGGCATTCTGCCGAAAAGAATACTCCAGCATTAATACGCAGTTCACAAAGGTAATAAAGTAATAAGGTAATGGCTTACCATAAATTCGTGCGTCATACAGTTATACAATTTGAATTAAGACGATGAAAGGATAAAAGGGGGCAAGCGTAAGCTGCATATAGATTATTCTAAAGAATACTCAATAAAAACCATACTTTCGAGGGAACCAGAAATCAATCTAGGCTAATCCATTTGCTCCTATATTGCCCCTCGTTGGGTGGTGTATTATATTTTTAACCAATGCAGCGTATTATATCCTCGGATAAAGCTCTGTTTTATAGCTTAACAAGTTAATGCTGGGTTTACAGTAAGTGTAATATTATGAGCATATATTATGTATTATTATGAGCCACATAAGAGCATCAGCTGCAACAAAGTTTTTTTTTAGAGCACAGTGGTATCATACTACTATACCATATCCGTACCTTTGGATTCCCACTGATCTATTAATTGTTATACTTACTGGTCTGTACTTACTTAAACTTACAGACATACTGATCTACCATTGGAGTGTACTTACAGATTTTGTAGACGATCTGGGCAATGGTGTCCAGTTCGATCCGCGGAACGTCCTCAAGTGGGGTAGCCATGTCTTCTATTTGTACCCTGAAATGGTTTCTTGTTGGGAGAAGTACCTTAGCGGCCGAATAATCACACGACAGATATTTGTTAATTAAAGTTTATTAATTTAGTTTTTATTAATTACATTTTGTAGGTACTATTAAAATAGTTTGGCATGGAGTCATGGATAATGAAACATGTTACGAATATCACAGTTTTGTATGTTGGACAGTTTTATAATGATCATCCAACAAATAATATTTTATCAGAATTAACCTTTCGATTTCCATAGGTTTAGTCTTCTTCACTGGCTTTGGAAGGAACTCCTCGAATATATCCACTGAAAAAAAATGGTTCTAATTTTTGAATTTCTTTACCTAGCGACTTCTTCTCGTGTATCAAATTAAATAAATACTATTTTGCGATAACTAAATTAAATGACAAGTCAACGCTTGGTAAATCATTCGCTCGAGCACAACTATGACTTCTTCCAGACGATTTTGCTCCGCGACTGTTATAAACGTTTATATCCCTTTGATCTTAAATTAAATAGTTCGATTTATTTAGGCGCATTTATATAGTGTCACCAAAACAGCAATTTTGGCCTGTCACCTAACATAACCTAATATAACCCGCGTCATAGCTTTTTCATAAGCATTCGATTTGGCCTACTGCCAAGAACTACCAGTACTGGAGAAATTATTATATAAAACAGATTTCACGACAAAAAGTGGGCTTTGTAATATAACTCACGTGCAATTCTGTTGAATTCGATTAAATCCAGAAACCCGTTGAGATCAGTATCAATATCCTGCCACACTTCCTTCACACAGTCAACGGGAACATCCAGATCCTTTGGTTCTATCACCTGTGATTGTGGTGAAAATTTCTTGTCCATGAAAACATTTTTAAACTGAGAGTATTGCCGGAAGAAGGTCGGTGTGATGAAAATTAATTTCATTTGAGCTTTGATTGAACATTTCATAGGTCGAAACGTAGCACATATATTTGGTACTTAAAACAAAAAAATATCCTTGTGTTTGACATGTGTATTACCTCTTCAATATCGCCAGATATCGAAGCGTACAGCTCAGCAGCGGCGTCTTTAGCTTCTTCAAATCTAATCTTCCTAGTCCCTAGAAACTTCATGGCTTTTGTTCTCAGCTCCTTGTACATAGCTTCTTTTGACTGGCACTCCACGTCTGAGGAGGTGTTTGTAGATTAATAGATCGTAATTTAATTAACTGATTAATTAATGTATCGTAATTTAATCAACTAATTAGTTAATATATCACAAATTAATTAACTAATTAATTAATATATTACAAATTAATTAACTAATTAATTTATATATCGTAATTTAATTAACTTATTAATTTAATTGATCGTAAGATTCGTTGCTTTTAGTTTATCACGGTGATCACACCCATCATATAATCATTGTCTACATTATTTGTACTTTACACAAATAAGGTTCAACAATATATTTTGACAAACTATTAAAATGTGAAATTTATACTTTTACAAATATTCCAGCACATTTGTACCTTCAAAGTTGGTGATGGGCCTGGTTTTAACAACAAGGACATCAACCACCTCCATCACAGGACAATTATCAAGTGATTCCATCAGTTCTTCCACTGTCACGACACTGTCACTGTCACTGTCCATCATTGCAGCAAGATCGTCTGATTCAACTCGGGGGATACGACTTGCTGATAGGAACTCAAATACCTGGCAAAACTCGTGTCATTAGCGTACATGTTTTAAGCTTAATTCGAATACCTGGCCAAACTCGTGCCATTAACGTATATTTTAAGCTTAATTCGAATACCTGGCAAAACTCGTGTCATTAACATATTATGTTTTAAGCTTAATTCGAATACCTGGCAAAACTATTGCCATTAACATATGTCATTAAATATGTTAATAACGGAGTTAATTCGACGGAATTTGTCACTAATCTGGCGAGTTTAGAGTTATGGAATGAAATTAAGTCACTAGCCAAGCATTTTACTTTTTGATATTACGACACTCAAAACTTTATTACAACGCTTATTATAGTACTTTCAAACATTCCCCTGGTTTCAAATACGACTCACATATTAGAGTACTAGGATTTTATAATTTATGTAGAAATAATTCATTTGGTGGGCCAGCAATAAGGTAGTACGTTTTCGTGAAAAGTCTAAAAATAAAGTAATTGTGGGTGGCGTCGTCCATGCTGACAGTGCTCAATCGGCAAGCCGAGACTCGAGAGCTAGATACAAATTGAAAAGACCAGTTGAAATTTGTCTGACCCAACCATACCAGTCAATTTGTAGAAATAAAGTATATAGTGGCTTAGTGGCGCAGTTCGTTTATAGTCGATCGGCCTTACTCGTAATATGCTGCTCAATCACGAAGTTGCGGGTTCGATCCCGCCTGTGCCACTAGCCAGTAGCCATGGGGTGAGCGGCGTTGCCGTTCTGCTAAGGGTTCCGATGGACCTATGCAGCCCCCCTACTCAGCCGAATGCTCGTGAAAGCGTGTGTGAGGGTTAATTGAGGAGCTGTACATGATCTACAGCAGGGTGTCATAATTATTGGCGCGTAGACAATTTTGCGTAAAATTTTAGCTTACCCAAGCTTTTATAAACGATTATTACTTGACTTCTGAGGGTCAGTTTCCTATGGAGTCTTGATCATTCGAGAGATAATCCTTCATACTACAGTTCAGTTTAAAAAGTATTATACAGCGGAGCCACGGGCGAAGAAAGTGTGGTATAATACCTTAACCGTCGCTGGCCTTAGTTATCGATCGTTCGGGTTCCTGTAAGTGCTGGTCCGAAGTAAAAGAAAAAAGGTAGTTTTCATAGATGACCCGTTGCCTTGCAGCTAAACAACGTAAAGTAAAATAAAGAAAGACTGATACTAGGATTATGATTTATAAATATATAATTCTGATATAGAAATATACAAATATTATCACCTCCTCATAAGAAAGGCCTTCCACTCCGTCAAGGTCTACAACTTCAGCCAAAGTTCTGAGACCGAACTCCGCATCCTCGTGCTCACGTCGGATCATCGAGCAGATCATTTCTTTAACAGCTGAATTATCAAATTTAAAAACCTTGAAGTTACCGTGTTTGAGCAAGAATTATTTCCAATATTTAACCAATTTGCTATGATCAATTTGCTATGACCAATTTGCTATGACCAATTTGCTATAACCAATTTGCTATGACAAATTATTAAGTGGCTATTTGAGAGGCTACAGATACTGACGAAAGGGATCACCCCTCGTGTGAACCTTCCTATCTGGTTACCTGGTTACCTGGTTACCTGGTTACCTGGTTACCTGGTTACCTGGTTACCTGGTTACCTGGTTACCTGGTTACCTGGTTACCTGGTTACCTGGTTACCTGGTTACCTGGTTACCTGGTTACCTGGTTACCTGGTTACCTGGTTACCTGGTTACCTGGTTACCTGGTTACCTGGTTACCTGGTTACCTGGTTACCTGGTTACCTGGTTACCTGGTTACCTGGTTACCTGGTTACCTGGTTACCTGGTTACCTGGTTACCTGGTTACCTGGTTACCTGGTTACCTGGTTACCTGGTTACCTGGTTACCTGGTTACCTGGTTACCTGGTTACCTGGTTACCTGGTTACCTGGTTACCTGGTTACCTGGTTACCTGGTTACCTGGTTACCTGGTTACCTGGTTACCTGGTTACCTGGTTACCTGGTTACCTGGTTACCTGGTTACCTGGTTACCTGGTTACCTGGTTACCTGGTTACCTGGTTACCTGGTTACCTGGTTACCTGGTTACCTGGTTACCTGGTTACCTGGTTACCTGGTTACCTGGTTACCTGGTTACCTGGTTACCTGGTTACCTGGTTACCTGGTTACCTGGTTACCTGGTTACCTGGTTACCTGGTTAGGATCCAGGGCCTGGATGGAACCCCTCTGTTTCTGTCTAGTTCTAATGTACCGACACAATAGTGACTTTAATATAGAGGTTTCACTGTTTAACCTATGTATGGTTTGAGTGTTCAAAGGCCATATTCCAGTCATTCAAAAATATCGTTTGAATATAATCCAGTTTATTAGTAATATTATGCACCTGGATTTAATGAAGCTTCAGGGGTTAAAACATTAGCTTCCTCCAACATAGCTCGTCTGTCTGATAATGATAGTACTGATTATATTATAGCGTTAACTTTAACTGCACTAATACAGGATTCAGCATGTAAATGTAACTATATAGTATAATAGCTGTATTAATAAACACGATAAAAGAAAGCCACAGGAAATTTAAATTTTTCAAAATTTGAGTGATTCGGTACTCAAGTTCCATGTCAATTACTTATAAAAACCCTTTATACATACACATGATATTTTGTATAAAACACAGTATACAATATAAATAATTCTGACATCTGCATCAGTTGGCACAGTCTGATCCAATGTAGAAAAATACCAAGGAATATCTAACAATAAAAATACTGATACGCAATAATGCAGAATGCAGGATAACTGTAACTATGACTACAGAATGCAGGATAACTGTAACTATGACTACAGAATGCAGGATAACTGTAACTATGACTACAGAATGCAGGATAACTGTAACTATGACTACACTAATGCAGAATGCAGGATAATTGTAACTATGACTACACTAATGCAGAATGCAGGATATCTGTAACTATGACTACAAAATGCAGGATAACTGTAACTATGACTACACTAATGCAGAATGCATGATAACTGTAACTATGACTACAGAATGCAGGATAACTGTAACTATGACTACACTAATGCAGAATGCAGGATAATTGTAACTATGACTACACTAATGCAGAATGCAGGATATCTGTAACTATGACTACAAAATGCAGGATAACTGTAACTATGACTACACTAATGCAGAATGCAGGATAACTGTAACTATGACTACAGAATGCAGGATAACTGTAGCTATGACTACAAAATGCAGGATAACTGTAACTATGACTACACTAATGCAGAATGCAGGATAACTGTAACTATGACTACAGAATGCAGGATAACTGTAACTATGACTACAAAATGCAGGATAACTGTAACTATGACTACAAAATGCAGGATAACTGTAACTATGAGTACACTATAGAGCCGTGAGCCGGCTAGCCGACGGCAATCGGCTGGCTAAGAGAAAAAATCGGCTGGCTAGCCGGCTAAGCCGGCTAAAACTAGGAATGGGATTACCAGATCCTAATGTCAGATATTGTACCAAACATTTTTATTTTGCTAATATTACTATTTTGTATTAAAATTGATTGGCTTATACTTTATGTTTCTTTATACTTTATGTCGATTTTAAGGGCAAAACTTGAAATGGAAGGTAACAAGTGATACACCTTACTCGGGATTATTATGACCCGACTCAGAAATGTATTAGATCTGTACATTTCAAACTCAGAGGATCTAGTTTCTCACGTCTCTATTTCGGACACTCCACTATCAGATCACAGACGTGTAGAGATATTTTTGTCTTACAATCCTTGTTCTCCTACTCATTCAGATCCTCCGGATTTCATTGATTCTTCGTTTAGAAGCTTAGACTTTAATAAAGCAGATTTTTCATCGATCAATGACATGCTCTCATCTGTTGACTGGGCTCAACTCATCAACCTTTGCGACAAAGAGGATTTTCCAGAGCTATTCACTCTTATTACTCTACAAATCTGCCAGATTGGCTGTCCGAAGAAGATCCCTCCCAAAACCCAAACTCGCTCATCTGTGCGCATCCCCTCTCGCAGAAAACGAAAGCTTCAAACCCAGCTAGAGGCTGCAAAAATTAATCCTCATAGCCCTCCCACACAGATTGAATCTTTGAACCGGAAACTTGCTCTCGCTCATATGGATATTCGTGATGCCATCAACCAGGATCTCCTGTACCGTGAACAGCAAGCCGTAAGCAAGGTAAAAGAAAATCCCAAGTATTTCTATAGTTACGCTAAGAAATTTTCGAAGAAGAAAAGCAACATCAGCATGCTTTTTGATGGAAACGGTGCCATCAAATCAAATCCAAAAGATATTGCCAACCTCTTGCAGAATCAGTTCTTGTCAGTATTCAGTGATCCTTCGAAAACTCGGATCGACTCTGCTTCTTTCAGTCCCCCTCCAATCAAGCATCCTTTTACTGACGATATGCTGAATTTCTCCGTGGACGACATCATTAAGGCCATTGAAGACATCAAACCTAATGCTGCATCAGGTCCTGACGAAATTCCAGTCACCCTTCTCAAGAACTGCAAGAAAGCCCTAGCAGAACCAATGCACATCATCTGGTCCCGCTCTTTAGTTACTGGGGAGGTCCCTAGTTTCTATAAGTTCTCACACGTATTTCCTCTCCACAAGAAGGATAGTCGAGCCAAACCAGCTAACTACCGACCTATATCACTCACCTCTCATGTGGTTAAAGTATACGAGAGGGTGATAAGAAAAAAGCTGGTAAACTATTTGGAGATCAACAACCTCATATGTAGTAAGCAGCACGGATTTAGATCTGGCCGGAGTTGCCTTACTCAACTTCTCCACCATTTTGATGACGTTTTGGATTCTCTGAGCAACAATTCAGATTTTGATTCAATATACCTCGACTATGCCAAGGCTTTCGATAAAGTCGATCACAAACTCCTACTGAGAAAGCTCCAACTCTATGGAATCCATCCTAAAATCATAAAGTGGATAGAATCTTTCCTCTCAGACCGGAAACAAGCAGTTGTTGTTGACGGTCATCTGTCCATCCTTGCACTGATAATCAGCGGAGTTCCACAAGGTACTGTTTTGGGGCCGATCCTTTTCTTGATTTTTATCAATGATATCGAACATTGTATCATGCACTCTATAATTCGATGTTTTGCTGATGACACTCGCATATCCATTGCTATCAAATCGGAGCATGACGTCAAGCTCCTCCAAGAAGATCTGCAAAATGTCATTGACTGGTCTGAAAGAAATAATATGGCCCTTCACAAAGACAAATTTGAGTACATGTGTCATAAATTCAACCACCAATATGTACTATCTGAACTTCCATTTGTGGTTGAACACTATCAATACTCAGTTTCCAAAGACACTATACTTGAGCCAATACATCAGCTCAGGGATTTAGGCGTCATAGTGTCAAGTGATCTCTCTTGGTCCCCTCACATACGAGCCATTGCAGATAAAGCTCGCCAAAAAGCATCATGGGTTCTCAGTGTATTTCACACACGATCTCACTCCATCATGCTGACGCTATACAAATCAATGGTTCGAAGTCTGATTGAATATTGCTGTCCATTATGGCATCCCTCAAAAATCAGCGATATCCAAGAACTGGAGAGTGTACAGAAAGCATTCACCGCCAGAATATCAGGAATGCGCGATCTCCACTACTAGGATCGCCTGGTCTATCTATCTCTGATGTCTCTTCAACGAAGGCGGGAGCGATTCATCATTCTCCATATGTGGAAAATCCTCCACGGAAAGACCAGCAATGATCTGAACGTTCTATTTGTTTCACGCCCAAGGCTTGGAAACCTTGCAGTAATTCCATCAAAACGTAGAACCAGTTCAACAGCAAACCTCACCTTGTTTGACAACTCATTTGCAGTTCAGGGACCTAAATTGTGGAATGCAATCCCCTACCATCTGAATGTCATTCAAGATCTAGAGCACTTCAAAGATAAGCTCACAAAGTTCATGTTGTCTCTCCCTGATAAGCCGCCGATCAGGGGATATACTCCTCCGAATACGAACTCTCTGCTGTGCTGGCGCAACGAGCGAGACTCTACTTCGCTATGGGGTGGTCAGAAGATGTGATGGCCCCGTCAAGTCTTGACGAAACTCAACATAGGTCACATAGGTAGGTAGGGATAAAGTGGTGGGTTTAGGGTAATTTCGCCATATTTTTCCCGAACCACATTTTCACCGGTCGTTAATAAACCCGCCTACTCAGCTTTTAGGGTTCCCAAGGGGTATGGGTGCTCATATTTTAATCGTTGTCTTATATTCACTAAAGAAGACTATTGGGACACTTGTTGTAGGTTTTTCGACTTCATTTGGCTAAAATTGCAAAAAATTCATCTTTTTGCCCAATTCTTGTCATATATCCTTATTGTCAAATTTGATTTAAATAGGCCAATTTTTAATTTCTTAGGTATTGACTATCTCTACATAATGAAATAAGACTCAAAGTAAAAGTAACAGTTAAATTAAAACTTGAATTAATTAAAACTGATGAAAGGGATGATCCAGATGAAGATAACGAAGATGATTACAACTTATTGGAAGACTAAACTGAAACAGCTCTCCCTTTATCTTAATTAATATCGATCTGGTTGTTACGCTTCAAATGTTAAAAATTATTTTCCATCTAGTTTGATTAACCACGAGTCATTATTTCTGTCTACTTTCAACAATTATTGATAATTCGACTTGTTTCACAAGTTTTAGCAATGCGAAAATTTCTAAACTTGCTTCTCTCTAATAAGGAAATTTACATCTGAGACAAAATTTTTGAATCTAAAATTGAAAGGTTGGACACTGGTAAAATGGCGACCGGGAAAATGTGGTGGGTTTTGAGCAATTTCGCCATATTTTTCCCGAACCATATTTTAACCGGTCGTTAATAAACCCGTCGTAATAATCCCGAGTAAGGCAATTTCATAATTCATAACTTCAATAATAATAAGTTAGTTAATAATAAGTTAGGAAATTCTCACTGGTCAGAGTCAATCTCTAATTTACTTATAAAAGTTTAAAAAATATCTCTGTTACGATTAATCTTACTATATATAAAGCGAGACGATATATATATATATATCTGTACCATTTTACTGACACCACGGCATCGACTTTAACGCAACTTTCTGCAAAAACCGTAAAAGATATACAACTGAAACTTTTTTGGCTGGGTCAAATGCTTTAATATCCTCCAAATCAGCATGAAAAAATAAAAAATTGGCCGAGGAATAATGATTTTAGAGCCGAAAATTTGGACCCCCAAGTGGTGTCAAAAACGCCAATTAAATAAGTAATAATTATTTCAGTATCTTGAGTCTTGACACCGTTTAGGGTTATATTTCACGGGTTCCTGCTAGGGAATGGCTTTTAAATTGTCTGATGAGATCTTTGATCTCCTCTTGTTTACAGTCAGCCCTGCTGCTGACCATGTTCTTTCCACATCAGCAGCGGATGCAGGAACCGAAAATATAGCGCATGCTAATTTTGAAAGAAGGGGCAATGTATCACTACGACATTTCCAATATCTAAGAGTGTCCATCTTGGACAGAAAGTTTTTGAGTACATAGTACAATACAATTTAATTTGCGCACGTACGTACTTTTTCTGAAATTTATGAAATTTATCTCTAAAGTCGATCATGGTATAATTTGTTACATGCCGTCTAGATTCCCGGCCTGAAGTATAGATAAGTGATAACTGCTGAAAATGTGTTAGCCGATCGGCTAGCCGATGGCAATCGGCTGGCTAAGCCGGCAATTTCGATCGGCTGGCTAAGCCGGCTTAGCCGGCTAGCTCACGCCTCTAGTACACTAATGCAGAATGCAGGATAGCTGTAACTATGACTACAGAATGCAGGATAACTGTAACTATGACTACAGAATGCAGGATAACTGTAACTATGACTACACTAATGCAGAATGCAGGATAACTGTAACTATGACTACAGAATGCAGGATAACTGTAACTATGACTACAGAATGCAGGATAACTGTAACTATGACTACAAAATGCAGGATAACTGTAACTATGACTACAGAATGCAGGATAACTGTAACTATGACACTTACCCTTAGTGTCTTGTTCCTCTTGGCTCGTCTCCAAAGTTACCTCAGTCTCCTCCTCCTCACCTACCACAACATCTTCTACTGGTTTCGGCCTGTTAATATACCTGGTTACCTGGTTACTTGGTCACCTAGTTACCTAGTTACCTATTTACCTGGTCACCTGGTCACATAGTCACCTAGTTACCTATTTACCTGGTCACCTGCTCACCTGGTCACATAGTCACCTAGTTACCTATTTACCTGGTCGCCTAGTCACATGGTAACCTGGTAACCTGGTAACCTGGTAACCTGGTAACCTGGTCACCTGGTCACCTGGTCAACCGGTCACCCGGTCACCTGGTCACCTAGTCACCCGGTCACCTGGTCACCTGGTTACTTTAAGATCTTATGCAATTTTCCGTTCACATTACGACTGTTTCATCTCAACTTCACGAAACAAACTGATTAATTATGAAGCTACGAGTTTTCCAAACAATAGTAGTATAGTAGTATAGTATAGCAGTATCAGAGATGGGATGTTTTACTGTAATAAGATGAAATGAAGATTTCGGGCTGAAATATCGGTATAGATTCAAGAAATAGCGTATTGCACAATGCACATCTTTAATCATGATTGTGTTTTGCAGTTCGGGGGCTGTTTTTGGAACCATCATATCACGACCCTATATTTAAATACTTACTCTTCCAAGATCCTCGCCATTTCCTCCCGGTTAAAAGAGCTGGAGTATCTCTCGCTGGCGGGCATCCCCCGCATCCTTCCTTGGGACGGCATGATGCAATCTGAAATTTAGTTTTTTGAGTGGAGTACTTCCTGTAAGTATAATTAGTAAAATATTACTGTCTAAATCTTAATTTCTCCTTTTTGTGACTTATTTATTTTTTGATTGAAGAACGGCATACATTTTAGATACTGTACAAACTTTTGCAATCTCAGCATCATGATGACGTCATTATAGACTACTGGCTCAGTTCCAGTGTGCTACAGTGAGTTCTGGATTTAGATTTACAGCTATTCAAAATTCGCGTACCTATTACCTATTAGAGTATTAGTAATAGCGACAGTGTAGTCACCATGGTAACAGTGTAGTTACCATAGTAACAGTGTAGTTACCTATTACCTATTAAGGTATTACTCTAGTACATTTAGCGTAGACAAGTTGCCCTTTGGTTAAGTACCTGGTATTTAATCACAACTCAGAGCAGCAACAAGGTAACCAGGTAACCAGGTAACCAGGTAACCAGGTAACGAGGTAACAAGGTAACCAGGTAACCAGGTAACCAGGTAACCAGGTAACAAGGTAACAAGGTAACCAGGTAACCAGGTAACAAGGTAACCAGGTAACCAGGTAACAAGGTAACAAAGTAGTATGGTTAAACCATTTGCTCCGGAGCAGGAGGCCGGTAAACGGTTTTAAAATTGAAACATTTTACATGTAGTTTTTTTCCTCGGTCATTATAGTTTACCGGTCAAGAATTCGGACAATTGCTTCAAATAGTCAGGTTGTGATGGTCTTCACCTTTATTTACATTTGCGAGATATATAATATATACATAATACTTATATGATATTATATCTATAGTTGAGCTTGTCAGCCTCAACACAACCACTTCTGTTACCTGGTTACCTGGTTACCCATGGTTACACAAAGTCTCACCTAGAACAAGAGAGTTGAGCTCCTCAGCTTCAACACACCCACTTTTGTTCTCATCTAGTACATGTTGGAATATTGTCCGGTATCCTGCCAGATTTCCTCTGAATCTTGCTGCAATATCTCTGAAAAGGCCAGGTCGAGTTAGCTTTTTATGTGAAAGAGAAAGTGCGAAGTTGTGAAACTGAAAGTGTGAATGTAGAAAAGTCTGAATGTCCGAAAGTACGATTTACTTTGTATGACTTACTGGCCCTAATTTTGGCGGCCTTAGTTTGATCGATTGTTATGGTAACAAACTGATTTTTGGAAATTTTTATTATTACTTTTTTAAATTTATTTTATTTCTGGAATAATGATCTCTTTCTATATCAACTGAGATTTTGACAAATTAACTTTATAAATGCTTATTATGATTGTCAAAAATTATAAATTGTCATGTTTCAAATTATTTGCTAACTGTCTAATTGATCAGCCAAGGCTACTGCACTGAACAAAACAATTTGAAACACTGAATGTAGAACATATTCCCCAGCCCAAAAATTACCCCAATTAGCATCTGTTATTGGTCTTGTACAATAAAGCCCCAATTTACCGAACACTTTGGGAAAATAAAATAGTAGGGGACAGAGGTGTACGGCCATTGGCCAATTGGGATTTTACAGTAGTTATTGTTGATAAAGTAAAATAAACATGTTTTGCTGAGTTATTTTTGATGCAATGTTAATAACATATTTAATCAACCATCATATTTATTCCGCACGTTCATTGTTATAATATATGAAAAATGTTGCGCAGATATATAATAAAGTAGCAATTTAACTTAATTTAACTTAATCATTTTATTTGACAATTATTCAAAGTTCCTCAAAACCAGTACCTAACAAAATTCTCGTATTTTAACTTCCTTAAATTCCATCTCTCCGGAAGTGCTGTTTAGACTTAACATACCCTTTGCACCTCTTTCGAATAAACCGTGAATGTTCCATCTGTTAACCTCGAGCAAGCGCGACCTTGCACTACCACGCCTCTCTTTTCACTATATCCTACTCCTTTGACTGCTTTTTTCCCTGGACGCGCATGTGTCACTTTCACATCAGGACACAGTGCTACTTTCATTCCGGCTGCTTTGAGTCTGATAAATATATCCTTGTGTTCGCTTGTCATGAGCTCAGGATCCCAGCCCCCTATATCCAATATCTCCCTCGTTCGAGCCAAAAACACGTTGGAACTTATTTCACATCTCACACAATCTGGGTGGTCTGGAATCGTTTGATTGACAAAAGTGCAAGCATGATGGAAAAAGCCAAGTTTTGGTTTTGACTTATGGTTTGAGTTAAAATACCCAAATTGGAAGTACCCGGTGAATTTGGTACTCCCACTGTACGTGGCTGAAGCAACTGTGGCGTCAGTGGTGTCCAGTATTGTGACTAATTTATCGAGTTTTGTGTCTCTATTGAACTTGATATCGTCATCTGCAAGGAAGAAATATTTTGTTTTGACATGCAAAATAGCAAGATTTCTTCCTTGTGAAATACCAAGATCTTCGTCACTGGTCACTATGTAACGTAATAACGGATACTCTGCCATTTGTTGAAGAACTTCTTCAGAATAATCATCAGGTCCATCGTCGTATGCAACAATCGGAATGTCGAACCCCAAACTGTCTCTCACTGATTGAGCCAGACGAACTACTAGGTGTGGTCTTCTTGCTGTTTTTACTGCAACTGTAACACATTCCCAAAGTTTTGTGCATCTGTTCATCTGGTGAAGTGGGAGAAGCTTTACAGGCTCCCTCTTGTTAAGCCCACAAGCTCTGAAGTCACAAGAGCTATTTGGAGCTATAACAGCTCCCTTCATCAATTTTCTGTCGTTTTGGAAAAACTGTTCCTCCATCGGCAATATTCGTGAGGCTTCCTTATCACAAACGGTCAGTCCAATAGGATCATACAGACAAGGAATTTTTGTAACATTGGAATTTATCTTTGATATTGGTGTGATACACAGCTCTTTATTTTCCACAACGTGCTGTAAGTAAAACTGTCCATTTTCGTCCTGTATAAAGAACGATCCTGTGACATGCGAGCAATCAACAAGATTCAAGAATACAGCTGTTTCTTTAGTTTCGTAGCTCACACATCCTCCAGTCTTCTCGTAGATCAGACGGTTATCTGTCGTTAAACTGAAAGCCTGCTCTATATTTGGATCACAGAACCGTACACTCAGCTGTTTTCCGTCTTTAGAATCGATACACCTACCTCCATACCATAATCTTAGTCTATGATTACGGAGCACATAATCGTCTTTATGAATTTTGGCACCTTCATTTAAAGGACTTGCGTTTCTTGTTGCTCCATGAGAATTATTCACCCTTTTTACAATTTGTATATGGCTTCTGAGCGTAGTTCCGTCTGTAATTCCACGTTTCATAGCAAAGTTAGTAACGAGCATGAGCAGAGACACCATAGCCAAGATCAAACAGACTAGCAGTTGTGACGAGGAGAATCTAGATGGTCTCAACATTAAAACAGATTCCTGTATGAGCTTGTGTCAATTTAAAGAATCAAAAAGTATCTCATTTGTATCAAATCTATCTCAAAAATGCAACAAGCCGAAATCAAATCAATTTCGTTGTCCAGGCCCCAGGGCAGCAGATGAACTTATTAGGAAACAATTTAAAACGGAGTGTGTAAAAGTAAAGGAATATGCGAACATTTCCAAACAGTGAGCAAACAAAGGAAGAAGATAATTGGATTTGTTCCACTGTTTTTTTGGTCAACTGAATATCACAAAGTAGACCTCACGCGATAACGGCGGGTTTATTTATCTGTTGTGATTCTCTGATAATCACTGTAAGATTGTACACAACTTTAACCACTAGTGTAATTGTTAGACTCTAGGGTACGCCGGTACGGCTCAGTTAATACAATAATAATAACTAACTTATGTTTTGTTTTTCGCTGTCATGAATGGCCGATCATGATATTGATAGATTATTACGGCTGAATTATATAGTCCCCAGTAATCTACCACCACACTAAATACACTAAATCTATGTTAAATATTCTGGTTTAACAGGTTGCCATGGGTTCCATGCTGATGCTTTGTCTGATCTCCTACTTTCTCACGGTAAACTGCAATTACTTGGACCCCTTAAAGTTGGGGTCTCATGAACACCGTATATAAGTAACTTTTATTTGTTGACAAATTTTTAATACACTGAGACTGTATTAAAAATTAGAAAATTGGATCAATTAAAATTCAGTGAATGAGTTAAGTTACAAAGAATAGTTGTGAGAAAAATACACGTGAGCAGTTGGTTGGTAGCTGCAGTCACCCCAAAGTAATGAAGTAATGAATCTTACAATTGTTATAGAAGTAGTCATAGCTTCATAGAGGCATGAAAACGAGGTGACAAAGAAGCTATACAGCAACAGCAACAACAACCAAACAACAAAAGCAGTATACACTCATTAGAGCCGTGAGCCGGCTAGCCGACGGCAATCGGCTGGCTAAGAGAAAAAATCGGCTGGCTAGCCGGCTAAGCCGGCTAAAACTAGGAATGGGATTACCAGATCCTAATGTCAGATATTGTACCAAACATTTTTATTTTGCTAATATTACTATTTTGTATTAAAATTGATTGGCTTATACTTTATGTTTCTTTATACTTTATGTCGATTTTAAGGGCAAAACTTGAAATGGAAGGTAACAAGTGATACACCTTACTCGGGATTATTATGACCGGGATAAAGTGGTGGGTTTAGGGTAATTTCGCCATATTTTTCCCGAACCACATTTTCACCGGTCGTTAATAAACCCGCCTACTCAGCTTTTAGGGTTCCCAAGGGGTATGGGTGCTCATATTTTAATCGTTGTCTTATATTCACTAAAGAAGACTATTGGGACACTTGTTGTAGGTTTTTCGACTTCATTTGGCTAAAATTGCAAAAAATTCACCTTTTTGCCCAATTCTTGTCATATATCCTTATTGTCAAATTTGATTTAAATAGGCCAATTTTTAATTTCTTAGGTATTGACTATCTCTACATAATGAAATAAGACTCAAAGTAAAAGTAACAGTTAAATTAAAACTTGAATTAATTAAAACTGACGAAAGGGATGATCCAGATGAAGATAACGAAGATGATTACAACTTATTGGAAGACTAAACTGAAACAGCTCTCCCTTTATCTTAATATCGATCTGGTTGTTACGCTTCAAATGTTAAAAATTATTTTCCATCTAGTTTGATTAACCACGAGTCATTATTTCTGTCTACTTTCAACAATTATTGATAATTCGACTTGTTTCACAAGTTTTAGCAATGCGAAAATTTCTAAACTTGCTTCTCTCTAATAAGGAAATTTACATCTGAGACAAAATTTTTGAATCTAAAATTGAAAGGTTGGACACTGGTAAAATGGCGACCGGGAAAATGTGGTGGGTTTTGAGCAATTTCGCCATATTTTTCCCGAACCATATTTTAACCGGTCGTTAATAAACCCGTCGTAATAATCCCGAGTAAGGCAATTTCATAATTCATAACTTCAATAATAATAAGTTAGTTAATAATAAGTTAGGAAATTCTCACTGGTCAGAGTCAATCTCTAATTTACTTATGAAAGTTTAAAAAATATCTCTGTTACGATTAATCTTACTATATATAAAGCGAGACGATATATATATATATATATATCTGTGCCATTTTACTGACACCACGGCATCGACTTTAACGCAACTTTCTGCAAAAACCGTAAAAGATATACAACTGAAACTTTTTTGGCTGGGTCAAATGCTTTAATATCCTCCAAATCAGCATGAAAAAATAAAAAATTGGCCGAGGAATAATGATTTTAGAGCCGAAAATTTGGACCCCCAAGTGGTGTCAAAAACGCCAATTAAATAAGTAATAATTATTTCAGTATCTTGAGTCTTGACACCGTTTAGGGTTATATTTCACGGGTTCCTGCTAGGGAATGGCTTTTAAATTGTCTGATGAGATCTTTGATCTCCTCTTGTTTACAGTCAGCCCTGCTGCTGACCATGTTCTTTCCACATCAGCAGCGGATGCAGGAACCGAAAATATAGCGCATGCTAATTTTGAAAGAAGGGGCAATGTATCACTACGACATTTCCAATATCTAAGAGTGTCCATCTTGGACAGAAAGTTTTTGAGTACATAGTACAATACAATTTAATTTGCGCACGTACGTACTTTTTCTGAAATTTATGAAATTTATCTCTAAAGTCGATCATGGTATAATTTTTTTACATGCCGTCTAGATTCCCGGCCTGAAGTATAGATAAGTGATAACTGCTGAAAATGTGTTAGCCGATCGGCTAGCCGATGGCAATCGGCTGGCTAAGCCGGCAATTTCGATCGGCTGGCTAAGCCGGCTTAGCCGGCTAGCTCACGCCTCTAATACTCATCACAAATTATTCATCAGTGCATGCATAAAGTAAACAGCTTAATTATTTTCTATAGTATAACCAATTTGAAACTCCATTTTTTAAAATTACTCGATAGATAACTTTAGATTAACCTGCGTAGTGCGCACCTCCAAACTTTTACACTTTTTAACTTTTATTCTTTCGCTGAGAAAGTAAGAAATTTTAAATGTGAAAGTGCAAAAGATTCCGGGTGCATACTTTTCAAAGAGCAAAAGTGGAATTTGAACTGACTTAACCTTTAGAATGAGATAATAAATACTAACACTATTAGTTTAACTGTAACTATAGTGCTCGATTTTATCTAATCGAACTTTATAATTCACTTTTTAGTCACTACCATGAGGGAATGGCAGTTTTATAATCGTTAAAAAAATAGTTTTGTGATTCCACCGTAAGGTTATCCTTCACTTTTATATTCAGGGTCCGATTCAGAAACGCGATGAGATAATAATTACTCCAGCCTAAGATAATACTAGCAGTTCTTTATTAACGTTGTATATATATATTATATAACTATATAATATTCGTGATAATTTTGATGAAATATTGCATTTATGAAACCATAAAGATTTGATTCAAGTTAGATGGTTCATGTCGTAGATCAGTCTAGACTACTTCACATAGTCTGAGATTGGAGTTGTGAGTGGACAACGAATAAAATCATTGAGTTAACGTTATAAAATACTAACTTTATTCCATAAAATTCACTCCGCAGAATAAAACTAGGACTTTAATGACGGAGTGGGTGTACTCCGCAGAACTTTCTAACCTCCGCAGAACTTTCTAACCTCCGCAGAACTTTCTAACCTCCATGATTCATCAAACCTTGATATGTGCGACTCTGAATATCTCAATATCTACAGGATATTATGCTTGTTCAGCAATTAAATTGCTCACGATCAGTCTCAACGTGAATAGTTGATATATGTCATGAAGATGACTGTGCAACCTGTGAGTATAAAACACGGTACCGAGAGATATTGCTTCATTAGGCATTTCTGTAGTTGTTACCATGGAGACACGTGATCTGTAGTTGTTACCATGGACACACGTATGTGGTCACACGTGGAGTTATTAGCCCTCCTCCGACCACCAACAACAACTAAACCACCAACAACTAAACTTCATATAAAGACCTTTTATGAAAGTTGTATGCTCACGAGGAACATGTTGCTCTACTGTTATTTCAATCACGTATTGTAATATTTTTGATATTGGGTAAGAGGGACAAACAAACGCAATCACTAGATTCGGTGAGTGATATTGGTTTTAATATAATCTCCATTTTTTATTCAATATGATCGCTATATTTTGATTGGGCTGTACATTATTTTCAAATGACAATTCAGCAATATTCTGAATACGTCTGATTACTGTGACTTTTGTTTGTTATTTATAGTCTTCCTTCAAGTGAGTTTGAAATTCTACAGTAGATTTTATATGTATCCACACTCTGTAAATTGTAATAAACAGATAATTATCTCCGATGATTTGTTGAAAAAATTTTATTATCCACTCAAGAAATGCAACTGCATTTCTTGTTAATTTCTCCAGTTCAACAATCAAGCTTTTTAGTAATCAGCACAGTGTTTTTAAGATTAGAAAATTTGATTAAAATTTGATCGATCAAAATTCTTTGTTCCGCCCTCTTCAAATTGTTTACCAACAAATTTGAGGTACTATACTCATCTCAAAGTAATATTAGTATTAATACTATGTGAATGTGTCTACCGTGTTCAACTTACGAACCTCAACCTACAAGGAGATCAGACAAAGAACCTCAACCTACAAGGAGATCAGACACAGAACCTCAACCTACAAGAAGATCAGACAAAGAACCTCAACCTACAAGGACACCAGACAAAGAACGTCAACCTACAAGGAGATCAGACAAAGAACCTCAACCTACAAGGAGATCAGACAAAGAACCTCAACCTACAAGGAGATCAGACAAAGAACCTCAACCTACAAGGAGATCAGACACAGAACCTCAACCTACAAGGAGATCAGACACAGAACCTTAACCTACAAGGAGATCAGACAGAGAACGTCAACCTACAAGGAGATCAGACAAAGAACCTCAACCTACAAGGAGATCAGACAAAGAACCTTAACCTACAAGGAAACCAGACAAAGAACCTCAACCTACAAGGAGATCAAATAAAGAATCTCAACCTACAAGGATATCAGACAAAGAATCTCAACCTACAAGGAGATCAAACAAAGAATCTCAACCTACAAGGAGATCAGACAAAGACCCTCAACCAGCATGGAACAGCGTGATATCTTAATTTAATGCGTCCACCATATTGCGGTATTATAATTTTGCTATTGTTTACCATGTTTTAGTGCCATTTTTAATATTTTGTATACTAGTGTAGTGTCTTGGTACAGTGTGGCTTAGAGTTACTGAAGAAGAGACCTTAGGGTCACCTCAAACTATCCCAACCCCGGATAGACCTGCTGTTTAATCATGTGTGTTGCAGGGCAATAATTTTGACCGATTTCTTGTTTTGATCGTTAATTGAATAATTAGGCGCTATAATACGCTTTATAATCTTATACTCAATCGCTCTTTCACTGAAAAGGTTGATAATTGTCTTACTTTGAGTCATAACAACTAGCTGTTGATAAAAAGAGCCCTGCACAAATTTCGTTTTCAAAATAAAAAGAATTTGTAACGACTTATCAGATGCTTTAATATTTCCTAATTCATCACATAATACAGTCCTGTCTAGGACTCAGTTTTAATGTTGAAACCATGTCTCTTTATCAATATGGTCTGTTTGTCAATCCTGATGATGGTTCTCATGCTCCTTTCTAACTTTGGCATGAGACGTGATATTAAGATATTAGAGAAGAAATAACGCTCACAACTCACAAAAGAGAAGAGATAACGCTCACAAAAGTAAAGAAGAGATAACGCTCACAGCTCAGTGCTCACAAAAGCCATATACAAATATCTTCGCCCTTTGTTTGCTCACTGTTTGGAATTGTTCGCATATTCCTTTACTTTTACACACTCTGTTTTAAATAGTTTCCCGATAAGTTCATCTTCTTCCCTGGACCCCGAAATTGATTTGATTTCGGCTTGTTGCATTTTTGAGATAGATTTGATACAAATGAGATACTTTTTGATTCTTTAAATTGACACAAGCTCATACAGGAATCTGTTTTAATGTTGAGACCATCTAGATTCTCCTCGTCACAACTGCTAGTCTGCTTGTTCTTGGCTATGGTATCTCTGCTCATGCTCGTTACTAACTTTGCTATGAAACGTGGAATTACAGAAGGAACTACGCTCACAAGCCATATACAAATTGTAAAAAGGGTGAATAATTCTCCTGGAGCAACAAGAAACGCAAGTTCTTTAAACGAAGGTGCAAAAATTCATAAAGACGATTATGTGCTCCGTAATCATAGACTAAGATTATGGTATGGAGGTAGGTGTATCGATTCTAAAAACGGAAAACAGCTGAGTGTTCAGTTCTGTGATCCAAATATAGAGCAGGCTTTCAGTTTAACGACAGATAACCGTCTGATCTACGAGAAGACTGGAGGATGTGTGAGCTACGAAACTAAAGAAACAGCTGTATTCTTGAATCTTGTTGATTGCTCGCATGTCACAGGATCGTTCTTTACACGGGACGAAAATGGACAGTTTTACCTAAAGCACGTTATGGAAAATAAAGAGCTGTGTATCACACCAATATTCAAAATAAATTCCAATGTTACAAAAATTCCTTGTCTGTATGTACCTATTGGACTGACCGTTTGTGATAAAGAAGCCTCACGAATATTGCCGATGGAGGAAACATTTTTCCAAAACGACAGAAAATTGATGAAGGGAGCTGTTGCAGCTCCAAATAGCTCATGTGACTTCAGATCTTGTGGGCTTAACAAGAGGGAGCCTGTAAACCTTCTCCCACTTCGCCAGATGAACAGATGCACAAAACTTTGGGAATGTGTTACAGTTGCAGTAAAAACAGCAAGAAGGCCACACCTAGTATAGTTCGTCTGGCTCAATCAGTGAGAGACAGTTTGGGGTTCGACATTCCGATTGTTGCATACGACGATGGACCTGATGATTATTCTGAAGAAGTTCTTCAACAAATGGCAGAGTATCCGTTATTGCGTTACATAGTGAGCAGCGACGAAGATTTTGGTATTTCACAAGGAAGAAATCTTGCTATTTTGCAGGTCAAAACAAAATATTTCTTCCTTGCAGATGACGATATCAAATTTAATGAAGACACAAAACTCGACAAATTAGTCGCAATACTGGACACCACTGACGCCGCAGTTGCTTCAGCCACGTACAGTGGGAGTACCAAATTCACTGGGTACTTCCAATTTGGGTATTTTAACTCAAACCATAAGTCAAAACCAAAACTTGGCTTTTACCATCATGCTTGCACTTTTGTCAATCAAACGATTCCAGACCACCCAGATTGTGTGAGATGTGAAATAAGTTCCAACGTGTTTTTGGCTCGAACGAGGGAGATATTGGATATAGGGGGCTGGGATCCTGAGCTCATGACAAGCGAACACAAGGATATATTTATCAGACTCAAAGCAGCTGGAATGAAAGTTGCCCTTTGTGCTGATGTGAGAGTGACACATGCGCGTGCTCTGAATGACCAGAAGGGAGTAGGCTACACTGAAAAGAGAAGGCGTGATAGTGCAAGGTCGCGCTTGCTCGAGGCTAAGAGATGGAACATTAACGGCATATTCGAAAAAACTGCAAAGGGAATGTTAAGTCTAAACATCTCTTCTGGAGAGATAGAGTATGAGGATGTGAAAGCGAGTGGATATTGTTAGGTGTTGGATTTTGGGAATTTCATTGTCAACTTTACCCTGTTCAGACAAATTTAAACTTGATTCTATATTAACCCTTTTACATATCACATTCAGTGATATGTATAAGTTTAATTAATATAGTGATATGTATAAGTTTAATAATCCTAATTATTAAATTGATTAATTAATTAGTGTTTTAAACATGAAGGGTAACCGTCATGATAAACCTGTGACTTATATTACATAGAAGATAAATCTGTTTTTTTAAATATCTGTTTTATTGAACGTTAGTTGAATATGGCGGGGATTAAACTAAAATAAAGGTTTAACTACAGTGCATCCTTAGTCCTTACCTTATCTCATTTCCAGAAATACACCCGTCTTCGTTAGTCCTTACCTTATCTCATTTCCAGAAATACACCCGTCTTCGTTGCTATCAAATTCCTCAACAAACAACTGAGATAGCTGTAAAGCGTTTCTGGGTCTGCTCTCCCGTTGTTGCTCTAGGAACCATCTCATGCTCTCACACACGTGTTTTATCATCGCTGAGGGGGGTTAATTGGGTAATCATTTAATTGATTAATTAATTAATTAATTAGATGAGGGTATAATACATCTAAGAAATTGATATCCGCTTCATAGTGGTTCGTCTGGTTCAGCAGAGTAGTCTGCGATCAAAGTATGTTTTACTACCAAAGAACGACTCAATTGCTTTCCGAAGCTCGTAGTCGCTATATTAGTATAATGAACACAAATGCGCCTTTTGGCGAGACAATAACTGAATAACCGTTCATCAGTTCATGCTTAATATTATAATAGCTCGCATATTTATTATACACCTTCTTCTTTCAGAACCAAAACTAAACGTTTTGTTGGTTAGTCAAGTTACTCTGAACGAATTTCTTTGAAACTCTGCGTTTATCATGGCAATGTGATAGTGTAATTGGGTTATCTTTGTAAATTCTTTCTTCGGAACCGAAACAACGCTGTTTACTGCCTTTTAAGTTTTAAGGTACGAATCGTTTTAGCGACTGAGTTGTTGCATAAACCAATAAATTTATCGTACGTAGCATAAATTCATTGGTTTATGCCATAACTCAGTCGTATAAAATCGGCTGATTTTGCTTTAACGCTGTTTTGGAGCTAAATCACAACTGTGTACTTTACCAGCAGTTATAATTAGCTCGCGAAACTATTCTTGAACAATTGCTATTTGTATACCTTATTACTTTGCTCACCATCAACTCTAATTATTGGTGCAATATCTAATTATGAGCTGTTCCAGCTAGTTTATCAGTTAAATGCAGATCTACTACACTATATTAATTAATTATTGATTAATTATAGTTAGATAATATTAGTACCATATTATACGTAGTTATATATACTAAATTACAAACTTTACACATGGTTGTAAATGTTTTACTGTTAGAAACTCACCTGGCATCTTGAAGGGCATGTATTCTCTGGGATCCTGCAAAAAAACAATTATCATCCGAGATAATACCATTGTAGATAATATATTGATATCATCAACTAATTTGATAAATTAATGTTTCTCAGTGGAAATGATACTGCATTATTATTTTCGAACTGCTAACAAATGTTTGTTGTAAAAAACAGTTTTTGAAAATTTTGAATTCGTTCAAATATAAATGCTTACTGGTTCATTTTCTCTGGATAAAAGCTCTTCGTGTGCAAAAGCTGCCCCGATCGTACAAAGTGCCAAGATTATAATTCTCATTTTCAAACAGTTACTAAGGAGAAGAGATGAAATGAGTATTGTCAGCAAAACGCTACTTAAAAGTTCCAAACCTATAAGCATGCATGGACGGTTATTACATTAAACTGAACACAATTAGTTTACGAGACCACTAACAGCCTAAAATAAATGTTAAACTATTTTATAAAAAAATAAAACCATATTCCAAAACAAATGTTATATAAATTTTAATTCACGAATCAGAAAAACAAAGATAAACGGGTTTCTCCCGGCACGTAAAAAATGCAGACTAAATTTTGTAAGTGAAAAATCAGATAACCAGAATGTTTGCTTGTAATCAGACACTCTCCCGATAAGCTTGTCTGTACCCTCCAGAAAACCACGTCAAGGTCACGTGGGTGCTGAAAGGTCACACGTGGGCGCTGAAAGGTCACACGTGGGCGCTGTAAGGTCACACGTGGGCGCTTGAAGGAGGGCACGTGGGCGCTGCGAGGTCACGTGACGTACCTAGCGTGTGAGCACGGCAGTGACACCCGATAAGAGAATGGTAACTTAATATATGTGAGTCATGTGCCTGACCTGCTATGTCTTTATCAGGGTGTGTTGCACGTAATCTAACAAGATTGTAGGAGAAATATGTTTTCCTGAGGACTTCGAATTCCTATAAACTGAGATTTTTCAATTTTGACATAATTTTATAGCGAGTTGACAGCTGTGGATGACAAAAGAAAATTACCAAAATTACAAAAGATTTTGGGAAATCTTCAGATTTTCAGATACAAATTTTCCATATTCTGTCTTCGGGAGTTTCCGCCGAAATAACGAGCGAAAATTATAGCACCCTCCAGTAAAAACGTTTTGGGTGAAAAGTGGCTAATTTAAAGCATTCTCAAATTATAATCGATGCTCTATCGGCCCAAAGCTGGCACACATAACTAATAAAATTAGTTCAGTCAATCCCACTTTGCACAGTTTACGGTGTGAAGATATTTTTGCCACGGTAGATTCTATTACTATACTGTATGATCCTGTTAATAATAATTATTATTATAATTAATAATATAAAATAATCCCTAAATGATAATTAGAACCCTTCGTTGATCTCCCGTCTTCTTGGATTTCAATAAGCTGTCACAGTGCACGGCGAAATTTCTTGCATGAACTATAACATTATTTGCTTCGAATGTTCGAAGACCCATGATATGATAACTGCTCTGTGATCAGACTGCTATAAATGCTTTCATTTACTAGTCTTTGTTCTGCACGGTTTTATGGCGAATTGATTGGTATCATAAAGCACACCACGTGATACCGTTTACACGTGATTTGCTTTATGTTAGTATATATATATATATAGACTATTGATCTGGGGAACCATACTTGGTTTGAGACCTTTCATTTTGAACGTTTTGATTGGTCAACACTGCAAGCTTAATAATTATAACATGTTGACGGGTCTGAGATTATTAGGTCCCCTGGCCCTAGACCTTCATAAAGGATTTCATTTGACAGTTGACGGCATTATTAAGCGGTGAATATGCACTATGCAGCGAGACTCGTGCAAAATCTTCATTGAAATTTTCATTTCATATATTATGTCGAGTTGGACTCTGAAGCTCGACATAGCTTTGCAAATCGAAATTATGCTAGCGAGAATACGTGTTATTCTGCCGCCGACTAATTTTGACCGCCGCCTAAAAGTAACACATTTCTGAAAGTTCGAGCTTCTCTGAGCGGGACAGTGATTCCAAGCATACAATGTACGGTGGTGATCCAACTCCACAGTCCACATACTCACATACACCATATGTTAAACTTGACATACGTTTTATAAAATATATTCAAACGTCAACTTCAAGCCACTCACTATGCATGAAGCTCATCGTAATTACTAAAATTTGGAGACTCCGCCGTAATCACGCGTTATCCTCTTTATTTAATTACATTTGACATTAGCATTAGGTTTTAAGAGGACCTGTCGAGGGTTTTGCGAGACGTAATTAATATGTAAACATGCCGCTGATTTCATCCATAGCTCACAAAGTCTTTACCAACTGCTTCCCAAGATATAGTACCTGTCGAGCACTTCGCGTCGAGAAATAAATACCTTAATATGAATAATTGCTTAGTCACATGAATAAACTGGATAACGCGTGATTACGGCGAGATTAACGCGAGATTAACGCGTGATGGCGTCTCCAAATTTAAATTCCGTTACTACTCAGTACTCAGTCTTCAACTGGTCGATTTGTTGGCTGATCTACTATAGCGACCATTAAGACATTTTAAAACTTGATAGCTCTACTCTGACGAGCGCTCCGGGTTTATTTCTTGAGAAGCAGTTTAAGATGGTTAAGACTTTATGAGGTATGGAAATAGTTCAGATTTGTTGGGTGCAGATAAAATCAGGGGTATATATTATGTAGCGTGAATTAGCCACAAAGTAATAAGCCTCCAAGTTCAAATTTTACTTTTATCTCTCGAGCGTGCTTATAAATCACTTTACACTTGGTCCCCGAAAGTCGAAACCAATTAAAATCGAGCTATTTTCGGACGCTGATTCCGAATCAACCCCCATGACATATAGGGTTAAAATGCTCCCCTGGCGAGATATCGGCGAAAAACTCTCTCGATCACGTGATATGATCGTATAATTAATTATAAGGATTAAGGAAGTTGGTCTAATTTCTCGTTAAGGTTTCAGCATATGCTTTTGTTAGGGATTGGGTTAGGATTAGTGTTGGGATCAGATTAGAGGGCCAAAGTTTCGAATAGCCGTTCAGGGTCAGTTAGAGAACGGGTTAAAAAAGTCACGTGACAGTGTAGAGTTATTATCATCCTTTATTTCATTCTATATCTCCCTGTCAGGTTCTGTCACCGCGTCTATCGATTATAGACTAAAAGGATTTATATGATTAATCGTTGAGAAGATCGAATCACGATGACAAATACTTTTTTAATTTGCTAAGCGCTTCATTTCACCGCGGTGTTTCAATTCACACTACTTGGCATGATAAAAGAGGCTCTAATAGAGTTATAGACCCACGATTGGCGCAGTGACGTATTCGGTCTTCGACAATCTCTCGACTTCATAGTAATTGGTAAGATGTTAACTATATACTGGTTGGAAAGGCTAGAGTTAGCTGTTAGACAGTGTCGAGTAAGCAAGTAGAAATTTCGTAATTTCACTAATTGCAGCTGTCTTATAATATAGTAAGTATATATATAGTAAGTCGAAGAGTTGATGCAAAGGTCTGATCAGTCAGTTCAGGTTATTGGAACGTGCTGAAGGCCTGTCTTAGTACTTACTTTTACTTTGGTTGATCCTCAATCGAAATCTTTGAGACAGCACGATTGTCGATTGACCGTAGCGTGTAGCACACTGTACATCGCAGATATGAATTTTTATCTCAAGGTCACGTGACCAAAACAGATTTTTGCCCATAACTCTCCAAGGGGCGATTCGAAATCAGCGTCCAAAAATACACCGATTTGGATTACTTTCATACCCTCAGGCAGGGTATTTTCACAAGAATGTATAATAATTGAGGCGATCGATTTAGTGGGAGCAAAATAAGCCCTCTGACACGGACAACTTGCGGGAGGTTTGCAGTTGGTTGGCGGGTTGCCAAAGATTTGACCAAGGTTCGGATGATCCTTGCCATGTAAATTATTTGCTTTCACGAGAAGTTTTGTGTAGTAACCATTGAAGTTTTTCGTGGTTTTTGTTCAGTATCCTACAGGAAAACAGGTTCGACGATTTCGTAATAACACAAAAATGCAAAATAGGCTCTTACAATTTGATGATGATGATGATATTGGTAAATAAAATATCAAGATACAACAAACTCTTTCCTGGCCTGATCTAAAGATATCTCCATTAATTCTATTGCAATATCACTAGACACCCATCCCACCAATCAGATATTTGTATCACGTTGTCATTTCATTTAGTATTCATAACCAGTAAACCACGTGACCTCAATAAACCACTTGATATCTACCATTACCAGTAAACCACGTGACCCCAATAAACCACGTGATATCTACCATTACCAGTAAACCACGTGACCTCAATAAACCACTTGATATCTACCATTACCAGTAAACCACATGACCCCAATAAACCACGTGATATCTACCATTACCAGTAAACCACGTGACCCAATAAACCACGTGATATCTACCACTACCAGTAAACCACGTGACCCCAATAACCCACGTGATATCTACCATTACCAGTAAACCACGTGACCTCAATAAACCGCTTGATATCTACCATTACCAGTAAACCACGTGACCTCAATAAACCACGTGATATCTACCATTACCAGTAAACCACGTGACCCCAATAAACCACGTGATATCTACCATTACCAGTTAACCACGTGACCTCAATAAACCACGTGATATCGACCATTACCAGTTAACCATGTGACCCCAATAAACCACGTGATATCTACCATTACCAGTTAACCATGTGACCCCAATAAACCACGTGATATCTACCATTACCAGTAAACCACATGACCCCAATAAACCACGTGATATCTACTACCAGTAAACCACGTGACCCAAGCTAAGATCTGATTTAATTTCATTAGCAATCAATGTTTCCGTCCGTAACTATTTTTCCTTCCACGCCAGCGCACTGGTCTTCCTCCCTCCATATCCCCGCTGCTCCTTCATTAATCTTTCTCGATCACCTCGACAGTTGTTGAGGTACTAGCAGTGTACTTGTCCACACGTGTACTGGTCTAGTTTATTAGCTTATGTACCGGACACCTTCCTGACTTGCTATTGTGCGAGTTCTGGGGCAGTGTCAGGGGACACTGTCTGGAAATTTCATGATTAACATATGTTCAACATGTGTTCAGCATGCTGGCAGCTTTGTTGTGATTATTGGGGGCCACCACTTTTTTATGATAACATATGTTAGACCCACTCCTCCTCTGTACTGATCCAATATGAGTGCTGTGCGTGGTGTTGCCATGGTGCATTGCCATGGTGTTATTCATTGCCACCAAAGCTTGACATTCAGATCAGTAGTCACTAGTCAAGCTTTGATGCATTTAGAGATGCATGGGCGCTGTTGAGCTTAACGTTTGAGAACCATTGGTCATCTCAATTTTTTATCATCAATGTTCAAATAGCGGTAGATCATGTTACCTACTGAATTTGAAACATATTTTAAAGATCAAAAATAGTTCTCAGTGCAGAGGGGGTAGTGCGATAGAGAGGGGGGGGGGGGGGGGGGGGTAGTGCTATAGTCAACATACTTTAACATTTATTAGTCGGAACTTAGTGTAATATTATTTAAATACTTAACTTTATTATATAAATACTTAACCTTATTTAAATACTTAACCTTATTATTCAAATACTTAACCTTATTATTCAAATACTTAACCTTATTTAAATACCTAACCTTATTATTCAAATACTTAACCTTATTTAAATACTTAACCTTATTCAAATACTTAACCTTATTATTTCAATACTTAACCTTAACCTAAGTGCCCCAGTATTGCTCACCCATCTAAACTCCTTCCCAACCACAATTTAATTCAACCTGTACGGAAATGGTTTGAGAAACAATGAAGTTTTTCATCCAACAGACTCTTTACCTCACTCGCTTCCTTTCTGAGTATCGAACCGAATATATCAAATTATAGAACTTTTAGCAAAGAGCCGGATGGCTTGCTTCGTAGGATTGAGGATTCCGTGGTATTGCTATCTTACTATTGACATTGTCTGTAATACTGAATATATAGACAATTAACCAAAGAAAAGTACACCCTCTTAAGAACGCGTTAATTTAAGTAACTATATAAGTTTAGTGCTATTCAAGTAACTATATGCGTGCCTTAATTGTGGTCTTAATTCAAAGGTATATTCAATAGACTGGGTCTAACAATGGGGAGGGAAAGGACCTTTAGTCAGGGAATGGAGTAAGTTGTCTTGGTAACCAGGAATAATATCAGTTTTAGAACCAAGTCATGTTTAATATGGTCCAGTTTAACTTTTCCCGGCTATTATAATGACATTTTTAAATTATCCCATTCACAATTAATATTATGTACGTTTTTATATCCCGATACGACACATTATTGACATTATCCTCATATAGCTAGGGTTGGCATCTGATCCAATTTGAACAGTATTCAAGAACCCTGATCGCCATAGTTGCTATGGTAACTATGCTGATCGCTGCACCACCATTGTCGAGCTTCTTCAGCACTGCAAAATCTTACCGCTCTGCTTCACCGTCTTACAAAAGTACAAAGTAATAGAGTCATGTACCCTCCTATTATAACAGAATACCTCCTATAAAGCTAAGATTAACGATATGCGCGCTGAAGTTTAATATTTGAAACTAGCGTGAAGGCAAGGTTTTGTTATGTCTAAACTACCTGCTCCTAGTGGAGATATTGAGCTAGAGCTATAGCTAATTATCGTGATTTGATTGCGCGTACGGACGGTGTACGAGCCCGACAATAAATTGCAATTTTCACAGGGGGTCATTATATAAGTACATAGAGACAGTTTCAAATATTTCATATAGTTCGTGTGGCTCTTAAGCTTTGATGCAATGATCTTCCGAACAGATTGAGCTAACAATAAGTCAATACTGTATTCTTCTTACATACAGGCAAGTGGCAACGTTACGCCACTGGTTTTGTGCGATACTTTTAAGGAAATTTCCTTGGGATTATCTGTTTGATACATTAGAATTATGAATTCTATTAATCTGGATGTATTTTTGACTGCTCAATCGATTAAAAGTAGTTTATTATTATGAATCGTCACAGTCGAATTTGAAAAAAACTGCTAAAATACAAATTTTTAACATACAAATTTTGTTGGAATTTTGAGCAAGTGCGGTGTTGCACTTTTTGGAAAATGTTGCCGTAATTTATATATGTTTTATTTCTAGATCTAGATTACTATGTGAAGCCTGCTGAGGACAAAAAATTCGATTTACAAATGAATGTCCGGCCCCCAGTGGATCATCTTGTTAAGTTTGACTGATAACCTTTACCGTTTTTATTCGCCAGTCAATAAATAATGTTGGAACATATATGACAATGAGAATATCGTGACAATCGGATCAAACCACGACTTTATGATGCATATTACTAACTTCAATAATGATTTCCGGAAAAATTCACTTCGTGTATGTGGTAAATGGATTCCGATTAGTGCAGCTTTATCGCTTAACGTGGTAAAAATAATGAACAGTGAAGATATTGCAAGTGGTGTTGCAGGTAACTGTAGCATTTACTTAATAGTAATACTCAGTCAGTTTAAAGGACCACTGGAGCGGCGGTTTATCCTGTGCTGGTATTCATATGTATAACTAACTTAAAGTTTCCAGACGTTGTATGCTTGGCTTGACACGCATGTTCCCTCCAAAACCACAAAGCGGCTCGGCCCCGGCTAGGGGGGACTTGGGGGACTTGGGGGACATTTATTTAAAATAGTTGAGCTCGCAACGTGAGACAATTACTTAAATTGAAAAATTTATTACTTATATTTCATTTGACACATCAACTATTTTCTTTTCGATGCCAGGCAAAGGCTGTTTTTAGTTTTATATAGACTAATGTAAGGTTAATCTAGATTTTCCCGTGGATAAAATCCAACATTAAGTCAAAAAAGCGCTATTATTGCGTGTATTATAGCGAGGTAATACTGAACTCACTTCTTTTATTTGATCTACTTATAATTACGTTTTTGTCAGGCTATGAAAGTAAATGTTAACCACTTTAACATTTAATTCTACCGCATACCACGTTAATGAAGTAGAAAGTAAACGCCCACAAATGGGCGATTAAAACGAGTAAACGGTCGAGCAATTAAATCAAAGTAAACTCTAACTGTTTATACTTCTAGGTGTTACAGTTCTTTATTGGATCATTTAGACGCGAATAATAATCAATCAGTCTAGCCAGGGGGGGGGGGGGGGGGGGTTGTGACGATTACCACACCCTTTCTGCATCGCCTGATTGGAAGGGCGATCTTTGACAATTGGTGCAGCCATTAGTATTTATTGGAAGGTTCATTTAATGGATAAGATGGAGGTAGGGTGGAGATTTGAGCAAGGGAATCAAAGTAAACTGTTTCTGTAAGTGTTATAGTTTAGACTAGACACGAATAAAAATCGATCGGCCTGGAGAGAGGGGATGGTTATGTCGATTACCACACCCTTCACGCACAGCTTATTTAATTAAAACTGTTTAAAGTTGCGAATGATATCCTCATTAGTTGAAATGCAGCGCGGCCAAAAAGGGGTTTTATCAGTTCATTTTTTTATATTTCCCTTTTATTTTGTTTTCTCTTACTACCAGATTGACCCTGAAAAGTCGCTAATTCAAACCAAGCACGGCAAAATTGTCGAAAGTTGGTTTAAATAATCCGCGTGTTCACCTTAAATCATGGTAGTGGATCCAATAAATTGAGATTTGCGTATCCAAATTCCAACTAGCGAAACATCACTCTCCTCATTACCCATGTGTCTGTAGGTGCGGGTGCTGGCGGAGAGATAACGCATATTTAGTGTCACCATTTAGTGACAGTTTGAGTTATATTCAGTGGTTTGACTGGTCAATATTCGAAGCTGATTTGTAAATTTCCATTCTGTCACGTGCCATTTGTCACGTGTCCATTCTGTCACGTGTCAGCAAAATATGCTTTGCCTCTCCGACAGAACCCACACCAATTAACTGTTTCTAATTGTTTTGTAGATCAAGGGTTCAATGTCATCAACAAACGTTATTATCTTTATTGTCAGTGAGTAGCTTCTTTTATTTTATGAATACTTTGTTAACTAGGTACCAGAATATAACGCCAAAATTGGGTATTTAAGTAAATTTTTACTTAAATTTATATGATTCTTTATTGTTAAATTCAAATTACTTTTGCAGTGATTTCGAACCGGTTCTTATGCTTCAGTGAATGTGTCACTGGGTCAGAGTGTGATTGCCTGTAAGTTCAAATTGTAAATTATTACATTTACTATTTTTCTGTATCGCTAAAATCTCGAATCCTTGCGAATCTCCGACTCCGACTCTAACTCCGACTCTGACTCCGACTCTAACTCCGACTCTAACTCCGACTCTAACTTCGACTCTAACTCCGACTCTAACTCCGACTCTAACTCCGACTCTAACTCCGACTCTAACTCCGACTCTAACTCCGACTCTAACTCCGACTCTAACTCCGATTCTAACTCCGACTCTAACTCCGACTAATTTTCTTATTCACAGGGCTGATGATGATATGTGCAGAACGGCTCCGAAGAATCTCACTCTTTGTGTATCTGCTAAACAAGTACGTATCTTGAACTGACTGATCTTTTTTATATTTTGATGATTTTCCGTTTATCAAAGCTTTATTTGGGAATAGAACTTCGAGTACCTCAATCGTGTCTTGTGCCGTCCCCAATGACCTTGTAAGATGATCATTCAAGACAAATTCAGTCAAAACATTGAGATTTGGGTCGAGGACAGCTGAAATTTGAATATGTCCTACCGTTAGGACATATTCAAAATTTCCATTTCATCAAAGTTTTCTCCGGATATACTGCTTCCAGTACCTTGATGGCGACGTGTCACTCTCACAGACCTCACTGATTGGTCACTGGTCAAAATTTCAGTCGAAACCGCGAAATTCCGGTATAGGGGACGGCAGAAAATCTCCTCTTCAAAAATCTTCCAAAATCTCTTTTTGGAACTGAAGATTGGTGAGCACTGGAACCTGAATGCTATCAGTTTCTCTGATTCTATGATAACCAAGACTACATACCATAGTTACCATGTCTACAACAAGCTCGACACAGCTCTGTGGAATTCCATCGAGCTGTCAGCTGTGTTTCGCCACTCAATCACTTGCACTGTCAACTATTTCAGAAATGCGGAGAATGCCAGGAGATCACTATTGGTTCTGTGTTTCACCACTCAATCACAGTCAACTATTTCAGAAATGCGGAGAATGCCAGGAGATCACTATTGGTTTTGTGTTTCACCACTCAATCACTGTCAACTATTTCAAAAATGTGGAGATTGCCAGGAGATCACTATTGGTTCTGTGTTTCACCACTCAATCACTGTCAACTATTTCAGAAATGCGGAGAATGCCAGGAGATCACTATTGGTTCTAGGACCGGACTGGACTGTGGCAGTTTCCGGGTGTGTCCAAATATGAACAAAATCCTATCCAAGCATCAGGTTAGAAACAAGTATTATATAATTATAACATAAGTCAATTATGTATATAAAATATTTGAACAGCAAAAACAGATTTGCCTACCAGCACAACACTTCAAAATACATTTTAGTTCCCATCTTCTCCTGTATAAAAGTTTCTCTCTGCACATTAACCACGGTGAAGTTATTGACTACCAGAATTCCTTGCGTGATCATGAAAAATAGTTCATATTTCTTGGCTAGCATACTAAGTATCTATTGCTCGATCCGCGTTATCCTCAACAACAATTAGGTGTGTGATGGCAGTAACGACTGTAACGACGGGTGGGATGAGTGTGGGTGTGAGGGTAGTCGTTATTGTCAACCATCTTCTAATTCCCCCCACGTAAGTTATATTAATAATATCATTAATACTATCACTTATAATAATATTATTAATATTAATATTAATATTTATTTATTAATATTGATATTAATATTAATATTAATATTAATATTAATATTTATTTATTAATATTGATATTAATATTAATATTGATATTAATATTAATATTGATGTTAATATTAATATTAATATTAATATTAATATTAATAATATCATCGATAATATTATTATAGTTCGCTTTAGCACATTTACCTGCATTTCATATAGTAGAGGGCTGAAAACCCTTCAGGTTCTCTGTGTAGTGCACACTTAGTGTACCTAGCTGCTCGACTTAGTGGTAGGTTTACAAATAAAAGACTTTAAATAAAGAGTTTTGCGGAAGAGAATGAAAAATATAAACTTATTAAAATGGTAATCCACAGAACTGAATCTTCAAAACTATATCATGACTCGTGAATCTAAAACTTGTGAGGAATGGTCATGTGACATGAAAGAGGAATGATTTTAGGAGTAAGCAGACTAATGGTGACAAACTCTTTCAACAAGGTGAACTAAAGCGGAAGATTATAAATGGGATGGTGTGTCACGTGAATAAATGAAATAGGCCTGATAGGATGACTAATTAATTAAGTGAAGCTTATTGGTTGAAGTGACATGCGTCTACAGAACTTAATGACAGGTATGAAACTATTTGCTGGGAAATGAGAACTTATATGATTTGAGGTGCTGAAACTATGGAATCTAAACGGTACAATTTGAGGTGAAGATGACTCATGATAATTTACAACAAACAACATATAAACTATATAAATACTACTGAGCAATTACTTCATTAGGATTAGAACGTGATTACATATTAAGATTAAAGTTATTCTAAATTTCAATATAATCCAATTCTTAAATAATAATATGTACCTAAACTAAAATACACCTATCGCACAACTGGGTCCTTTATATCAGGTTTCGGAGCCCGAAACTGCAAAACTGCATAATTTAGCATTGGAAAGAGCTTTTTAGGTAGTCAAACACAAGGAAGGCAATTCGGTAATTTATCGATGGTATTAACGCACGGTAAGGGAACGAACACTTTGCACAAGGTTATTGGTTGACACACGGTTAATACACAGTTGCAAGAAACGCACTTGAAGGAAATATTTCAGGAAGGAGCAGTTTGCGCGGGTAAGAAACACGTGTGTGATGGACAAGGTTCCGTGTGTGTGGGGAACACTGAGGACATCTACTGTCCGGGAACTTTTCTCTGCTCCGAGGAAAAGTGGCAGGTTTATTTTCTAAGCTTTCTTTCATTCAAATTTCAAGCATTGAAATCTGAATAAAATTTTTAAAAACCTTTAATTCCAAACTTTATATTCTGAGTGGAAAGTTTTCATTCTGAAGGCCAAGTGATATACAATTTTGCGAGCTTCCTTTTGATCAATAGATTTTAATGATCTTTGTTTAATCAATATTGTTGTTTGATTCACTCAGATAAAGCTAAAATCACCTCAGGTTGTAAACCCCAAAGATGTTTGTAACGGGGTAAAGGACTGTGCTGATAATTCAGACGAGATCGAACCTTGTGAATCTACCTTCAAGTAAGAGACAATATTAATCCCTGATCTGTAATATTAACATATAATAATATGTTAATTATCTGTTAATCTTCCGTTCTAAACCTTTACTGACATTATTAAAAGTGTAAAAAATTTAACTGTTCATTCACTTTAGAGCTGAAGACACTCACTTACAACACCTTGGCAAGGCCTCCTGCCATATTTAATCTTTTGTACCTTAATCTGGGGTAATCTGGGGTAATCTAGGGTAATCTGGGGTAATCTGGGGTAATCTGGGGTAATCTGGGGTAATCTTACTAAAGCGCACAGTATTGGGAACATGTGAGATGTGGACGGGGTAGCTTTACAATATACCCTGTTAGTTTGTTATTTAATGTCATGTAGATTGTTAGTACTGCTCACACAGTCCCTGGTGGACATTACAATTAATTTACATTGTGTTCAAGATTAATTAACAACACAATGTTATGATTTTTTAAATTACCACTTAAGTTACCATTAAAGTTACCACTAAAGTTACCACCCACCAGGTGCTCTGAAGGAAACACTAAAGTTATCACCCACCAGGTGCTCTGAAGGAAACACTAAAATTACCACCCACCAGGTGCTCTGAAGGAAACACTAAAGTTACCACCCACCAGGTGCTCTGAAGGAAACACTAAAATTACCACCACCAGGTGCTCTGAAGGAAACATTAAAGTTACCACCCACCAGGTGCTCTGAAGGAAACACTAAAGTTACCACCCACCAGGTGCTCTGAAGGAAACACTAAAATTACCACCACCAGGTGCTCTGAAGGAAACATTAAAGTTACCACCCACCAGGTGCTCTGAAGGAAACACTAAAGTTACCACCCACCAGGTGCTCTGAAGGAAACACTAAAATTACCACCACCAGGTGCTCTGAAGGAAACACTAAAGTTACCACCCACCAGGTGCTCTGAAGGAAACACTAAAATTACCACCACCAGGTGCTCTGAAGGAAACACTAAAGTTACCACCCACCAGGTGCTCTGAAGGAAACACTAAAATTACCACCCACCAGGTGCTCTGAAGGAAGCATTAAAGTTACCACCCACCAGGTGCTCTGAAGGAAACACTAAAATTACCACCACCAGGTGCTCTGAAGGAAACACTAAAATTACCACCACCAGGTGCTCTGAAGGAAACACTAAAATTACCACCCACCAGGTGCTCTGAAGGAAACACTAAAATTACCACCACCAGGTGCTCTGAAGGAAACACTAAAGTTACCACCCACCAGGTGCTCTGAAGGAAACACTAAAATTACCACCACCAGGTGCTCTGAAGGAAACACTAAAGTTACCACCCACCAGGTGCTCTGAAGGAAACACTAAAGTTACCACCCACCAGGTGCTCTGAAGGAAACACTAAAGTTACCACCCACCAGGTGCTCTGAAGGAAACACTAAAGTTACCACCCACCAGGTGCTCTGAAGGAAACACTAAAATTACCACCCACCAGGTGCTCTGAAGGAAGCACTAAAGTTACCACCCACCAGGTGCTCTGAAAGAAACACTAAAGTTACCACCCACCAGGTGCTCTGAAGGAAACACTAAAGTTACCACCACCAGGTGCTCTGAAGGAAACACTAAAATTACCACCCACCAGGTGCTCTGAAGGAAACACTAAAGTTACCACCCACCAGGTGCTCTGAAGGAAGCACTAAAGTTACCACCCACCAGGTGCTCTGAAGGAAGCACTAAAATTACCACCCACCAGGTGCTCTGAAGGAAGCACTAAAGTTACCACCCACCAGGTGCTCTGAAGGAAGCACTAAAGTTACCACCCACCAGGTGCTCTGAAGGAAACATTAAAGTTACCACCACCAGGTGCTCTGAAGGAAACACTAAAGTTACCACCCACCAGGTGCTCTGAAGGAACCACTAAAGTTACCACCACCAGGTGCTCTGAAGGAACCACTAAAGTTACCACCCACCAGGTGCTCTGAAGGAAGCACTAAAGTTACCACCCACCAGGTGCTCTGAAGGAAGCTGGATCTCCGGCTCCACTCTGTGTGACGGGGTGAACCACTGCGGTGACTGGTTGGATGAAATGTACTGTGATACTAGCCGGGGGTTCAGTTGCTATGGTAATAATGGTACTGTCAGCTGGTTCGATGAAGATAAGTTGTGTGATGGGACGGAGGATTGTAGGGATGGGAATGATGAGCTTTATGGGGTGAGTTGTTATATTTGTTAACTTATTTGTTACCTTATTTGTTACTTTATTTTGTCAGTTTTTTGATACGTTATCTATCGTTTTATTTTTCATGTTGTTTGTCACAAGTTATCTGTAGGTGACAAATATTTTCAAAGGTATTATCGTAGCTGCTAATTTTATGAATTAAATATGGGTAAATGTATTCTGTGATATTATTACTTTTAAAAGCACCGTGGAAGAATATGGCATCCTAGGAAATACTCTTTTGGAGACCATGTCTGATAAGTTTATTCTGATTATATACTTTATATTTGTATATTATCACACTAGTGTCAAATCCCTAGTGGAACTGTGCTGCTACTGCGGGGTGGGATTAATGAATTCATAAATTAAACTTGATTAATTGGTTCATTAATATTATCTACCTTGTCAGACGTTGTTTGACCGGACATTTGCATTAAAATGAACCCTCAAGGGGCTTTTATATAGGGGCTATTATATATAATAGCTACGTAGATATATATATATATATATATATATTACATATAAATTATATATAAATACTAAGTAGATATATATCTACTTAGTAATATTAATATTATCTAAATACACTTGCAGGTGTGCCAATGGAAAGGATTCAACTGCACGGAGACACCCGGACAGTGGGTCACTAGAGATAAGCTATGTGATAATGTTGTGGACTGTCTACACGCTGAAGATGAACGGAACTGTACTGATTTTCAGTGGGGGTACGTTTTCTGCAATGAAGCTCAACAATTTTTATTCAAAATTAAATTTCTCTAATTGTTATGTTTTCAAAAGGTTAAACAGCAAGTTCATTAAAAAATAAAACTAGCCAGTTCATTAAAAAATAAAACTAGCCACTAAAATGGTAAAAAAGCTATAACCAAAAACTCATTAAAACAATTTGATTGCTACTCCGATTGTTCGACTTATCATAGAAATTAACAGTAAAACCCCAACTTACCAGTAATTGGAGGTTTGTTTGTTTACAATATGCATGTTACATGCATGCTAAGCCCTGTATCTTATATACCAGGTATACAATGTATTGTTTAAGGGGGCGGGCATACACCAAATCTGTCCAGACCAAATGACCTCATAGGCAGTTCAGTGACCTTCTAGCGCACCGTTTCCACACCAAAAAAAATCATTTTGAGAATACATATTTTTGTAATCGAGCATTTCCTGGTTAAGAGTGCAATTTCGGAAAAAATTATTTTTTGGTTGAGACGCTATAAATTAATCATTACTTGCGGTATCGGGTTGAAATTTTGCTCACCGTTTATTCACATCTATGTCAAGGTGTGTGTAAAATCTTGATATCGTATCTAAAAAGCCTGGTGTGTTATAAATTTTTAAAGTCAAAAAGCTAAAATTGTCCTTTTCAGGCTTATTTTAACAAAAAGTCAGTCAGGGAAAATCGGATTGATTTGATGGTTGACATCAAATTGTTCTCTGAATTCTAGCGCAGTTTTTGATGCCCTCAAAAATGTTTTTACTCATTTATCTTCAGATCTATTGGACCTCAAAAGCCAAACAACAAATTTAGGCACATTTTTCGTTTTTAATATTTACTGATTTTTCTAAAATTTTGATAGGAATGTGCTAGTGACATTTTGAAGGGCGCAAAATAACCGCAACTAGCACATTTATATATGAGTTATGAACAACAAAACACCTTAAAATGCTTCCCTTTGAAGTTATGGGAGAAAGAAAAAAACTGCGCCTTATAGCGTCTCAACCAAAAAATTATTTTTTCCGAAAATTGCACTCTTAACCAGGAAATGCTCGATTACAAAAATAAGTATTCTCAAAATGATTTTTTTTTGGTGTGGAAACGGTGCGCTAGAAGGTCACTAAACTGCCTATGACTATGAGGTCATTTGGTCTGGACGGCAGTACAAAACCACTGTTTTGGTGTAGGCCCCCTTAACAGTGGGATATTACTGTATCTTGTACCAGGTACAGTGTATCGTTTAACAGTGGGATATTATACATTTATCACATGCCTTCTCATGCGATATCAAAACTTTCGCCCACGAGGCTTGCCGAGTTAGCGAAAGTTTCGATAATTCCCGAGGCTTGCCGAGGGTTATATCGACATTTTCAATCACGAGGCTTGCCGAGTTTTGAAAATGTTGATATCGCATGAGAAGGCATGTGATAAATGTTTTATCACACTTTCTTTGGAGCCAAATTTGGCCGGGAAAGCAGAATTTGATCAAACGTTAGTTATAAATCTCACCAAAGCAAAACTAGACATGTTGAACTTATTTATGTTCATAATGTCCAAGCTATATATATAGCTCTCGATAAGTTAGTATTTCAGATATCGAAGATACAATACGTAAAATTAGGATCTCACGTTCCCACATTTATGACACAGTGAATGCTGTATGCCGCGCCCAATTTGCTTTTTATTGATACGTAGTGCATCGAATATCAATATATTCACGCCTATGGGTCTTGTACTTATTGCATTCTAGAATATTCCACCACGAGCGCGTATTTTAATCATAAATTATTTCCTGCATATCAATCGATGTGAGGTGATTCTTATACTTTATTTCTATTAGATATATTTTGAGTCATTAAAACTGAAGATGTATAATGTATAGAACATCTGTTTTAGTGTTGATTACATCCTAGTCCTTATCATGTAATACTAATCTGCGATAAGGTGATAGTATTTCCTGGTTGTTATATTTGAATTGGGCTGTGGCGCCATGATTGTCTATTCATAAGTCCAAATTTTCAACTGTTCATGTTGTACTTGTACTACACGCCCTAATTCATATATCAACAATATTATCGCCCGTCTTGATTGTCTGTTATTTCAGAATGATTTATCACTGGAACTTGTAATCATTGACTTTTATTGAATTTTATCGAGTATTATAATAGTCTGCTTATATTCATCTTGCCATTATTTGCTTCACTAGAAATTATCAGAACAGCCGTAATATAATGTATCTCTTCAATACAACTCTAGATTGTTTTAATATCAGACATCCGTACTCTTTAGTATTGTTTATGAAAGTAACTCTTGACTTAATAGCCCGATAATCGGCCTGGTAATACCATTTTAGAACGCACTTCACCAGCCTTTTATAACCACCCTGGTCATTGCCAGGCAGTTCACCCGTACTGTTAGCAATATTGAATTGGTCTAAAGAATGGCAGCATATCAATCATCGGACCTAAATTTGCCCCAGCGACCAGACCAATTTATAACCGGATTATAGCGGATTAAGTTACGCCATTCGTCCCTTGATATCTTTATATACATAATAAATTTTATAGAATGTTTTTATTGCACTAACTAAACTTCAGTTAAAACTGGTGCAGGGATAGAATTTTCGCTCTTTATTGTACAGAATTTATAAGTCTCTTTATATATCAGCCACGAATTCCGCAAGCCATTCTAGGGGAAGCCGGTTTGGAAAAGCCTAGTATAATTTCTGCACAATTTCTATATGGAATATGGCTCACAGAAGGGATCAGAGGGGGTTAAAAGTGAGGTCTGAAATGGCTGAAATGTGGCTAAATTAATATGCGAATGATCCCATATCGTAATGTATCACAATTTATTACGTTATGATTTGCTGACCAGCCCTTTATCAATTCTTGACAATAATTTTCTTTCAAATATAACTACTTGACACCAAGATTATTGTTTTGTGTGTTTTCTTCCTTCGAATAGATCAAACATCGTTTCTGTGTTTACTACTTTTTGTGAGGGTGACTGTAGTTTGTTATGATACTTCCTTTTTAATTTCAAGTAAGCGATTAAGGAAATTAATGAGCCTGATTGATTGTATCGCTGACAAGTACCAAAACTTTGTGCAACTTTCAAGTCTGCCTGTAAACTTTGATCTCGTTTTCAGTAACCTTAAGTCGCTTGAAACTCGTACAGACCAGGGAGTTTTTACTTTGTTTCATCATCCGAAGCCTAATTAGGTTTTGAACTATGAAGTGCAGTAAAAAAGCAACAGCTTGAAAAAGTTTTACAACAAAAAATTGTATTTTGCTTAACACATCTCAAACGCAAGGAAATGTTTTTAAAACAAGGTATAAATATGTATTTTTCCTGAATCTGGAAAGTTTATCTGATCATTGCATTTACGGTCATAGACTACTTCAGGTTGTTGATTTAAATCTTTATTTAAATCAGTACCTCACAGTAGTAGAACAGTTGTTGAGAGTGGGCTCCTTGTTCCTATGGGAATATCGGACTCTCTCTGAGCAACTGATTGATATTTCATGCCCCCGGGTGAGAGCCAGTGCTCCCCATCGGGGCATGTAATATCAATTCTGCTTTCCTGCCAAATTTGGCTCGAAAGTGTGATAATACTGTATCTTGTACCAGGTACAGTGTATCGTTTAACAGTGGGATATTACTGTATCTTGTACCAGGTACAGTGTATCGTTTAACAGTGGGATATTACTGTATCTTGTACCAGGTACAGTGTATCGTTTAACAGTGGGATATTACTGTATCTTGTACCAGGTACAGTGTATCGTTTAACAGTGGGATATTACTGTATCTTGTACCAGGTACAGTGTATCGTTTAACAGTGGGATATTACTGTATCTTGTACCAGGTACAGTGTATCGTTTAACAGTGGGATATTACTGTATCTTGTACCCGGTACAGTGTATCGTTTAACAGTGGGATATTACTGTATCTTGTACCAGGTACAGTGTATCGTTTAACAGTGGGATATTACTGTATCTTGTACCAGGTACAGTGTATCGTTTAACAGTGGGATATTACTGTATCTTGTACCAGGTACAGTGTATCGTTTAACAGTGGGATATTACTGTATCTTGTACCCGGTACAGTGTATCGTTTAACAGTGGGATATTACTGTATCTTGTACCAGGTACAGTGTATCGTTTAACAGTGGGATATTACTGTATCTTGTACCAGGTACAGTGTATCGTTTAACAGTGGGATATTACTGTATCTTGTACCAGGTACAGTGTATCGTTTAACAGTGGGATATTACTGTATCTTGTACCAGGTACAGTGTATCGTTTAACAGTGGGATATTACTGTATCTTGTACCAGGTACAGTGTATCGTTTAACAGTGGGATATTACTGTATCTTGTACCCGGTACAGTGTATCGTTTAACAGTGGGATATTACTGTATCTTGTACCAGGTACAGTGTATCGTTTAACAGTGGGATATTACTGTATCTTGTACCAGGTACAGTGTATCGTTTAACAGTGGGATATTACTGTATCTTGTACCAGGTACAGTGTATCGTTTAACAGTGTGATATTACTGTATCTTGTACCAGGTACAGTGTATCGTTTAACAGTGGGATATTACTGTATCTTGTACCAGGTACAGTGTATCGTTTAACAGTGGGATATTACTGTATCTTGTACCAGGTACAGTGTATCGTTTAACAGTGGGATATTACTGTATCTTGTACCAGGTACAGTGTATCGTTTAACAGTGGGATATTACTGTATCTTGTATCAGGTACAGTGTATCGTTTAACAGTGGGATATTACTGTATCTTGTACCAGGTACAGTGTATCGTTTAACAGTGGGATATTACTGTATCTTGTACCAGGTACAGGGATATTACTGTATCTTGTACCAGGTACAGTGTATCGTTTAACAGTGGGATATTACTGTATCTTTTATCAGGTACAGTGTATCGTTTAACAGTGGGATATTACTGTATCTTGTACCAGGTACAGTGTATCGTTTAACAGTGGGATATTACTGTATCTTGTACCAGGTACAGTGTATCGTTTAACAGTGGGATATTACTGTATCTTGTACCAGGTACAGTGTATCGTTTAACAGTGGGATATTACTGTATCTTGTACCAGGTACAGTGTATCGTTTAACAGTGGGATATTACTGTATCTTGTATCAGGTACAGTGTATCGTTTAACAGTGGGATATTACTGTATCTTGTACCAGGTACAGTGTATCGTTTAACAGTGGGATATTACTGTATCTTGTACCAGGTACAGTGTATCGTTTAACAGTGGGATATTACTGTATCTTGTACCAGGTACAGTGTATCGTTTAACAGTGGGATAATACTGTATCTTGTACCAGGTACAGTGTATCGTTTAACAGTGGGATATTACTGTATCTTGTATCAGGTACAGTGTATCGTTTAACAGTGGGATATTACTGTATCTTGTACCAGGTACAGTGTATCGTTTAACAGTGGGATATTACTGTATGTTGTACCAGGTACAGTGTATCGTTTAACAGTGGGATATTACTGTATCTTGTACCAGGTACAGTGTATCGTTTAACAGTGGGATATTACTCTATCTTGTACCAGGTACAGTGTATCGTTTAACAGTGGGATATTACTCTATCTTGTACCAGGTACAGTGTATCGTTTAACAGTGGGATATTACTGTATCTTGTACCAGGTACAGTGTATCGTTTAACAGTGGGGTATTACTGTATCTTGTACCAGGTACAGTGTATCGTTTAACAGTGGGATGGTAATAGAACGAGTAGAGCGGGAATCTGTACCGCAATCTCTGCTGTGTGATGGTGTCGGGGATGTCCATGATAAACTGGTACGTTCATCATGATTAATATGATAATTATAATTAATAATAATTGATGTGATAATCATAATTAATAATAATTAATATAACTGAATATGTTTTTAATTAAAGTAAAAATGAGTTTAGTAATTGAATTTTAAGGGAGAATTTGAATTTGTAATATTACTCAATTAACTTGATTAATGCAGGACGAATGTGCGGATTCCTGCGGAGAATCAGTCCCGGATTACTGTGCTCACTTATGTGGAGCGGGGAACAAGTATAATGAGTCTAAGTGTGGTTGTAGAGGGTACAAATACGGCCTTCTCTCTTTTGAGTAAGTGGGGGCGTAGGGGAAAACTTTAATCAATTCTGCCAGTCCACTAATCAAGAACCCAATTATATTTTTATATGTTCACAAGATATCTAACTTTACACCCCTTATTATAGGGCGGGTTTTAGTTAGTTTAACAAGATATCTAACTAATACCCCTTATTGTAGGGTGGGTTTTAGTTAGTTTAACAAGATATCTAACTAATACCCCATATTGTAGGGTGGGTTTTAGTTGGTTTAACAAGATATCTAACTAATACCCCTTATTGTAGGGTGGGTTTTAGTTAGTTTAACAAGATATCTAACTAATACCCCTTATTGTAGGGTGGGTTTTAGTTAGTTTAACAAGATATCTAACTAATACCCCTTATTGTAGGGCGGGTTTTAGTTTGTTTAACAAAATATCTAACTAATACCCCTTATTGTAGGGTGGGTTTTAGTTAGTTTAACAAGATATCTAACTAACACCCCTTATTGTAGGGTGGGTTTTAGTTAGTTTAACAAGATATCTAACTTTACACCCCTTATTGTAGGGTGGGTTTTAGTTAGTTTAACAAGATATCTAACTTTACACCCCTTATTGTAGGGTGGGTTTTAGTTAGTTTAACAAGATATCTAACTAACACCCCTTTTTGTAGGGTTGGGTTTGATTGCTACGACAGCGAGGATAGGACCTGCATCTCACCTGTTGCTGTGTGTGATGGAACTCTTGACTGTCCTAACGGAGAGGACGAGAGGAACTGTTCTCAATTCTTTTACTGCAATTCAGCTCCTCCTTACCATGTAAACCTGTCAACTTTCATTTTCTTTGTTTTATTCTTTATTAACTTATTAACAATACGAAATACGTCGACCTCTTCTCATGATTTTAGTAATGGGATTATCAAGAAGTAACCAAGTAGTAACCAAGAAGCAACTGATCCGAGTCCCAACTAAACAATAACGAATAAAACTTCAGATAAGCCAGCACCTGGTGTGTGATGGTCGGAGGAACTGTTACGATAACTCCGACGAATGCCAGCACTGTAACCTGGATCTGCTCTCTGATGACCAGCACATCATCGCTAACCCCATCCTAAGGGGCTTAGTTTGGATCATGGGGCTAGCCAGTCTGTTGGGAAACTTCCTTGTCATTTTATTCGCGGTAAGTCTGTTGGGAAACTACCTTGTCATTCTATTCGCGGTAAGTTTGTTGGGAATCTTCCTTATCATTCTATATGCGGTAAACATAACGCAGTAACACGATTGAGTCACATTATTACGGCTTTACTGTGATGAACGATGTCGCAATTAACAGACCGAAGTCGTTGATTATAACATCTAATCTTTAAATGAACTTTGTGACAGGCGCGAAAGCATCAATATCATGAGTATAACATTTTTCCAATAATTTCATCCTCATTGATGAACTCGAATGTAGGTGCGAACATTGAAAACGGACAGTAAGATAACAACAGTAGCACTGATAAACAAACAATTGATTATCAACCTGGCCTCCGCCGACTTCCTGATGGGTGTTTACCTGATCAGCCTTGGTACCATGGACGAAATCCAGGTATCTCACTTGTTTAACTAACTTTATCAGTTAATTATCTCACTTGTTTAATTATCAATTAGTTAATTAATAGATGTGGATTGTGGTGGGAGGTATGGCATACTTTTTTTGACACGTGACAGTGATTTTTTGGTTCGATCGGTCAATTGTAGTGGAACCACTGGTAACCACTGGTAACCATTGGTAACCACTGGTAACCATTGGTAACCACTGGTAACCATTGGTAACCACTGGTAACCATTGGTAACCACTGGTAACCATTGGTAACCACTGGTAACCATTGGTAACCACTGGTAACCATTGGTAACCACTGGTAACCATTGGTAACCACTGGTAACCATTGGTAACCACTGGTAACCATTGGTAACCACTGGTAACCATTGGTAACCACTGGTAACCATTGGTAACCACTGGTAACCATTGGTAACCATTGCAGAACACTTGTTTCTAGCCATATCAGAACCTCTTAAATTATTGGCACTGAGTCGTATCAGAGACAGTTATTGAATGTTCATAGAATGTTATGCGGTTTTAATAAAAATATCCCAAATATTCAACTTAGATTTTCTGAAGCACACTAAATTTCCGATCACAAGATAATTTTGATTTTGTAACAGGACTACCATCCTAAACGTAAACCCGCCTGAACTTGTTTATGTTAATTTCTACCTGTCTTTTGTTGAAATTTATACGATAAACTTCTCGTGGTAATATCCTCATTCCATGCAATGCACGAATTTTCAATTTAATATCATCATATTAAAAGTAACTCTGCACTACAGTTTAATCAGGTGATACCTATGAAGCTACCCTGTAGACAATGCAATTGTTAGCTGCCAGGCTCTAAGGCTCCCAGATTGAATTGGATGAGGATGTTTTAGGGGGTTGGGGTAGAACTTCGGCCGAAATTATGTGTCTTTTGTCCAAAAGTGTATTGGCTATCCAAAGGTAACCAAGGTAACCAGATGCGCATATGTAGAACATTTGATGACCGGGATTATAAACCTCTAGCTGGCAAACAAAAGTCACATAATATTCTCCCTACATTATACTGAAAGCTTCTTGAAAGCTACAAAATGGAATTCACGACTAATTAAAACGAGGCCTTCGTGTTATGAAGCCAGGGTTTAGACTGGCTTTAACCTGTTTAAAACTTTTCCATCACGTTGCTCCCGCAGAAAGGACACTATTGCCTGGAAGCTACAGAGTGGAAGTTATCACGGATGTGCCAGATGTTGGGCGTTCTCTCGGTCCTCTCCGTCCAGACCTCCGTTATGAGTCTGGGAGTATTGTCCACTTACAGGATGATGATTGTGGTCCGACCTCACTCCACTGACACAACCAGGTACGTAACCAAAGTAACCAAGGTAACCAAGGTAACCAAGGTAACAGAGGTAACCGAGGTAACCAAAGGTAACAGAGGTAACCGAGGTAATATCGAGCTTTAAGTGACCAGCCTTTCACTAGTGAACTTGTAATAAAACATTTGTTGGCAAATTCGTTCGTTCAAATCTGCAAACCGACGATCTAAATTTGAATGACCAGATTTAAAGCAGTTGCTCATCAGGTTTAAAACGGTTACTCACCAGGTTTAAAGCGGCTATATTCACCAAGTTTAAAGCGGTTATTCACCAGGTTTAAAGCGGTTATTCACCAGGTTTAAAGCCGTTATTCACCAAGTTTAAAGCGGTTATTCACCAGGTTTAAAGCGGCTATATTCACCAGGTTTAAAGCGGTTATAGACCTGGTTTAAAGCGGTTATTCACCATGTTATAAGCGGTTATTCACCAGGTTTAAAGCGGTTACAGGTTGTACCCTGATCTCACTCACCCTCTGGGCTTTGTCCAGCGCTCTAGCCTTGACTCCTCTTCTCCCTGGTTTACATGACTACTTTGTTGACGAGTACCACTACACTGACAATCCAATCCTACTTGGTAACTAATTTATATTTCAGTAATTTATTAATTATCTTATATTTGATAATTTCTAGTTAACCGATAACCCCGGCCCTAAAAACTTGGTTCATTACTGGTAAAATCCTGTAAACTTCGGATGTTATCTTGTAAACTCCAGATGATATCTTGGTATTATCTTGTAAACTTCAGATGATATCTTGGTATTATCTTGTAAACTTCAGATGATATCTTGATATTATCTTGTAAACTCCAGATGATATCTTGATATTATCTTGTAAACTCCAGATGATATCTTGGTATTATCTTGTAAACTTCAGATGATATATTGGTATTATCTTGTAAACTCCAGATGATATCTTGGTATTATCTTGTAAACTCCAGATGAATCTTGGTATTATCTTGTAAACTCCAGATGATATCTTGGTATTATCTTGTAAACTCCAGATGATATCTTGGTATTATCTTGTAAACTCCAGATGATATCTTGGTATTATCTTGTAAACTCCAGAAGAATCTTGGTATTATCTTGTAAACTCCAGATGATATCTTGGTATTATCTTGTAAACTCCAGATGAATCTTGGTATTATCTTGTAAACTTCAGAAGTTATTTTGTAAACTTCAAATGATATCTTGTAAACTTCAGATGGTAGCAGGGCAGCGCACGTTATGTTCCTCAGGCACTACCACAACTCTTCAGTTATCAACTCCGCAACTTCTTGGTCAACTCTCATAACTCTTACCAGGTGATCAGGCAAAAATACACAAACTATTAAAGAGTAGGACAGCACTTTTGGGCGTATTGTCTTTGTAACGAGATCTGATCGTCACCTTCTTATTTTCTTATCTTCTTATTTTCTTATTTTCTTATTTTCTTATTTTCTTATTTTCTTATTTTCTTATTTTCTTATTTTCTTATTTTCTTATTTTCTTATTTTCTTATTTTCTTATTTTCTTATTTTCTTATTTTCTTATTTTCTTATTTTCTTATTTTCTTATTTTCTTATTTTCTTATTTTCTTATTTTTTTATTTTCTTATTTTCTTATTTTCTTATCTTCTTATTTTCTTATTTTATTATTTTCTTATTTTCTTATTTTCTTATTTTTTTATTTTCTTATTTTCTTATTTTCTTATTTTCTTATTTTCTTATTTTCTTACTTTTTTCTTACTTTTTTAAAAAAGAATTGAGAATTATCACGTGACCGGTAGGTTATTCGGCAGATCTTGAACCGTCAACTTCTCGAATAGAATTAATAACTAAACTAAAATATGATAATAGAATTAATAACTAAACTAAAATATAATATGTAGATCTAAACTATTTTAATATCTAAAATATAATAAATCTAAACAATTTTAATAACTAAACTAAAATATAATAAATCTAAACAATTTTAATAACTAAACTAAAATATAATAAATCTAAACTATTTTAATAACTAAACTAAAATATAATAAATCTAAACTATTTTAATATCTAAAATATAATAAATCTAAACTATTTTAATAACTAAACTAAAATATAATAAATCTAACCTATTTTAATAACTAAACTAAAATATGATAAATCTAAACAATTTCAATAACTAAACTAAAATATAATAAATCTAACCTATTTTCAGGGAAATCTGGCCTAAAGCCACGGAATGGCCGAGGCCTATGAGTTATTATTCCAAACACGGTGTTTGCCTACCGAAGCTCTTCACAACCACCGCGGATCTGAACTGGAGTTACCCGTTTTTCATCATGATGTTTGATTTTGCAACCTTCTTGTACATCATGGGCAGTTATATTCTTACTTACAAGGTTTGTTGTGTTAGAACAAGGTCGCGGAAATTGATATGATACTTAGGAATCTTGTTCTTTAATTTGAAACAGTGTATAAACGCCTGGACTGACCATTAAGTTAAACTTGAAAGTAAAAGTAGATTTATAAAGAAAATAACATGAGTTAACTTTATGATCTGAAATAACCCCTCATCTGGCCCATCCTACCAAGACCACCCTTCATAATTAATTACACAAATAATTACCAAATTAATTGAATAATTATTTACATAATTACATAATCGCATAATCAATTGCATATCCAGGTGTCGTCCCGAAGTAGGAGCAGCAAGAAAAGTCGTATGAGCAATACCCTGCAGAAGAAGATAGCGAGGCTAATAGTGGTGGATTTCTGCTGTTGGGTTCCCGTTTGTACTTCTGGTGAGGATATATTGGGTGGTAATATGGTGGTAATTGGGTAGTAATTGGGTGGTAATTGGCTAATTGGGTAGTCAAACCTTTTAATAATAATTCTGCATCCAAACAGAAATTACAATCAAACAAAAATTTAAATGTCAGTAAATGTAGTGAAAATGAAATTTCAGTTTTGAAGCTTTATCCACGTATTTCGATAACATTTTGGTAGTGTTTTAAATATTTCCACGTAGAATCTATTAAACGATTTTTTGTATTTCTCAAATTCGGATCTGACGATAGCAATTTAAAACCAATTCCTCAGCAATCCTCCACTTTGCCGGTGTTGCGGACGCTACAGCAATGTACCCCTACGCCGCAATCATCCTCCTCCCTATAAACTCATTTTTAAACCCAATTCTCTACTCTGATGTGCTGGATGTTATTCATAATACCTTGCGACAATGGTTCAATGGCCAGCCAGACCTCAAAGCAGCATTGGAATCTTGGGGGACGGTAAAACATTGATTTTTGATATATTTACAACTCAAGTTAACCTAGATCTCTAAATATATAACTTGTTATAGATTACCGTATAAGGTTGCAATACCTTTAAATTAATATTCTTATTTTTATTCTAGCCTTATTTAAATCTTACTCTAACGTTCAAAAGTTGTTTTTCAACATTTAATAATCAACAGATTTTTATAATCCCTTATAAGGTCATCAAGTGGTTTTATAATCCCTTATAAGGTCATCACGTGTTTTTATAATCCCAGATGAGAGAAATGAGGGGTAACTGTTGTGCGAAGGGAAAGGAGGGTCGGAGGATGAGTGCAGCTTTGGGTATGGCAGAACAAAACGGTAACCCCACTGAGTCACTACATTGTCCTTCAGATAAAAACATGCAGGACATGCAGAACATACAAAACATGCCGACGGGAGTTACTGCCCACTGATTTATATATTTAGGAAAAAATAAACAAATAGATTTATAGGTTTAATTTTTGATAAATGTATTATCATATTTTATCAGCCATGTATTCATGAATTTTGGGATTATAGCAAAATCTTTTCGAATTACTTACATATAATATAACTTATATTATTACATACAATATACAGTATATAATATTAACTGTCGAATACGTACGTAATACTTTTGTCTTTTTGACTATTATTATATCGTTAGAAATAGACATTTAACAAGTAAAACTGTATAATCACGAACATGTAACCATAACATTAGTCCAGTTATATACCAACAATGTGGTTACAGAAACAACTTTCAATTTCCTAAAATTTTAATTTTTGGCAGAAATTCCAAAAGTTCAAAATGTATGTATCTTTTTTCAAAGTATGATGACGAGACATTGGGTTTCTGTCAAATCATCCGAGGGAAAATATTTTCGCGATAAATCAATGTACAGATGGAATCAGCAGCCAAAAAATATTTTCATTTACTATAAAAGTATAAAGCTATAATTCTATTCCTCACTTTTTTATAATTTAGAAGTTGGATTCTGGTCGGAGGAAGCTTCCAACAGAAAGGTAAACAAATCGAAAATTCATATTTTACATATTACGATACTCAAATGATGGTAAGTCAAAACATTATGGTTGTAATTCATAAATTCCCACAATATCAAAAGTTTTAAAATTCTATACCACAGGATATATTAAAGAGTTTATCAATCCCTTGAAGAAGAGCTGTGCACACGATTAGTCCAGCCCCAAGAAGACTGATCCAATCAGGAGTAATCTTAAAGAAGATAATCTGGAAAATGTACGCGTAAACAATATCCCAGTTCCTCATTAAGGAAGCAGGCCCAGAGTTTTCAAGAGATAGTCCCCTTACAATCAAAACATTTGCCAAGGTTGCTCCTACACCACACAATGCCAACGCAATTCTTACCCAGTCGCAAGGGGGTAATACTAGAGATTGTCCCATAATTGGGTTGGTTACAAAACCACAAACCAATTCAACACACGCCGTGTAGAGTACAAATTTCATTGGATGTACGGCTTGACCTGCTCCTCTAACACAAACATAGGACACGGCAGCAATAACTGAGACTCCTAAAGTCGCACATGCCCATGGTACTGAACTTTCTCCTCCGCCATCCTTGTCCGGGAATAGAATACCTGGCTTTGTTACTAGAACAATTCCAATTAAACCAAATGTTGTGGCAAATAAATTGATGATGGTGTACTTCTCTTTAAGAATTATTCTAGCCAAACAACCTGCCCAAATGGGAGCAGAGAATATGATAGCTGTAGCATCACCAATATCCATGTTCCTTACTACAAGAATCTTACCTCCTGACGCTACTCCCCCGAGGACAACTCTGCCCCAAAACCACATCCTGTTTTCTCTGATACTCAAAAGAGACACATCAACTCCAGAATAAAAGCAGATGACGAGACACAATGGGATATTGAATGTGGCTGAAGTTAAGACATATTGTCCAGGAGGTATAGGCATAAGCTTGGAGAGTAATGCTTGGGTACTGAATATCAGTCCTGCGCCGCATACCATGAGAAAGGGGCTTATTTTCTTACAAGATTCCCCGGATCTGGTGATGTTATCTGGTGCAGCTTGCAGCAAAGGAGTTGAGGCTGAAGCAATATCACTCACTTCATCATCAGCTTCAATCAAATAACTCATTTCCTGGATTATAGATATACACGATGGAGTCGACAATGAAAATAATAAATAAATGATAATAGGAAAAGCAAAAATAAATTAATTTGACGTCTTCGATAATTTTAATTTTTTGTCTTCGGTTACATTTTTGTAAGGTTTTTTATTTTAAAAAACCGGTTTAAACAAGAAATTAAAAAGTGATAACTCCCAAGTTTGAACTGGAAGTTCCAGAATTTTCTTTTATCAGTTGTAATTTGGTTATTTAACACCTCGTTTTGAAACTTCCTGTACGTTGGTTATAGGCAGATTAGGATAATTAAATAAAAGTACAAACTTGCCTTGAGTCCTATATTATACAAGCACTACTGTACGTAACTGTGTCATAAATGTAAGCTATACATCATGAAGCAGTGGGATTTTAACACATCTACTGGGAAATCATCTCCCTCTCAACAAAAATGTCTAAGTATCGTACAGAAGTGATCAGAACTGGTGACTGTTGGTCCAGATTCTGAATTTTTCTCCAGAAACCAATTACTCAGTCAACTATAAATGGCATATGACACATATGAGGTGCTGGAAGTTTGATTCCGGTCGGAGGAAGCTTCCTTTCGAAAGTTTAACAAAACGAAAATTCATATTTTACAAATTCTGTCCCATTTTCAAATGTGTTATGTGAACATTTCTGATTTCTGTACAGTAATTTGCCGGATTTGATGGAATTTTTACCCAGTGACGAATTAGTCAGTTAACTGAGGATGGTATGAGATCAAATTGAGGTACTGGAAGTCAAAATTTCCGAAAAAATCAAAAAATCACATTCTGCCATTTTTTGTCCCATTTTCAGTTTTTGAAGACAAAATTTCCCCGACCGAAAAATCACAGTTTTTACCGAATTCTTCTCCAGATGGCATATGACACAATTGAGGTGCTAGAAGTTGGATTCTGGTCGGAGGAAGCTTCCTACAGAAAGGTAAACAAATCGAAAATTCATATCTTACAAATTACGATACTCAAATGATGGTAAGTCAAAACATAATGGTTGTAATTCATAAATTCCCACAATATCAAAAGTTTTAGAATTGTATACCACAGGAAATATTAAAGAGTTTATCAATCCCTTGAAGAAGAGCTGTGCTCACGATTAGTCCTGCCCCAAGAAGACTGATCCAATCAGGAGTGATCTTGAAGAAGATAATCTGGAAAATGTACGCGTAAACAATATCCCAGTTCCTCATTAAGGAAGCAGGCCCAGAGTTTTCAAGAGATAGTCCCCTTACAATCAAAACATTTGCCAAGGTTGCTCCTACACCACACAATGCCAACGCAATTCTTACCCAGTCACAAGGGGGCAATACTAGAGATTGTCCCATAATTGGGTTGGTTACAAAACCACAAACCAATTCAACACACGCCGTGTAGAGTACAAATTTCATTGGATGTACGGCTTGACCTGCTCCTCTAACACAAACATAGGACACGGCAGCAATAACTGAGACTCCTAAAGTCGCACATGCCCATGGTACTGAACTTTCTCCTCCACCATCCTTGTCCGGGAATAGAATACCTGGCTTTGTTACTAGAACAATTCCAATTAAACCAAATGTTGTGGCAAATAAATTGATGATGGTGTACTTTTCTTTAAGAATTATTCTAGCCAAACAACCTGCCCAAATGGGAGCAGAGAATATGATAGCTGTAGCATCACCAATATCCATGTTCCTTACTACAAGAATCTTACCTCCTGACGCTACTCCCCCGAGGACAACTCTGCCCCAAAACCACATCCTGTTTTCTCTGATACTCAAAGGAGACACATCAACTCCAGAATAAAAGCAGATGACGAGACACAATGGGATATTGAATGTGGCTGAAGTTAAAACATATTGTCCAGGAGGTATAGGCATAAGCTTGGAGAGTAATGCTTGGGTACTGAATAACAGTCCTGCACCGCATACCATGAGAAAGGGGCTTATTTTCTTACAAGATTCCTGGATCCTGGATCTGGCATTGTAATCTGGTTCAGCTTGGGCTGTAGCATTATCACTCACGTTACCATTTTCTTCTAGTTCAATTGAATTACTCATATCCTGCCGATAATAGATATACACAATGGAGTCGACAACAAAAAGAAAAATAATAAATAAATGATGATAGAACAAGAAAAAATAGCTTAATTCGAAGTCTTGGACAGTGTCCGGTTTTTGTCCTTGGTTACATTCTTTGTAAGGTTTTTAATTAAAAAACCGGTCTAAACAAGAAATTAAAAAGTGTGAAGTGATATCTCCCAAAATTTGAAATTGAACTGGAAGTTCCAGAATTTTCTTTTATCAGTTGTAATTTTGTCATTTAACACTTCGTTTTGAAACTTCCTGTACGTTGGTTTTATATTAGGCAGACTATGATAATCGATAAGATTTCTCTACATCTTTAAATAACCATTTTCCTCTGAACGAAAACGTCTAACTATGTCCTCTGGCTCTAGAGGTGAGAATTAGCGGCCAAACATTCGGAGAAACAACATTTCACGTACGCGTGAGGCAACGTGTCAGGTCGACTAGGTCACGTACGCGTGAGGCAATGTGTCAGGTCGACTAGGTCACGTACGCGTGAGGCAACGTGTCAGGTCGACTAGGGGGCCGGCTCTAATCTGAATCAGAAACATCAATAGATCTGAGTTGACAGACGTTGTATTTCCCTTCTACTCGCAGATTTAAGGTTTACCGTTTCATATCGAACCCATCGGACGCATGTAATCGCATTTATTTTTGCTCCTATTCGTTCATCATACATAATCATATGCGTCAGACATATTAAAATAAACGGTATAAATCTAACAGCTGGCTGTACGGGTACGGTGGGTGCGTGGCGGTGGGAATCCTTAAGTACAGTGTAGCACCAATTATAGGTGATGTCAATGCCATAAACTTGAACTAGTGATGTCATAAACTTGAACTAAATTTTGCACGAAGTTTGTTAACATCTCGTTTTGATGCTTATAGATTTATAACCTACCAAGACGCGCGCCGAGTTGGAACAAATATTTTACGAGTATCACTATCACCCGCGAGCGCTACGTGCCACGTCCAACCCGCTTCGCAAAACAATTCCAATAACCACTAAAAACAGTAACAATTATACCTTTAAAAACAGTTACAATAACCACTAAAAACAGTTACAAGTATGCCTTTAAAAACAGTTACAATAACCACTAAAAACAATAACAATTATACCTTTAAAAACAGTTACAATAACCACTAAAAACAGTTACAATTATACCTTTAAAAACAGTTACAATAACCACTAAAAACAGTAACAATTATAACTTTAAAAACAGTTACAATGACCTCAAAAAACAGTAACAATTACCTTTAAATAAAGTAGTTAGGAAGTGGCCATGAAATTGGTGGGTGGTGCAGAATATTTTATTTAAGATCTATTTATGTGTTATGATAATTATGATTATGTAATACAGATATTATATTTGTAACAGTAAACGTCAAACCAGTCCCCAAACAAATGTAAATGAAGAAGAGTGCAATTTGGACTTTTCTAAAAGTAAACAGTTTATAAATTTATAGACCTAATTGAGATTTTTATTAATGTGCACCACTTTTACAACCATCTCATTCCTGGAATGAACAGTCCAGAAAGGGTAAGTGGAGAAGGGAATTTTCTTATTTGTATGCGACTTGTTACCCGGAGTGAAGCAGGTTTAATACCCTAAAATACTGCCTAATCAACCATCAGGGCTTCATCATGGAGTTAAGATAATTATATTTTCACCGTAATAATATGAAATATGGTGAAGTTTAGAAAAATCGTCACAATCCGATGGTTTATCAAAGACATAAGGTATGTGATAGGGTTGGGGGATTCGTTTTGTGACTTCTGAAAACTTAGGCAAACTATTTGGAGTCCTCCGAACTGTTATATAATTATAGCTGACTCATGACACTGGAGATTCAGATAGGCTAAAATCTTTTTTATCGAGCCGTCATCATCAACCATATCACAGTAAATTTAGATTATTAATTTGACCAAAACCCATAATTGGGTAGAGTGGACCGCTGCCAGTGTCTCTCTTTCCCAAACAAAATTAAATGATATTAATTTGAATAACCGTCCGCAAATGCAAAATGATACCGAGAATGAAATCAGTCGCTCGCTTTTCCCATTTATTCACGGCTTACGAATTGTAATAAGTTTCGATTAATTACATCAATCACATGCAGTAAAAATCTTACTGGGCCGCGCTCAGCCTGTCATTCCGCCAAATCTTTATTTATTATGTTAATGAACATAATAGCCTGGGGTCCTCAGGTAATAAAAATCTCTTTGGGTTGCTTTCGGGTCGATACATAGTATTTCGGGATAAGGGTGGTAGTTAGTGTCCAATTAGCTGTTGTTAAATGGGTGGTTTATGAAGGAGCAAGTAAGGAAACTTTCCAGTTAACTGAGAATGATATGCGACCAAATTGAGGTACCGGAAGTCATGAAAATTGCCGAAAAAATGCTGACAAATCATATTCTGCCATTTCTTGTCCCATTTTCAAAAGAATGTTTCTCCAGAAACCAATAAGTCAGTCAACTATAGAGTATAGATGGCATATGACACAATTGAGTTGCTGGAAGTTTGATTTCGGTTTTCGCCGCGGAATCAGCTTTCAAAAATACATCGAGCCTTCAGCCTATACTAGTATTATAAGAGTTCTATTTAAACTATAAGAGTTGTATTACTAGTGTTAGCTTAATTAACGAAGAGACCCCTGATCCTGATCACTCTGATGGACGTCCAAAGTGGGAGGGGGTTCAAAATTTCCGACTTAAGTGGACAATCATGACGGTATGGGGGTCTGAAATTGAAAATCAACCAAATTGTTGGATGTAATTTATGGATGGCCCATTAGAAGATTTTATGATAATTGTTTTCAGTTATAAAAAAGAATTAAAACGCAGACTTAAAATCGAGCTAATCCTTTAGATCGTAATTCAACAATTCACATATAATTTGCAAAGTTCTCGACAAAGAAGTCAACACTTTAACATCTACCTACATACAGCAATACTGATTATTATTTGTACAAAACATAACGTTCATCTTATCTAAGTCACAAAAGCGTTTAGAATAATCTCCGAACGTGTTATCATCCCAGACAGAGTGGTTATCCCACAAATAATCCTTATATTGTAGCAATTATTACTTTGATTTGCCTTTTCTCGACTGTGCTTCAAGTGTCAAACCGTTTATTTGTAAAATGCTCGCCTCGTTGTATGTAATGCGCTACAAAGACGTGCATCATGCAGTTTTTTTTCTAATACCTTAGGGCCAATTAATTTGGTTCACAATAAATTTGGTTACCATAATTTTGGTTACCATAATTTTAGTCACAAATTTCGCAAATTTTTAATCTACAACAGTTTTAGTCACATTTTTCAACTTTTCGAGACCATTTTCCATTCCATTTACCTTAAGAACGACAAATTTAGTCTACCCCGTCTGAGCATTACAGATTAAGCTGCAATGCATTACTCAGGAGTTTCAATAACATCAGATCCAGAGTTTGTGAATCTGTATCACTAAGTTCTTCAGTACACTGTTCAGGTCCTTTTCACCCTTTTTCGACTTTACTATTTTTGTCGGTACTACGTAGTTTATGTCGATATGATCCTTCAGCTGTTCAACAGAGCATGCATTGGGATGGATCGATTAAAAATGTAATGTCCAAAAGGAGCTCTAAGTGCAATATGACTTTGGTACGGTTTTGTGCAGTACGAACGGTGATGTCATATATTAATTATAAACAATTTTAGCTTAATAATATTCATGTCATATTTGCTCTACTGAAATTTTGGTCTGCTTTAAAATTAGTCGACGAAAAATTTAGTCTCATGAAATTTGGTTTACAACAATTTTAGTCAAAAGTTTGCCTTAATTTATGGTAGACTAAATTTGTCGGTCTTAAGGTAGCATTGTAATACGACTACTGTATAGTTAGTTGTGATTGTTATTATTTTGTTGTTGTTATAATTATAATATCATATATTATTGTGACAGGAAAATATATTGCAGCCTTGAGTCGGATGTCAAGAAAGGGCAAAGGCATAATATAAGAACCTCATTCCGACCATTTTTAACAGGCATCTGATAAAATAAATCTCAAATAAATTATTTATAGATCTTTATGTATGCATCATTATAATATTTACAAAATGGTTTTCATCAAGAATTTATTTACATATAAAATTAGCCAAACAGTTCCTCAGCCATGAATCTTTTTGAAATAAATGGAAATTCTTTACTTTTAGCAACAGGACGAATGATTAATTTATCCAGCATACTATTTGATTAAAATTATGATCAATCAATTTTCGGGATTAATGTCGAAATTTGGGTATATTTTAAGGAATGATGAAGAATGCAATAATTTGATTGCATTGGTTTTACGATTGTTAAATCCCAAATTTACTGCTCGGCTAAGCGAATATCCTCTACTAGTACTAGAGTAGTACACTAATTTACCCTCAATACTATAATCATAAAATCACAATAATTCATGTAGAAAATTAAATTTTACTCATAACAGGTTCTCTCAAAAGGCGTAAATTTAATTTTCTACCTTAATTAAGCCAAAAATTTACATTTAACTTTTGGTTCCTACAGTATTATATATTTACAGCTAGGCAGTCACAGAAAAAAAGCTTTAACTTCCAAGAGCAGCAATAAAAAACAAAAACAAGGCGGCAAACATTAAATACAGTCCGGGGGGCTCTCATTAATAATTTAACTTCATATATATCATTAGCAAATATTATGATATATTAGCAAAAAACATGTACAAAATTAAATATACAACATCGTTATAATTCATCAATCTGAGCAGACTCATCATGAACATCTCTGAGTCACCAGCAGACCTATCATCCATGTGACGTCATCAATATCACGTGACGTCATCAATATCACGTGACGTCATCAAAATAACGCGTGGTTTTAGTCTGAGGCAGTGGTTGCGGGTGCGTGGTTTCACCTTTCGTCAGTAACCGAACTCTGGGAAGGAACTATATATCTTCGTCGCCTGTTGGAACGAATAAGATTGGAATTATGCTCATAATTATGTTAATGTTAGAAACTGATTTGACTTGTGAATGTCTTAATTCTACAAGGTGGACTTCAATAAAAGCATTGTCATAATATATCGGCAGCAAAGTAGTAAATTAAGTAGTGTAATTAAATTAAGTAGTGTAATTAAGTACTTGGTTAGAATTATAGTCAGGATGAATCTTATCTTAAATGCGATAACATCACTTAACATGCAGCAAGCCTAGAGAGAAAAAAAAAGAGTTCACAAACACATTCTCACCATTTATCAACAATACGACAAACATAAAACATTAATCAAATCTGTCTGAATTCAAGAATAAAGTAAGGGTAAAGTTTAAAAGTTGGTCAACAATTCAACAACCACATGGTGAGATTAAAGAAAACACACGCTAAGAAACATAACATTCCACAAATTCCACTACTGACTTAAATTTTTCATACCTAATGCGTCCAGATACGTGGTATGGGAGGCGGGAGCTAAAATCAAAGAAAGAACATTTTATAGCTAATCATGATAAAAGAGTTATTCCGACAAAAATAACAATAATGTCGCACTGAAATCGGACAATGTCGCACGGCACACATTCGGTATTTTCTCACATGTGAATGATAAATATTTTCTGAATTATTTATGCTAGTGACTATGGCGTGACTAGAAAAGAAATGGAATTTTGACAGTTTTTAATGGATAAAATGTGAAATGGGATGTGGTTTCATAGTTTGACAATTCTTTACGAAACCTAGAACTTGGTCTGTCTATGCTTATTTTTTGGTCTGATAGGATTCTGTCTGTCTATATGTTTGTCTGTCTGAATTCGCACCCCGGTATCTAAAATGTACGTCATTTAACTGAGTGTTGGTTGTAATTTGGTATTATAAATCGTGTTATAAATGTCAGAAACATGATTTGGGTAGGACAATTTTGTGGAAAATATTGAATATAGCAATAACCCAAGGTCAGTCCCCATCAGTTATCATAGACTTTAATACACTTATATTTTAGCTGAAGCATGAATTTCGACTCTTACAACGTTGCACATCACAAAAGTGATTGTTGATGTTGCAGTAGTTGTGAAGGTGTTAGTAGTACGTTGTTCTAAAAGTATAATTCCGAAAGGTTTTGAACTGTAATTCCATCAATTTAAAAATGTGTTATGTGTTTTCTAGGGTACTGGACAACCGATTTGAATTAATAAAGTTTGATTATTGATCAAATTAAAGCTTGATAATTGTTTATCGCACGTAAAAATTAACATGCTCGCCAAGCTGTTGTGAGCAAACAAAATTCCCGGGGTTTTCTAAAAAAATTGCCTTGTGTTGTTCTACAAGTAAACCTATTTCATCGCAAATTGATGAAATGCATTAATCAATTAATTATCGCAGTTTTATCGAGTTATGTCAAATTAAATTGTTAAAAACGCCTCTCGTGCATGAAATAGAACGAAAGTGCGCGCGCATTTGATCACTTCAAACACTACACTCACTGCTTACAGTAAAGCATTTCTCAGCAGAAATCGATGACGCGCGGTCCGTAAAATTTTCCGCAATTTAATTGAGCCCTGTGGGTGGACTCCGTTTAATACTCAAGTATAATAATTAGTCGTTACATTTGTATTTTAAACAATATGAGAGCAAAACAATTGACACAGCATCAGCAATGAGCAAGCTTTTTCTGTGGCGAAGATTTTTTGACGAATATCTGTTTACTTAAAATGGGTTGTTAATTCATTAACACAATAGTTACACACTTCAATCTTAAAAGAATGACTGGCTTGCTTTAACCACCAGGAAATGATGAATATGCGTCTGGATTAGTTAAACAAATAGGTACTCACACTTCTATTTTAATTTAAAGATAGCTTTTAAGGTAATTAAGAGTAATGCGGGGTATTGACGAAGTTGTGAATGAATAAAATGCCTCATTTATTCGCGGATTTTAATGCTTGGTTAGGTATGTGGTCAGGAGATAAAGTTAACGTTTACCAGCTGCTTTCTGGCGAAAATGGCTTGTTCGTCTATTTAAACGCTTACAGTGGCCTTTTAATATCCAACTGTCTTTTATTTGGACATATAGCAATAGGAAAACGCAATTATCTTGGGCATATCTTAATGTTTCCTAAAACTCTGAGCCTAATCACTACATATAGTATATATGGACCATGTAGACAATATTCTGAAGACCCTCAAAAGTGGCGATGAAGTGGATGTTATATACCTGGATTACGCCAAAGCGTTTGACAAAGTAGATCACAACATTCTTCTAGCTAAAGCCAAACGCTACGGCATCTCGGGCAAAACTCTACAGTGGCTTGCTGAGTTCTTAAAGAATCGCCGGCAGACAGTGGTCGTCGAAGGAGAAAAGTCGTCCTTCCAGATTGTGATAAGTGGTGTCCCACAGGGAACTGTGTTAGGTCCAATCTTGTTTATTCTGTATATAGATGACCAACTGGACACGTTATTAACTGCTCTTGGAAAGGTCTTTGCTGATGACACGAAGCTTATAAGCAAGATTACTGATTTAGTAGCAAGGTGTTTGCTTGAAGAAGATCTGTTTAATGTCATCAAATGGGCCCTGCAAAATAACATGCAGCTAAACGAAACCAAATTTGAAGTTATCAACTACAACCTGAATAAATCCCTGCTATTGAGAGAACTCCCCTTCTCCAACGAAGACTACAGCTACAGCTCAACAAACGGGGAAATTATCGAACCAACGCAAACAGTCAGAGACCTTGGAGTACTCCTCTCAAATGACTTCTCATGGACGCCCCATATCCATCAGATGCTGAAAACTGCTAAGAAAATGGCATCGTGGGTCTTCAGTGTCTTCAGTGACAGATCACCTTTCCTGATGCTCACCCTTTTCAAAACAATGGTAAGAGCAGGCTAGAATACTGTTGCCCGGTCTGGAACCCCAACAAAATCACCGATATAGAAGCAATTGAAAATGTTCAGAGGAACTACACTCGCCGTATCTTAGGTTGTCAGCAATTGGACTATTGGGACCGTCTTAAGAAGCTGGACCTGCTCTCCCTGCAGAGGCGGAATGGAGGACGTACTAGTTACTGTTGTCCAGAAGCAATCCCTGCCAAACCAACCTAAAGTACCTAAAGTAAGTATCGTTATATCATATTCATGTATCATATTTATGTATCATATTCATTATTCATGTATCATATTATATTGACTATATTGGGGGTCTGGACTCTACGGCGTAAGACTCTACGGCGTGAGACCCTACGGCGGGTTAGGGTTAAGGTTAGGGTTAGGGTTAGGGTTAGGGTTAGGGTTAGGGTTAGGGTTAGGGTTAGGGTTAGGGTTAGGGTTAGGGTTAGGGTTAGGGTTAGGGTTAGGGTTAGGGTTAGGGTTAGGGTTAGGGTTAGGGTTAGGGTTAGGGTTAGGGTTAGGGTTAGGGTTAGGGTCTTACAACGCAGAGTCTTACGGCGTAGAGTCCCGGATCCGCCCTAAATACAACTTTCTTATCCATGGTATACAACTAAAACGTCTGCCTTTTTAACGTATTGTACATTACTCTTGGGAGTAGGGCGAGCCAAATACATATTCCCGGATGTTAAAGTTGAGAAAACCTTTTTATTCATTTGACTTTAATAGAAATGTACTACAAAGAAGTCTATATGTTTAATATACGTCAAATAAATGCCAACCTGGATAGGGTCCCTTCGTTACGCCACTGCTTTAACAGCAGGTTTACTTTAAACTATAAAACCTGAGTATGGTTGCCAAGGTTATCCTGCAATGGGCCACATACGTAACAACATCTCACTTCTTCACATATTTAAAAATATTTAGCTACTTATTTATTTTTAAACGTTGCGTTGAATACTTTACATATTTCTCAAGATATTACGTTTTTAAATTTGTTATACGAATTGTAAGTAGACAGTATCAGATATTGATGACGTCACGTGATATTGATGACGTCACAGTGATCACATTTTAAAAAGCACTATGACTTAAATAATTGGCGTGTCTGCTTAATTGTACACCGTCATTATTATACGATATACCTAACGAATACCTTCTAGTCGAGCCTGTAAACTTTCATAACCTTCCTAAATATTACATAATGATAAACAAGGCATATTATGATATCATATAAGCGATTATAATGAAACTGTAATCGTTATATTTATCGCCTGTTTACTTTACCACATGATTTTAACTTTTGGCAAGGTTTATGTTGTTTAATTGTATTCCGTAACGTATTATTTCATCACACAAAAATCATGTATCATCGCTTATCTGGTCAGATTACTAACCAAAAAACCACTGTAATTGAACGATTAGTATGGTTGGAATGTTTTGGTTCGACGATAAGACTCTTAAACTCTTAAAACTATTTAACTTCTATTGTTTCACATATTTCACATATTTCACATAATTGAGGAGCTGGAAAACATCGTGTGCCAATGTCTCCGTGCGACTTTATTTTCGGCACTCAATTCATTTTCTTTTCATTTATCTTGGTGAATTGTACGCATTTTTTAGCACTTTCATGCGATTAATATGGGCAACACAATCCACTTTAAATTCTACCATGAAATTTTCGTCACCACAATATATTCATAAAACTTGCCAAAAAATATTGATCCTACAGCGGTGGAATTATCCGGAGGTTGACCCTTTGTAGTGTACACAATTATCAGACTACTTTAAAACAAATCCCCCTCCAGGACTACTACTACTTTAATACATGACGTTTCCGCGTGCTACCTTACTTATATAACACAATATAATCTTCTTACACTGAGAAGAAGAGATTACATATAATTTATATAAAGAAGAGGAGATTACATATAATTTATATAAAGAAGAGGAGATTGTAAGCTAATTAGCTACTCTCGATCTCCGTCTACTGCGCAATTAAAATGGTGGAAAGTAGGTATTGGTCCCTAGAACGTGAAACTAACGTGAGCCCACTTTAAGAAGGCTAATTATACAACATGAAACACATTGTCTGCACTTTATTACTTTCATGATGTAAATTTCCTTTAATAATGATTCTTTGGAGTAAATTTTAGTTAATTTTAGCTTGGATCACATACGTCAAGAAGACCTCACTTCTTCTCTATTTTAAAGATGCATCTGCTAAACTTTATAATCCTACGAAATATGCATGTCAGAAAGTTTACAGGAATGCAAGCAGACTTTTTCGGTTTAAAACGCGCCATGATGTATATAATTGGAAGGCTTTTGGTCTATTAAACTTTACTTATATGAAATACAATGAAGACCTAGACTGTGCTTTATCGCTATCTCACAAAACGAATTAGTACATAAAAATGTTGGACTCCTCATAGTTAGTAATCCTTTATTCCCCTGATTCCTGAATATAAATCTAAATATTGAAATAGATCCAGCTAACCAATCAGTAGCCAATCAGTAGCCAATCAGTAACCAATCAGTAACCAATCAGTAACCGATCAGTAACCGATCAGTAACGTGTGCTTTCAGTACCTATTAAACACAGCACACTTTATGACCCGTCTTACTGTCTTAGTTTCAACTGGAGTTGATAAGTTGATAAGTTGATAATGTCAGGGTAAGTAAAGCGATCCAGGGATATGCTCCATATCCCATGTTAGGATGTTTTATAAAGTTATAACTAAAAATACTTCAATCAGTCTCTGTCTTATCACTAATGCAAAGTTAACACATAATAATAACCTTAAGACAATATAATTTTTCATGGCGATTAAACAACTTTAGAGACACACTACTACTACAACTAGTAGACACTAATATGTACAGTAAAACCACCCCCGTCATGTGTTTTGCAAACGTTTAGCCACACCAATTAGCTACATCGCATCCAATCCTTGAATTTGAAGGATGCTGCGTGCAATACCAGATAATTGAGAATAAGCATGTTATAACCAATGTTTTATAATATACTTGTTCTAAAAATAAATGCGTTACATGAACTGTTTAGCGAATATACAACTATTTTGTGATTAATGCGGGGAAGCCAAGTGTCAAACAGTATTTTCAAGGTTGCCATGGTTACCAGGTTACCAGGTTACCAGGTTACCAGGGTTACCAGGTTACCAGGTTACCAGGTTACCAGGGTTACCAGGTTACCAAGGGTACCAAGGTTACCAAGGTTACCAAGGTTGCCAAGGTTACCAAGGTTGCCAAGGTTGCCATGGTTACCAGTTCACCGGGTTAACAGGGTTATCAAGGTTACCAAGGTGACCAAGGTTACCAAGGTGACCAAGGTTACCATGGTTACCAGCGTTACCAAAGTTACCGAGGTTACAAGGTATATATTATGAATGAATTAACCTTTCAGGAGAACAGAGGGTTGATGTTTTGATTTTCAAGTTGGTAATTGTGTTACTGAAATAAGTTAGCTGATCATAAAGGATTTTGACAAGAATTTTCAGCTATCATGAGATGAAATAAATGCTGCAAAGTGATATGAGGGGGCGTGGTGGCAATGATCCTGGGCGGAGCGGCGCATGCATTACGCACTTTACATCTAGCAATATGAACAAAATGCCACAACGATGACCAACTCACTCACTCGCTACTCTCGCTCGCGGATCCCCTCGTTCGCTTACCTAGCCGTTACGCATATCCTTGCCGCTCTTCCGGGTGGAGGCTGAGGGTATAAGTGTATCACGGGATTGTCACACGACGAGTTGTTAGATTCAGTGCTTACAAGTGCCCGGTGGGGGGCGAGCTTCGGAGCGAAGTCACCACCCGCACCAGATCTGTGCAGGGCGGAGGATGTGCCGTTTGAAGTGCCGGCACCCTCAAACAATATAGTCCTTCTTTGCTCGGCATGCTCACTGCTTTTCTTCCGTTCTTTGCTTTTCCTTCTCTTCCGAGAGGAACTGTCGCTCTTCTTGTCCCCGGAAGAATTACTGCGAGATTTTTCATCCGAGACGACCCTAGAGTCTCGTCTCTTGTCCTTCATGTCACAAATGGCTACTTTAAGGGAATCAATCTCGTTCATAAGCTTATCAAGATCGACATTAGATTGTTTGCGGAGGTCGGTATGATCGACCCCAGTAGCAGCGTGCTGTGCCACCCCAGTAGCAGCGTGCTGTGCCACTTGGTGACCGTGCTTTGGATATTTACCGTGGTTAGCGACGCCCGCTTCCTCCAGTTCGATGTTCTGAAGGTTCAGGACGTGGTCGCCCGATTGTTCTGAATCCATGTCTGGTTCGTTGATGAATTTTGTGCAGCTGGCGTCTGCCTTGTCGATGTGCTCAGCGTCAGAAGGCTTGTATATTGAGGCTTGAGAATTTTTATAATTTGAATGTTTGCCGTTTTGGTCGGTTCGTCTTGCTTGTTTGTTCCGAACTTTAGAGTCAGGATGCATGGGCGGGCGGTGAGCGTCGCCCGCATCCCGCTCACGTCTGTCCTTTCTCTTGTTCTCCTTCCCATCCGATTCCCCGTCCTTTTCTCCACTGCCCAGCTCCCTGAAAATAATTAGTGGTATTAAAAATATCTCAGAAATGAAACACTCCAGAACCAGCCACGAACATCATATTATTGTACAGCAAGAATAATGAACATCTTAATTTGGCCGAAACCAGGAATATTTTAAGCAGATCTGTTCTACATCCCTCTACGTGTAATGTCTGGTCTGGGAACATTTAGGGAGACCATATCAGCAGCCACTTACAAATCAGGTACAAGAATGTTAGGAATATATGAGGAATGCAGACAATGGGTTACTATCGGTAACTATGGGTTACGTGGAGGTTTATCTGCAGTTTTGCCTAGTTTAACCACACTTTATACATATTTCCCTTTAGTATGAAGCTCTGTTATCATCGTGCTACCATTTCCTAACATAATATGGTAACAAATGCAAAAAGCGACTCAAGTTTTGGAGTCTACGGTATTTGCATTATCGTCTCTAAGCTTCCGTCTATAAGTTTTTAAAAGACGGTAGGTAATTGGTTCAAGACACAAATATTTCATTACAGAAAAACTTCGAACTAACTGGTTCGATTAAACCATGAACAGATCAGAATGTTGTCTAAATAAAATGATCATGCTGATGATCACTAGAGTTATGTGAGCTGATCTGTTCCTAATTCCATAGTTTGATAGTTGGTGGTTAGGAGTTCAGATCCTTTTTCAGTAATTTATCGGGAGATCAAGATACAATTGCTGGCACATGGCAACTCTGTTTAATATTCTGTTAAATCTTGTTCCACCATTATAAACCTCAGGAATGTATAATAAACCCCAGGAATGTATAATAAACCCCAGGAATGTATAATAAACCCCAGGAATGTATAATAAACCAGGACTTGGCGTAACAAAGCGCACAATTATATTAGTAAATATTGACTGATACACTGATACACACAGGAAGTATTTAGTACACAGCTATATTATAATGCTAGCTGCCCGACCAGGTAGTTTCTAGGTAGTCCTTATATGGGCATCACGTGGCAGCCCACGTGATGCCCATATAAGGACATATATCACGTGACCATGTGGTTAATTAGCTGCTAGATTCATCACTAGAGTAATCTGTTAAAACAAATAACAGCCGAGCTCTTTTCAGGCCGGAAATACCGCACATCCAAATCTAAAAATATGCGAAAAATGCATTTGATGGAATGAAAAGTGTGTGATGTGTGACGGCAGACATGTGATTTAAAGCAGTCACAGTCAGTACAGCTTGGCTTACATGAAATAATTTTACACTCTATAACAAAAATATAATTTTACACTCTATCACAAAAAGCAACACCACTTCGTGACAATAACAAACGGTTTGCTACACAGAAAGTGTCACGTGACTATACTGCCCCCTGAAAACAAACAATTGTTTTCAGAGTTCTGTGGAAGGTAAATAATTTAGTGGGTACAGCGGAGGACAAAGACAGATTCAGCAGTGATTATACCAAACTAGGGGGAGGGGGGCTCTATACGAGGGTGGAAAAGGTGGAAAAAGTGCAATATTTGGGAGCGGGGGCTAGATTGACAACAGTAGCATTAGAGAACAGAGAATCAGTGAGGAGCACGGATACATTTCACATCACATTACGTGACTAACACCTGACTAACACCTGACTAACACCTGACTAACACCTGACTAACACCTGACTAATACGTGCTATTTTCTAAACCTCACTAATTGTCTTTTTTATTGAGAACTGCAACCTCGGAACACATGTCCGTTTGTTTGTTCTTCAGTTTGTCTGTTTGTTTGTTCGTTAGTTTGTCAGTGTTGTTTGGCTTTGTGCCAGAGTCTGTTGAAGGTACCTGAACTCGAACAGGATTGATACAGGATCAATAATATTATCATCCAATTATCAACTTTTATCCATTTTACACATTTAAAAACTAAAATGTGGACATTGAGGGGACACTTTAGTTCACCTGTAGTGTAGGTGAAATGTCTTGCATGGGCGAGATATCTTCTAAAGTTCTATCTTTTCTCTTCCTCCTCTCCTTCTCCTTTCTCTTCATCTTCTCAACTTTCTTCTTTTTTTGTTCCAAAGCTTCTTCCTCCTTTTTCTTCCTTCTCTCCTTTTCTCTATCCCTGTCTTTTTCACGTACTTTTGGTTTCTCCACAATAACAACTTCTTTTGACCTCTCTTTAGTTTTCACCTTTGGTTTATGATCTTCTATACTCCCTTCTTTAGCTTTGGCAACTTTTTCCTTATTTCTTGGCTTTACTTGCTCGACTTGCCTAATTGGTGCCTCTACTTTCTGCTCCCTAATTGGTGCCTCTACTTTCTGCTCCATAATTGGTGCCTCTACTTTCTGCTCCCTAATTGGTGCCTCTACTTTCTGCTCCATAATTGGTGCCTCTACTTTCTGCTCCCTAATTGGTGCCTCTACTTTCTGCTCCCTAATTGGTGCCTCTACTTTATCCTCTGCTGCTCTGGTTGGTTCGAATAAATCTAAAACGATCGGTTCCCTCCTATTTTTATCTTTAATTACAACGTTTTCTTTATTATTAAGATCTTTACTAGTTTCTTTTGTTATTTTCTTTCCTGCACCTGTAACTTTTCCTTTCCCTTTTGACCGGTGCCTATCTCTAGATTTTCCAGCAGATCTGCTATGTCTGGCGGGTCTTGATTTGACAACCTCTACTTTGATAACACCATGTTCTACATCTTCAGCTCCACTTTGTCTGCTCGTATGTTTGTCTGTCTGTTTGTCAGTTAGTTTTTCGTAAGGTACATCAGCGGGTCCGGGGGAGCCACACCCTTCTCTGATGCTTTTAGTGTCAGTTGATTTGCGATGTTTGGAATGTTTGGAATGTGGTAGTTTCACTTTGTCACGTCTGTGTTTACCCGCGTCCTGACTAGATTACAGATTCAACACACTCTTAACAGACTGACTAAAGATACTGGCTAATAACTGGCTAATTAGCTAATTGAGCAACAAACTAATACGATAACATCAAAATGATTGACCTTAACCAAAACGTAACTACATAGTTAAATTTACCACAAAATAAGTTGTATTACCATCCACTGACTTAGTGGGGGACCGGTTAGAAATGAAGGTGAGACTATGATCTATATTTATGAAGGAGTACAATAAAATGTTACAAAGACATACACAGGAGAGCCGGTGAAGGGGGAGTTACATTTCTCCTTAACATTATCAGGCACCAAGTTGGGAGTAGTGGTCGTGGTGGTGGTGAGACTTCCGTCCCCGCAACCTGAGGGAGGAGTGAGGTTAGGTTAATTAGGTTAATTAGGTTCAAGAGGTTAATTAGGTTAATTAGGTTAATTAGGTTAATTAGGTTAATTAGGTTAATTAGGTTAATCTTGTTGAGGTTAATAAGGTTGAGGTTAATTAGGTTGAGATTAATTAGGTTAATTAGTTTAATAAGGTTAATTAGGTTGAGGTTAATTAGGTTGAGATTAATTAGGGATTAATTTTTCCAGGAGGTTAAATTTACGATAACATAGTCCACACTCGGCTCCATAATAAGTACTTGTTTTAATTCTAAATTAAAAGCTCGAATAGTTATAAATTTAGAATCTATAGCTGTATCTACTAAATGAAGTTGAAATGCTGTCTACGTGGACATGTTAAAGATATAAATACCAAAGGACGGGGGGCCGGGGGGGGGTAAATATTATTTATCTAGTTTTAACATATTATATGTGATAAAGCTACTGAAGACAAACAAGTAGGGGAAAACTGTAGGGGAAAAAATGTTAAAACCTTGTATTTCAAGAACAATGGAGTAGCCAGTCTTTTTTAAAGTTGAGGTTTACCTTTTTTAAGTTTAAGTTTTGCTATTTACTACTATACAGGTATACCTCAAACTTTGGCGCACAATATCTCAGGAACGGAATGTCAGATTTTGACGCGTTTTTTCCTTCTTGTTCGTCTCTCAAATACGTTAAAAATAGAAAAATGATATTTTTAACCCCCTTTGAAGCTTTGACCTAAATATTAGAATTCTTGGAAAACCTTAACCATTTTACTATATTATGTTACCATTTAAACGTTTAACAATTATCCCATATAAGGCAATATATCACGACAACCAGACAAGTAGGCTGATGCTGTTCGAGAGGCTGCAATGTGTCAAAAACTATGTTGTTCGAGAGGCTGCAATGTGTCAAAAAATATGTTGTTCGAGAGGCTGCAATGTGTCAAAAACTATGTTGTTCGAGAGGCTGCAATGTGTCAAAAACTATGTTGTTCGAGACTCAAAAACAAGTCTACACAGGTTAAAATTTTACTGAAACTTTTGCAACCAGAACTCCGGATCAGATTAACTCGAAAGAAGTGAAAATTTTTCTGGGGATAAGATGATGTGACTATGTGAGATTATGCAGAACGTCACAGTTACGTCATAGTTACGTCATAGTTACGTCATAGTTCATACTAACTCTACTAATATAATGTACAGCTGGTTATGTTCTAATTTGGTCCGGGATTAGTCGGAGTTTAGGCAATAGATTGCGGGGTTACCGACTAGGAAATACCTCAGTAATATTTACTGTCTATTATTGGTTAAACCTAACAGACAACTAGTCTATGGAATGGCTTATCGATCCATCCTAATTCCGGAACTTAAACACACTAACCCTCAGTAGACAGATCCGGAATTAGAATGGATATATAACTTGGCAATCCATAGCTGTCCGTTAGGTTTAACCAAAGAAACTTGTTGATAAAAATGAACATTCTAATTGCAGATCAAATGAAATAAGTGAAAAGTTAACAGGATGCGATGGAATAATGAATTAGAAGTAGTCTATTTCAGGGTTTGTTACATTTGAACTTTAGATTTTGAAACTTCATTGACTCTGTACTGGTCCTTACAACTGATAATTTTTAGACTTCTAGACTTATCAATTATGATAAGTGAAATAAGGTTTACAGGAAATAATATATATATATAATATAATAATAACATAATGGAACGTAAGCAGCTCATTTATTGGTTCTTCATTCCATTACAAATTTACAAATTTTGCCTTCGAGCTTCCAACTCGCGCAGAGTCTTTTGCACACATTTTGCACCAGTTTTATCTCCATCTTCCCTTTATGTCGCACACAAGGGTCAGAATAACGCATATTTTAACACGTGACACTCCCTGTGTCACGTGACACTCCCTGTGTCACGTGACACTCACTCTCACCAGAAACACAATCTAACCTCGCTCGCTGAGGTCCATTTCTAAAGTGAGTACTCCACAAAAGTGACAGCAATAACAGTATAGTGGGGGCTTAAGTACACGATATCTATCCCAATACAAGATGGCATTCTGTGACAGTTACACATTGTAGTAAGCAAGGTCCCGCATGTTAAAGTCACGTGATATTGGAGTGAGATGAATCATGGAATATATCTGCTTACCAATATTTAGTCAATA